>NC_051322.1:22493648-22796678 GCF_015220235.1 Choloepus didactylus | reverse complement strand
AATTTGTGATATTGCTTCTAGCTACTTAAACTCCAAAAAATTAAGCAAGGACTTCGGAATTAGCTAACCGAGATGGAATCTTGGATGTGGAATCTTAAAAGCCACGCTGACTCCGGGCAATTTACTTAACCTGAGCTTAGTTCTTCATCTGCAAAAGGAAAACGATACACACACACATCTTGAAGGACAGTACGAGATGAAATAAAACAACACACATAAACAGGATATCCCAGTGCCAGTGCAAAGATGTCAAATAAACACCAGTTCCCTCTGGTCTGTAAAGGAAACCACAGCTCTGATGTTAAACGACAAAAGGCCTAACAACTATTAAGTCTCAACAGTAGCATCACTCAAGGTCTCCTAAATCTTCTCCTTTCCTTACTGCATAATATGGTCTTCCTGGAAATCTCAGTAAAAATGAGAATGTGTGAAAGAGAATGAACACATTTCTAAAGCCCCTCCTTAAGATCACTTTTTAAAATGTGGTAGGTAAACTGATCTCTGAACGACTCCCAAGGCCTAAGTCTCAGCTGCACCACTGGATTTTTCGGTGGGTCCAGGGTGGCCGCCATTCCCGCCCCGGATTCACTGGGCTCGGGGAGAGCCACGGCCAGGCCCAGAGTCCCAGGCCCAGAGATGGTCCAGGCCCTTCCCCCCGCCTTAATTCATGCAACAAATATCGATAAAGCGCCCACTCCCTACGAGGCACTAACGTAAGTGCCGGCATTGGGCGGGGAACACGCCGCACAAGGTTCCTGACCCAGGAAGGGAACACCGCGCCACATTCAAACACCGGGGTCCCCTAGACTCACTCACCTAGTACCATCACTGCGGTAGCCCTGGTCACTTTCAAGGACATCACCTTCAATACCGCCGCCTCCTCGTCAACTCACCACGCACCCGCAGCTTCCTCGACTCCGAGGTTGCATCATGTACCGCAGTTGCTGTCGTGGCCCCCGTGAACCATCAGGGCGTGGAGCTCCATTGGCTACGGGAGGTGGGCAAGCGGCGCCAGAGCGGCCATTTTTGGTCCGGGCAAGGACAACTGGTCCCAGAGACCAGCCAGCGCCCCGCCCCTCGCGCACGCCGCGCTCCTGGGGACCCGGAAAGCCGCTGGGCGTGGACGCCGACTCGTGGGAATTCCTTGCAACGCCGCAAGGCTTAGGTCCCGCTGCGTTTGCTCTCCACTTCCCCAGCTTTCCCTCCTGAATCTTCCAGTTCCGCCCCAGCCCAAGGTGCGCCCGGGAACCAGACCAAGGATTTCGTTCCAGGTCCCCAGATGGTGAAATGCCTGTTGAATTCATATCCTGTGTTAAGCGCCAGGAACGCAAGGGGTTGGGCAGCAGGAGAGATAGATAAGAAAAGTACTTTCTTACGTGCGATCTTCCTTTGAAATATGAAGATGCTTCCACTTTTCTGACTTCAATTAATGAACATACTTCTGTATTTAGGTGACTCGGTCTGGTTTATTTTCACTTAGATAAAAGGATCTCTATTCGTTGTAGAGAGAGCTGGGGCCTTGGAATACAGACTTGGGTTGGAATTGTGGTTCTCCTTTTCCTAACTGTGTTCTGGGGAAGTTCCCTAACATGTCTGAGTTTCGATTTCCCTATTGGTGAAAAATGATACAAGTTCACTGCCTGGCATGTTATAGATACTAAATAAAGTGTGGTGATTATCATTATTCTCAACTTAAAGGAATAACAGTTTGTCCTTTGCAACATCAGAAAACATTTTTGTTATGAAAGAAATTCTAAAAAATGATCTGTACATAGATTCAAGGCCTATCAAGAAAATGAATCAAATACTTTTCTTAAAGACTTTCACCCAATTGCATGGCCTTTTCCTTTCCCTCTTTGCTGAAGACTTACCGTTTGCTGGTGGATTAGTTATTCTATAGCTACAAGTTATCCTGAACCTTAGCAGTTTGAAACAACAAACATTTATTATTTTGTCCAGTTTCTGAGAGTCAGAAATTCCAGAGCGGCTTAGACTGGGGTTTTGGCTCAAAGTCTTGATAGCAAACAAAAATGGTGGGTTCTCTGCCTGCTGTGCATAACAGCGGGTCCATGACACCAGGGTTTCAAAGAGAAGAACAGTTTAATGCTACACACAAAGCACTAGAGTAGACGGCCTATCAGCCCCAAAATCTGTCTCCCCAAATGTAAGGAGTTTGGGGTTTTTAAGGATTCAAACAAGTTGGGGTGAGAGGGTGGGGATGGAGTTGTTACCATTACCATAGTAAGTACACAAAGGGCTGAGACTAGGCTAGAATAGCCATTACAATAATAAATATACACAAGGCTGAGTGCAGGATAGAATGACCATTATAATAATAAGTATAAACTACGGTGAGGTAAACAGGGGTGGGATTAGTTGAGTCTCAGTAATTTCAGCAGAAGTGGAGGGCTCCTTATAGTGTAAGGGCTGAGTTTCTCAGCCAGAGTTCATTTCTCCCTCTGGTGATCTGGTTCTAAATTTGGTGTATCTCTGCTCTTGTGGTAATTTACTCCATAACCTTACTAAGGCAGGGTTCAGCTGTCTATCAGTATCTTTAATTCTACTACTGACAGCTATTAGGTCAGCCCTCATTTGTCTGCGTGACACAGTTTGGACCGTCATGTCCTTTTGGGGCCCGGCCTGTAGCCCTGACCCCAGCTCCTTTTTGCCTTAGGCATTAAGATTCTCCCAGATCTGCTACTATTTGGGCAGCCCTGGAGATGTGTCGCTCCACCAATGGGCACCAGTGTCCCATACCATTGATTTGGGGCATGTCACGGCCCAAGAGGGCTTTTGCAGCTGAAGGACTAAAGAAAGCACCAGACACATTCTGAGACATGAGCTTTTATTTTGGGGGCTTACCTGCAGGGTGGGAAGTCAGCAGCTCTGAATGGCGGTGGGTTCAGAGCTTGGTGTGTAAGGTATTCTGCACTTTGGAGGGGCTGAACAAGCTGGTTATAAGGGCTCGACATTCCAAGGGGTATGCGAGCATAAGGCAGGGAGCAGAGGTCTTATAACAGAGGGAGGGATATACTGTACTAGGATCTCAGGCAGTTTCAGGGAGGAGGTATTTTCAGGAGGGAGGTAAGCTATAGATTTCATTTAGTGCCAGAGGCCTGATTTTACAAGGAGTCAAACCTTAACTGACTTAGGCCACGCAAGCTGCTGTGTGCAGTGCTCAAGGCACTTGGGGAAGGCTCTGGTCCCTGGGCTCCCACGGGGCATTATGTAAGATTGTGTCCTTGATGCCCGTGGTGAAAGTTTCATTATCTCTTCCCACAAAGGCAACAGCATAAACTGCTTGTTTCATTCCTAGCCCCCTTAGTATATCTTCTAATTCATTAAGTGTTCTCCAATAGGGAGTGACCTGGGGCATGTCCCCCACATTGGGCCAAATTTCTTTACAGTGACTCACTAACCAATTTAATAGTGAGCTGAACTCAGCTCTTGTGGCTAAGGAGTATATACATTGGCGGAGGCAAGGATGAATGGTAATAGAGGCCAGTTTGCTTATTTCATGTCCTGAAAGCAAATTCCCTCTGCGACAGTGTCCTACAGGCACAGTAGCCAATCAGTAAAATTTGTTTAGGTTTTTGTCTGTATTGAGTCCCAATTTCCTGTAACTCAGCAACAGTAAAAACCCATATTATAATCAGCACCTTTCTATCAGGAGTGCTGATAGGGCAATGGCAGCTGCAGTGCCATCCCCCCATCCCCCCAGTTTTGGGGTCAGGGTGCTATATCTATTCCATTTTGATCTTTTGTTGGACCAGAGGATGAACATGCTTACTATCCTCAATTTCAGGTTCCCAGTCAGATGGGGGCTCATCCTCATCTGAAGAAAAATCAACAGGATCCCACACTTTGGGATCTCAGACAGGGGGAGTCACAATACACCTGACTTGCCCTTTGGGCAGCTTGTACCTTCTCACTCTAGCATATCGGCATGCTAATATTTCTAAACTTTCATCTACACTGTGCAGCCTCTCATTTAATGCATCCTTCAAATCTGTTTGGGCTATCCACATGTCTCCTTCTAACTTAAGTTCCTCATCTAGGCGGCAAACCCCAGCTTTGACTGACAGAGCCTCTTCCGTGGCTGAGTGCACAGCTCCTAACAGAGGCCATGCAACAGCTGCTGCAGCCTGACAGCTCTCCCTTTTCTTATGAAATCCCAACTGTCCTGAGGCCTGCTGCAGGAGAACCAGCAATCCAGCTGGGAGATCTGGGTGTCACCATACTCCCTCAGTGGCCCCGACTCATCCAGGAGGGCTGCCACCCCTCCTCACATGAATGTTTCAGGCCATCCTGGGATTCCCCCAAGTCTATCTCCTTTCTCAGGACTCAGGCTCATTACAGCCAGCGGTTCCTTGGTCTCCCAGCTTGCACATCAGATGGTCCAACACATATTAGCCCCAAGACCAAAGAACATGCCTGGCGCAGAGTTACCCATGAGTTTAATTAGGCACTTACACACAGGAGACAAATCTTCATGATTGCAGTGGTTCAGAAACAGTGATGTCAGCATTCTGCACACAGGGAGAGAGACAGCAGTACTGGGGGAGTTTGGATGGTGCTTATAAAGGTTTGTGACAATAGAGTCTCTTGCAAGATTTGGTTACAACAGGATCTTGTGAGATTTGGTTTCTAACAGTGATTAGGGGAGGGAAGTTTTAATGCTCCCCTCCGCCCTGTTGCCTGATCATGTAAATAGCTGCATATATTTCAGCAATGGAGGAGGGGGCTGGGCCCCAGGCCCTGGGTCTTCACAGGGACTAGTTGAGTTTCAGTAATTTCAGGTATTAACTTCTGCTTATTCTACAACATAGAATCATTTGTAAATTCTTAATTTCTCAATTACAATTCCTCCCTTTTGTTTCAGTTCATTCTTCAATCTTGAGGGATATCTGGGTGACAATAACTTCTTCATGCTGAAAAAGGGCATTGACATTACGGGATAGAGGAATGAAACTGGTTGTTGTTCTCCTCTAGATTTCAGGGCTTATCTGGCATAGGAACAATCCAGAGGCTTTAAGTTTCTGAAAAATAAACTTAATAAGTAAAACCTTTATAGAGTCTTAGATAGAGCCCAAGGTATTCTTTAGGGTTTTCAGGAATACTGTTGCTTGGGGCTTGGCATACTGTGGCATTTTGTAATATCTGGCTGAAATTTGCCTAAGAGCAACCGCCAGAATGACCGCTCAGCTCTATTTGAAATTTCTTAGCCACTGAAACTTTACTTTGTTTTATTTCTTTTCCCCCTTTTGGTCAACCAATCCCACAATGTCAGGGCTGAGTTCATCCCTGGGAGTCATGTCCCCACATTGCCAGGGAGACTTACACCCCTTGAAGTTATATCCCGTGTAGAAGGAAGGTAGTGAGTTTATTTGCAGAGTTTGGCTTAGAAAGAGAGAGAGACCACATCTGAGCAACAAAAGAAGTCCTTTGGGAGTGACTTTCAGACATTAATTATAAGTAGGCTTAGCTTTGATTTTACAGAAATAAGTTTCATAAGGGCAAGCCTCAAGATTAAGGGCTTGGCTTATTAAACTGAGAGCCCCTATTGCTTAAAAGAATAGCAGGAATTCCTCAAGTGGGCAAGTTTAATAGTTCTACACTTTCTTTCTCAAGTCCCTCAAGGGACCTTGTAAAGATTTTTTTTTATCTTATGCCCCAAAACACTCTGAAATGCATCAGGTTATTATATCGACTTATACAGAATACTAAGATCTCATTTCCTATTCTAGGTTCCATGACACATAAAGCTGAATTAGGTTGTTTAAATACACTGATCAGACAGGTTAAATTAGATAGTGTATCACAGAAAATTTAAATTTTGAACAAAATAAATCTCTCTTCCTTTGGTCTCACACAGAAATTAAAGTTTTAAAATACAGACACTATCATCTTTTACCCTATATTCTTATTTACTTTAGTCCTAACCAGATTGGCCTCATTTACATCGCTAATTGAAGTCTAATCTTTTTCAGCTTATTTAACAGTGACTGATGTATGGAGTAATGTTGCTTCTTTAGTACTTCCTGAGCTGGAGACCTCTGATTCTGAGTCTCAGGCATCACATAGATAAGCAAAGTTCCAGGAGGCTACCAGGCTATACACAAAGAGCAAAGCATCGAATGTACAACTATGTAATGGTACTGTGAACAATCGAAAGTGCGATTTGTTTTGTATGACTCCGTGGTATGTGAATATATCTCAATAAAATGATTTAAAAAAAAAAAGATGCTAATCTAATGACAAATTGCTCCAATGTTAGAAAATAATTACTCTGTGTCACTAGCCATTTTAAAAGTTATTTAATAGGATTTACAAATATTGGCACATGACTCATTAAAAAATAAAACTTTTGTCTTTTTTACAAAAAAAAAAAAAAAAAGAGCAAAGCATCTCAGAATTTAAAAATAACAGTTAGAGCTCAGAAGTAAGTGTGACTGTTCTAAGAGCTTGCAATCTAGGCCCTAATTTTCTTATAAGCATTTTCTAAATAAAGCTATTTTCAGAAATAAAAACATTTGACAATTGACTTATATTGAGGTTATCAATCACAAACCATAGCAGAAGTTTTGTCCTGTATCACCTTCACACTTTTACCAGGGTTGTGTTAATTAACAGGTAGACCATAATTTACATTGCCTTGCTTCTCTTTTAAAGTCCCTTTTTATTGACCACGTGTACTTTTAGAGAAGCATTAGAGCAAGGTAGTGTAACTGACAAGTAAATTTGGTTGTTTCCATGATCTGTAACCTTCTTCTAGGAATAACTAAAACCATGATTAACAACATCATACTGTTGCCTAAAATCATGCAGATCAGTATCAGGATATAACCTGGAGAGTGAAAACATTGTCAAGTCTTTAGAAATTTCTATGATCTCTAAATATATAACATTTCACCCATACAAATTCAGCTAACAGAAGGATAGGAAATCCCTTTTAATTACTGTAATACCTCCCAAACTATTTTATCAGGTAAAAGAACTAATCCTTTCAAACAGTTTGAAATAAAAGACATCCTTTAGGGTTCAATTTTAGTACAGAAAAATGTCAAAAGTTGTCAGGTTTGAACACTATGCTAACAGAATTACTGCAAAACAGTATTAGGTTCCTTATTCAACCAAAGTGACAACAAAAAGTAAAATAGGAGTTAATATGATTGTATGAACATACTTAGTTCCTTTAAAAGTGAGAAGACTTGTCTTCTAAAATAAAGGATGATAAGGTCAACATAAACATCAATAAGGATATTGTTCTGATATGACAGAGAATCTTTATCTTCTAGATAGAATACACAGATGGTTAAGAAAAATTTTTCATAACCTTTCATTGAGAGCAGACCAGCCTGGAGGGCAGTGTGTTGGTTCCACAGGAGGCTAAGTATAGGGTTGCTATATAATACTGCAACCTCATTATTTGGCATATGTGTGGAAGAACTGAAACCAGGGACGTGAATAGGCATTTACACACTGGTGTTTATGACAGCAGTATTCATGGTTTGCAACAGATGGAAGTGGCCTAAAGGTACTTCCACAATGGGTGAATGGAAGGTTGAACTGTAGTGTATACATACAATGGAATATCAAGCAGCTGCAAGAAGGAAAGAAGTTGTGAGGCATGCAACTAGGAGAATGAACCTTGAGGACATGATGTTGAGTGAAATAAGGCAGAAAGACAAGGACAAATATTGTAAGCCCTCACTAATATAAACTAACTGTAATGAGCAAATGCTGAGATTGAATTTGAAGGCATATGTTATTGGGATAGAACACAGGCAGAGATTGAGCAATCCATGATGCAGGACTACAGAATGTTCAATAAGGCTTATTGTAAATGTACCTAGATTTTAAGCTCTTACAGCAGTCACGTCTATTCCTGAGTTTTAACTGTTACTTAAGAGATGTTTATTTGGTAAAAAATTTATATTCTCTGTAGCACACTATCTAATTTAACCTGTAAGGTTGGTTTATTTAAACAACATAACTACATGGAAACTAGAATAGGGAATAAGATCTTGTAATTCTGTACAGGTTAATGTAATACTCCAATAAATCCCAGAGTATTTTGGGCAGAAAATTTAAAAAAAAAAAGATGCAAAGTTTACTTGAGGGACTGGGGAAAAAATGGGGAAATATTAAATATTAAACTTCCCTACCTGGGGAATGCTGATATTATCACAAGCATTAGGAACTCCCAATTTAATAAGTCAAGCACTCAATCTTGGGGCTTGCCCTCATGAAACTTATTCCTTCAAAGGAGAAGCTAAGCCTACTTATAATTATGTCTAAGAGTCACACCCAGATGTGACCTCTCTCTCTCAGCCAACTCTGCAAATAAACTCACCACCCACCCACCCCTACATGGGACATGACTTCCAGGGGTGTAAATCTCCCTGGCAATGTGGCACATGACTCCCAGGGATGAGCCTGGCCTGATATCATGGGATCGAGAATGCCTTCTTGACCAAAAGGGGGAAAAGAAGTGAAACAAAATAAAGTTTCAGTGGCCAAGAGATTTCAAACAGAGTTGAGAGGTCATTCTGGAGGTTATTCTTATGCATTATACAGATATTCCTTTTTAGTTTCTAGTGTGTTAGAATAACTAGAAGGAAACATCTGAATCGAACTGTAATCCAGTAGACCTGATTCTTGATGATCATTGTATAACTATATGGCTTTTATAGGGTAACACTGTGATTGTGAAAACCTTGTGACTGACACTCCCTTTATCAAGTGTATGGGCAGATGAATAATAAAATAAAGACAAATTATATATATATATGGGGGGTATAAGGAGTTTGGGTGTTTATTATTTTTATCTTTTATTTTGGAGTAAAGAAAATGTTCTAAAATTGATTGTAATGATGAATGTACAGCTATATGATGACACTATAAGCCATTGATCATATACTTTGGATAGATTATATGGTGTGTGAATATATCTCAATAAAATTGCATTCAAAAAAAAGCAGACCAACAATCTCCTTTATTTTAACAAAGAGAAACTAAATTCCAGTTTTGTATGGATATACAGTTTGAAACAAAAAGCTTTTACAAAATATTATAAATAAGCCCATCAAATTTTAGTCAGCATTGATTATGACAAACAGAATGTACTTTCACAACCCTCTACAGTTATCTTTTCCACATCGTGACTTTCCCATCATTTCAATATATTGCAGGTCGACATAAGAAATTAAGTGGAAATTTGGGGGGAGTTTTGTGGGAGCTGCAGACAATACATGAAGGCTACAGCTATACAAACAACTGCAAAGGATTTGCTAGAGCTGCCATTATGCAAAATACCAGAAATGGATTGGCTTTTATAAAGAGTATTTATTAGGTTTCAAATTTACAGTCATAAGGCCATAAAAGTGTCCAAACTAAGGCATCAACAAGAGGATATATTCACTGAAGAATGGTTGATGAGGTCTGGAACAATTCTGTTAGCTGGGAAGACAAATGGCTGGCATCTGCTTGTCCTTTGCTCCCAGGTTATGTTTCAAAACGGCTTTCTCCAAAATGTCTCTGGGTTTTTGTCTTCATGCCCCTCTCTCAGCTCCTGTATGTCCTTACTTCTTTTTCCCAGGGCATTTCTCTCTGAGCATCTGGGGTTCATCTCTTAGCTTCTCTGGGGCAAACTCTGGGCTTCATATCTTAGCTGAGCATCTCTAAATGTTCTTCTGTCTGCATCTCCAAGCATCTCCAAACATAAGTATCTGTGTGGGCTCTTAAGCTCTGTTAAGTAGTCCAGTGAACTAATCAAGACCCACCCTGAATGGGTGGGGTCCACACTCCATGGAAATAATTTAATACAAAGGTATTACCCACAGTTGAGTGAGTCACATCTCTATGGAAATTAATCAGAAGGTTCTACCCAACAAGATTGGGTTAAAAGATCATGGCTCTTCTGGGGTCCATAACAGTTTCAAACTGGCACACCACCTAACACAATGTCTGTCATTCAGTCTCTGGATCAGGGAGTAATACAGAGATTTAAAGCATACTACCAATGCTACTGAATGGAAAGGATCATAGAGATGAAGTGGGCCCCCTCGCCTTAATCTGTAACAAGAGTCCCCTTCCCCCTCAACTGGTAATGACTGCAAAGTAAACATTAAGCCTTGAGAAGAAGGGAGTGAAACTGTGCCGTTTTAGGGAATGAGACTTGCAGATGTACGTATTAGCCAAGCGTAACCGTTTCAATAATTAACCACTGCACCGGCCTTGAGAAAAATTTCTCAACCTTGTTAAAGATCTTAAGCACCCATTAATTAACCACCGACTCTGCTTTTGTCAAAGTAGCTTGCTTGCATTTTCAGGATGTGGTTTCTGCCTATATAAGTCTCCAGCACTCTCAGGTCGGGGCTGCTGCTTGCTGAACTCCCTGCGCGGAGTGAGAGACGGCAGCTGCCGGCCGGCTAATAAAGGCTCTTTAAATTCTGTTTGGCTGTCTCGTACTTTAACTCGTGGGCACCGTAACAAGAGACTATAGAAGAAAACCCTGACAAAGATGATTTCGCTGGTACAAAAGAGGGTAAAAAATTTCACATAGATTTTCAGATCATGAGAGCAATGTGTCCCTAACCCCTATGATGTGGAAGGGATAACTGTACAACTTTCCATATTCACCCAGGCTTTGTCCTACACATTCTCAAGGATAAAACTATACCACTTTCTTTGACAAAGCACATCCTGTATACTTTACATACTCACATACCTTGAGTTACCAAAAAGATCTTCAGTACTGTCTTGAAATATCCTACAAAGCATAATTATTTTTTTAAATCATTTGTCAACTAATAATTTAATTTCATTAAACACAAACACTTTTCACCATCTTAAAGAGCTAATAAATATAATGCTCCTTTTTTCTACTGGAGGTTAAAAAAACTCTTTGTTTTCATAATATCCTAAAATTATGAATAACCTCAAAAGCATCAAACGCTGGAAAATACACAACAATTGTTTAATTTGTCCTATGCATAAATTCAGGAAAATGTTCCCATAGCTTTCCAAGACATTTTTTCTTACTTACTGAAATTTGGCAATTAGATCATATTCAATTACCCCATCCCAAGGCTATTTATATTGTAATAATGATTTGTTGATTGTAGTTACCATTGCAAAAGTATTATTGGGAAAAAAATTTTAATTGTGGAATTCTCTCAGAATTTATGGTAGTCACACATTTCCTCTGTGACTACCATTTCTAATCTGCAGGTCCAGTAGAAAGAATTCCAAACCAAGTCCACCCCTCCCCCTTCTTTCTGCACCCAACCCTTTCCCCATTGCTGCCTTAGCTGGTTAGGCCCTGGGGGCAGGGATAGGTGAGACAGAAAGAATGAGGTCTGGTTTTTTTTTTTTTTTTTTTTTTTTTTTTTTTTTTTTTTTAATCATCATTTTATTGAGATATATTCACATACCACGCAGTCATACAAAACAAATTGTACTTTCGATTGTTTACAGTACCATTACATAGTTGTACATTCATCACCTAAATCAATCCCTGACACCTTCATTAGCACACACACAAAAATAACAAGAATAATAATTAGAGTGAAAAAGAGCAATTGAAGTAAAAAAGAACACTAGGTACCTTTGTCTGTTTGTTTGCTTCCCCTACTTTTCTACACATCGATCCATAAACTAGACAAAGTGGAGTTTGGTCCTTATGGCATTCCCAATCCCACTGTCACCCCTCATAAGCTACATTTTTATACAACTGTCTTCGAGATTCATGGGTTCTGGGTTGTAGTTTAATAGTTTCAGGTATCCACCACCAGCTACCCCAATTCTTTAGAACCTAAAAAAGGTTGTCTAAAGTGTGCGTAAGAGTGCCCACCAGAGTGATCTCTCGGCTCGTTTTGGAATCTCTCTGCCACTGAAGCTTATTTCATTTCCTTTCACATCCCCCTTTTGGTCAAGAAGATGTTCTCCATCCCACGATGCCGGGTCTACATTCCTCCCCGGGAGTCATATTCCACGTTGCCAGGGAGATTCACTTCCCTGGGTGTCTGATCCCACGTAGGGGGGAGGGCAGTGATTTCACCTTTCAAGTTGGCTTAGCCAGAGAGAGAGGGCCACATCTGAGCAACAAAGAGGCATTCAGGAGGAGACTCTTAGGCACAAATACAGGGAGGCCTAGGCTCTCCTTTGCAGCAACCGTCTTCCCAAGGGTAAAACTTATGGTAGAGGGCTCAACCCATCAAACCACCAGTCCCCTATGTCTGTGGTCATGTTAGCAACCATGGAGGTGGGGTAGGCGAATACCCCTGCATTCTCCACAGGCTCCTCAAGGGGGCACTACATCGTTTTTTTTGTTTTTTTTTTTTTTTTTTTTTTTCCTTGTTTGTCTTTTTTCTTTTTTTTTTTTTTTTTTTTAACTTTCCCTTCTTTTTTCAAATCAACTGTATGAAAAAAAAAGTTAAAAAGAAAACAAACATACAATAAAAGAACATTTCAAAGAGACCATAGCAAGGGAGTAAGAAAAAGACAACTAACCTAAGATAACTGCTTAACTTCCAACATGTTCCTACTTTACCCCAAGAAAGTTACATACTATAGCAACATTTCAGTGAACTTGTTCCTACTACATCCATCAGAAATTAACAGACCATAGTCATTTCTGGGCATCCCCAGAACGTTAAATAGCTTATCTGTTCTTCTTGGATTATTGTTCCCCCCTTCCTTAATTGCTCTCTACTGCTAGTTCCCCTACATTCTACATTATAAACCATTTGTTTACATTTTTCAAAGTTCACATTAGTGGTAGCATATAATATTTCTCTTTTTGTGCCTGGCTTATTTCGCTCAGCATTATGTCTTCAAGGTTCATCCATGTTGTCATATGTTTCACCAGATCATTCCTTCTTACTGCTGCGTAGTATTCCATCGTGTGTATATACCACATTTTATTTATCCACTCATCTGTTGATGGACATTTGGGTTGTTTCCATCTCTTGGCAATTGTGAATAATGCTGCTATGAACATTGGCGTGCAGATATCTGTTCGTGTCACTGCTTTCCGATCTTCCGGGTATATCCCGAGAAGTGCAATCGCTGGATCGAATGGTAGCTCTATCTCTAGTTTTCTAAGGAACTGCCAGACTGACTTCCAGAGTGGCTGAACCATTGTACAGTCCCACCAACAATGAATAAGAGTTCCAATTTCTCCACATCCCCTCCAGCATTTGTAGTTTCCTGTTTGTTTAATGGCAGCCATTCTAACCGGTGTTAGATGGTATCTCATTGTGGTCTTAATTTGCATCTCTCTAATAGCTAGTGAAGCTGAACATTTTTTCATGTGTTTCTTGGCCATTTGTATTTCCTCTTCAGAGAACTGTCTTTTCATATCTTTTGCCCATTTTATAATTGGGCTGTCTGTACTATTGTCATTGAGTTGTAGGATTTCTTTGTATATGCAAGATATCAGTCTTTTGTCAGATACATGGTTTCCAAAAATTTTTTCCCATTGAGTTGGCTGCCTCTTTACCTTTTTGAGAAATTCCTTTGAGGTGCAGAAACTTCTAAGCTTGAGGAGTTCCCATTTATCTATTTTCTCTTTTGTTGCTTGTGCTTTGGGTGTAAAGTCTAGGAAGTGGCCTCCTAATACAAGGTCTTGAAGATGTTTTCCTACATTATCTTCTAGGAGTTTAATGGTACTTTCTTTTATATTGAGATCTTTGGTCCATTTTGAGTTAATTTTTGTGTAGGGGGTGAGGTAGGGGTCCTCTTTCATTCTTTTGGATATGGATATCCAACTCTCCCAGCCCCATTTGTTGAAAAGACCATTATGGCTCAGTTCGGTGACTTTGGGGGCCTTATCAAAGATCAGTCGGCCATAGATCTGAGGGTCTATCTCTGAATTCTCAATTCGATTCCATTGATCTATATGTCTATCTTTGTGCCAGTACCATGCTGTTTTGGCAACTGTGGCTTTATAATAAGCTTCAAAGTCAGGGAGTGTAAGTCCTCCCACTTCGTTTTTCTTTTTTAAAGTGTCTTTAGCAATTCGAGGCATCTTCCCTTTCCAAATAAATTTGATAACTAGCTTTTCCAAGTCTGCAAAGTAGGTTGTTGGAATTTTGATTGGGATTGCATTGAATCTGTAGATGAGTTTGGGTAGAATTGACATCTTAATGACATTTAGCCTTCCTATCCATGAACATGGAATATTTTTCCATCTTTTAAGGTCCCCTTCTATTTCTTTTAGTAGAGTTATGTAGTTTTCTTTGTATAGGTCTTTTACATCTTTGGTTAAGTTTATTCCTAGGTACTTGATTTTTTTAGTTGCTATTGAAAATGGTATCTTTTTCTTGAGTGTCTCTTCAGTTTGTTCATTTCTAGCATATAGAAACATTACTGACTTATGTGCATTTATCTTGTATCCCGCTACTTTGCTAAATTTGTTTATTAGCTCTAGTAGGTGTATCGTTGATTTCTCAGGGTTTTCTAGATATAAGATCATATCATCTGCAAACAATGACAGTTTTACTTCTTCTTTTCCAATTTGGATGCCTTTTATTTCTTTGTCTTGCCGGATTGCCCTGGCTAGCACTTCCAGCACAATGTTGAATAACAGTGGTGACAGCGGGCATCCTTGTCTTGTTCCTGATCTTAGAGGGAAGGCTTTCAGTCTCTCACCATTGAGTACTATGCTGGCTGTGGGTTTTTCATATATGCTCTTTATCATGTTGAGGAAGTTTCCTTCAATTCCTACCTTTTGAAGTGTTTTTATCAAAAACGAATGTTGGATTTTGTCAAATGCTTTTTCAGCATCTATTGAGATGATCAATTGATTTTTCCCTTTCGAGTTTTTAATGTGTTGTAATACATTGATTGTTTTTCTTATGTTGAACCATCCTTGCATGCCTGGAATGAACCCCACTTGGTCATGGTGTATGATTTTTTTAATGTGTCTTTGGATTCGATTTGCAAGTATTTTGTTGAGGATTTTTGCATCTATATTCATTAGGGAGATTGGCCGGTAGTTTTCCTTTTTTGTAGCATCTTTGCCTGGTTTTGGTATTAGATTGATGTTAGCTTCATAAAATGAATTAGGTAGTGTTCCATTTTTTTCAATGTTTTGAAAGAGTTTGAGTAAGATTGGTGTCAGTTCTTTCTGGAAAGTTTGGTAGAATTCCCCTGTGAAGCCATCTGGCCCTGGGCATTTATTTGTGGGAAGATTTTTGATGACTGATTGGATCTCTTTGCTTGTGATGGGTTGGTTGAGGTCTTCTATTTCTTCTCTGGTCAGTCTAGGTTGTTCATATGTTTCCAGGAAATTGTCCATTTCTTCTACATTATCCAGTTTGTTGCCATACAGTTGTTCATAATATCCTCTTATAATTTTTTTAATTTCTTCAGGATCTGCAGTTATGTCACCTTTTGCATTCATTATTTTGTTTATATGGGTCTTCTCTCTTTTTGATTTTGTCAGTCTAGCTAGGGGCTTGTCAATCTTGTTGATCTTCTCAAAGAACCAACTTTTGGTGATATTTATCCTTTCTATTGTTTTTTTGTTCTCTATGTCATTTATTTCTGCTTTAATCCTTGTTATCTCTTTTCTTGTACTTGGTTTAGGATTGGTTTGCTGTTCATTTTCTAGCTTCTTCAGTTGATCCATTAGTTCTTTGATTTTGGCTCTTTCTTCCTTTTTAATATATGCGTTTAGTGCTATAAATTTCCCCCTTAGCACTGCTTTTGCTGCATCCCATAGGTTTTGGTATGTTGTGTTCTCATTTTCATTCGTCTCTATATATTTAGCAATTTCTCTTGCTATTTCTTCTTTAACCCACTGATTGTTTAGGAGTGTGTTGTTTAACCTCCAGGTATTTGTGAATTTTCTAAGTCTCTGATGGTTATTGACTTCTAATTGTATTCCATTGTGGTCAGAGAATGTGCTTTGAATAATTTCAATCTTTTTAAATTTATTGAGGCTTGTTTTATGTCCCAGCATATGATCTATTCTGGAGAAAGTTCCGTGAGCACTAGAAAAGTATGTGTATCCTGTTGATTTGGGATGTAATGTCCTGTATATGTCTGTTAAATCTAATTCATTTATCAGATTGTTTAGGTTTTCAATTTCCTTATTGGTCTTCTGTCTGGTTGATCTATCTATAGGAGAGAGTGATGTGTTGAAGTCTCCCACAATTATTGTGGAAACATCAATTGCTTCCTTTAGTTTTGCCAATGTTTCTCTCATGTATTTTGTGGCACCTTGATTGGGTGCATAGACATTTACGATTGTTATTTCTTCTTGCTGAATTGCCCCTTTTATTAGTATGTAGTGGCCTTCTTTGTCTCTCAAAACATCCCTGCATTTGAAGTCTATTTTATCTGAGATTAATATTGCTACACCTGCTTTCTTTTGGCTGTAGCTTGCATGAAATATTTTTTTCCATCCTTTCACTTTCAGTTTCTTTGTGTCCCTGTGTCTAAGATGAGTCTCTTGTATGCAACATATTGATGGTTCATTTTTTTTGATCCATTCTGCGAATCTATATCTTTTAATTGGGGAGTTTAATCCATTTACATTCAACGTTAAAACCGTGAAGGCATTTCTTGAATCGGCCATCTTATCCTTTGGATTATGTTTGCCATATTTTTCCCTCTCTCTATTAATATCCTTTATTGTACCCATACCGAATCTCTTTAGTACTGAACCTTTCTCCAAGTCTCTCTGTCCTGTCTTTGTTTCTCTGTCTGTAGGGCTCCCTTTAGTATCTCCAGTAGGGCAGGTCTCTTGTTAGCAAATTCTCTCAGCATTTGTTTGTCTGTGAAAAATTTAAGCTCTCCCTCAAGTTTGAAGGAGAGCTTTGCTGGATAAAGTATTCTTGGCTGGAAATTCCTCTCACTCAGAATTTTAAATATATCGTGCCACTGCCTTCTCGCCTCCATGGTGGCTGCTGAGTAGTCACTACTTAGTCTTATGCTGTTTCCTTTGTATGTGGTGAATTGCTTTTCTCTTGCTGCTTTCAGAACTTGCTCCTTCTCTTCTATGTTTGACAGTGTGATCAGTATATGTCTCGGAGTGGGTTTTTTTGGATTTATTCTATTTGGAGTTCGCTGAGCATTTATGATTTGTGTATTTATGTTGTTTAGAAGATTTGGGAAGTTTTCCCCAACAATTTCTTTGAATACTCTTCCTAGACCTTTACCCTTTTCTTCCCCTTCTGGGACACCAATGAGTCTTATATTCGGACGTTTCATATTATCTATCATATCCCTGAGGTCCATTTCGAGTTTTTCAATTTTTTTCCCCATTCTTTCTTTTATGTTTTCATTTTCCATTCTGTCATCTTCCAGGTCACTGATTCGTTGTTCAACTTCTTCTAGTCTTGTACTATGAGTGTCCAGAATCTTTTTAATTTGGTCAACAGTTTCTTTAATTTCCATAAGATCATCCATTTTTTTATTTAGTCTTGCAATGTCTTCTTTATGCTCTTCTAGAGTCTTCTTGATTTCCTTCATATCCCGTACTAGGGTCTCATTGTTCATCTTTAGTTCTTTGAGTAGCTGCTCTAGGTGTGTCTCTTCTGGTCTTTTGATTTGGGTGCTTGGGCTTGGGTTATCCATATCGTCTGGTTTTTTCATATGCTTTATAATTTTCTGTTGTTTTTGGCCTCGTGGCATTTGCTGACCTTGATAGGGTTCTTTTAGGGTTTGTAGACCAGTTGAAGTCCTTATCTCTAATTTATCAGATCTACAGCTTCGTGGAGTACACTTTCTCTAACTACCCAGCAGGTGGCGTCCACGAGCCACCTGTTCTCCACAAGCCAGATCTCCCCTGCTTAGCCTTTTTGGTGAGTGGGGGAGTGAGTCTTGTGGGGCCCAATTGGTGTCCCAAGCTTGCGTGTGTAGTTGGTGTTGCCTGCCCTGTATGTGGGGCGTGTTTCTGGGCAGTCGGGGAGGGGGGGTGGCCCTAACAATCAAATCTCCCTGATGATCCTAGAGTTTTAAAGCTAGTGCAATAGTCTAATCCTTCAGTTCAGTCCTGCCACAGTTTGTCTCTGCCACTGACCCACAAGTCTTTGGTATTGGCGTATGGCTCCTGAGACTTGCAAGTGGGCCCCTCTTCCAGGCTGTGCACCCCGGGTCCTCTGTTGAGGGATGACTGTGCTATGTCGCAGGTGAGTGCCGTCCCCCCAGGGCAGTTCTGGGCTGCTGGGCTGTGTTGGGAGGCTCCCAGTCTGCTCAAATGATGGCTGAATGGGGCTCTGTTAATTCACACTGCTCCCCCTTCCCAGCTCTGGGACATTCAGCTGAGGTTGCAGGGAAGGCTAATGTCCACGCCCAGTTTTGTGGTGTGTGCCTGTTATTTGAAGCACTTCCGTCACACTGGGTTGTCTGGGGCAGCTCTGGGCTATGGGGCTGGCGATGGGCAGGAGTGTTTCCTGTCCACCAGGATGGTGGCTGTGAGCGGACACCCCCCTTTTCTTGGGAAGTTGTGTTGTTTAGTGAATTTTCTCAGCCACTGGATTATTGCCTTTTGTCTCAGAGCTCTCTCAGTTCTGCTCTTGACTTGACGTGCCCAAATTTCAATTCTTTGAAGCTTTCTGTATTGAGCTTCTTAGAGTAATTGTTTTAGAAAAAGCAAAAAGGATTTAAAAAAAAAAAAAAAAAAAAACGGCCCTCCTCAGAGATCTAATGGGTTATTGAAATGCTAATAGACAAAGCATCCAGGGCCATTAAGGAAAAGTGCCCAGGGCAGAGAGATCAGCCTTGCTTCGGGATTTGCATATGCGCCTCAAGGCCTGATCTCCGCCCTTCCCCTTTCTGTGTTCACAAGAACTCCAAAAATCCTCTGCTTTTATTTTGGAGTTTTTCGTGTTGTTTTTTTTCTATGCCTGTCTCCTCTCTGCTGGGCTGGCTGCTCTCAGAGTCTCTGGTGTCTGGCCTCAGTCTATCTATGGTTGGAGTTTGAATCAGTAGAATGAGTTTCCGTTAAGAGCAGCCACTGCAATTCTCCCTTCTCCTTCCTGGAGCTGACAGCCCCTCCTCCCACGGGACTGAGCCTGGCAGGGAGGGGCGCGGGTCCCCTGGCCGCAAAAACTTACAGATTTCGCTGATCTCAGCAGTTCCACGTTTTCATGAGTGTTGTATGAAGTATGCCCAAAGACAGATTGCTCTGTGGTGTCCAGTCCACGCAGTTCCTGGCTTTTTACCTACTTTCCTGGAGGAGTAACTAAAACATACAGCTCACCAGTCTGCCATCTTGCCCCGCCTCCTCGAGGTCTGGTTTTAAAAGTCTTAAAGGAGGGTGGTGGGATTTAAGACCCCCAAGGAGGCCTTAGTGTTGATGAAATTTCTTATACCCTTCTTTTAATTGTTTCCAATTATTAGATCTATTTCACCTCAAGCTGTGACCTGGACAACTGGAAAAGTCTTTGCTTTTTCCAGAGGCAGCCCTCTGTTGCCTTAGGAAAATTTCAGGTTTCTTTCTAATGTCCAGGCTTGTTTACAATGATTACAAGTGCTAAGACTTTGAACCCTGGTGCATAGAGAGTTTTTCTTTTCTTTCTTTTTTTTTATTTTTGGGACTCCAGGAGTCCCCAAAACTTATTTATTTCTTTTATTTAAGGATAAACATATTTATCCTTAAGCAATTTGAATAGAGCTCTTTTAAGAATTTTTGTTTGCCAATTTGATATTACCATCCAGAGGAAAGAAAATATGTATCGCACAGGCACAATTAGAAGGTTAGACACACACAAAAACCCAGAAATATAGAAATATAAAACTCACTAATTTGAACCCTAATTTTTCAATCTTTATTGTCATGCTTGAATATAAGTGCAATTTGGGCTTCCTCCTTTCCTGATCTATTGCCCCCTTGGTTATAGGGTGCAGGTAGAGCAGACAGAGTTAATAAATTGGTTCTATTAGAACCTCCAGATTTGAATCAGGGAGAACAATTTTCTTTACGGTAAAATCTAATCTTCACGGGTAAAATTTTACATTTTCTTTTCAACATTGATTGCTGGGAGAGACAAAGGACTGAACATATATCATCCCATATCATTTCTGCTCTCTCTTGCAGAACAACTCTAACTTTAATACAGTGTTCTTTTCTATAGAGCCATTCTCAGGCCATTTTTCTCCTGATTCGGAATCATATTGAGGCCAGACTGTGTTTCAAAAATGAACTATTTTTTCATAGGCTCATAATTAACATCTTTCCAATTTTTCAAACACATTTAGGAATGCTATTAGAGTTAGAATTTCCCATTTTAAAGAATTTCCATAACCAGTAACCAATTAGGAACACTTGAACAATACAAATGCAGTAATACCAATGAACAAATTTAAACAGACACTTAACATTTACTATATACTTAAGTAATACACCAATTAATACCTAGATCGAACACACCAATTAACAATTATACAGGTATTAAACACTTACTATACCTTAGTAAAACACCAATTAACAGTTAAGTAGGCATACGTAATTTCATTAAATACCAATTAATAGTTTGACTGCTCATTTTCCAGGAGTAGACTCAACAGAGAAACTCAAGGCCGTACCTCAAACCCCGTACCAACAAACATAGTTCAGGGCCTCGAACCCTGTACAAACTCAGGTCAGGACCTCAAACCCTGTACAGAATGGTACCCAGAAAACAGAAAGGTGTAGAGGTCAGAACACAGGGATTGATCTGGAAGTGGGGTCTAGGGCCTCAAGCCCAGATCCAGGGGACTCGAACCTCCATACTAACTGCCCAGTCCACTTGTAACCTGATGGCTCACTCACCCAGTCAGCTGTTCTGGACTTGGAACTGGAAACTGTTTCTTCCGTCAAGCTTTCTAAGGTGCAAGGGTCTGGAGTGCTGGCAGAGTCAAGAAAAACCCAGTTGCCGAGCTTCTAGACTGAAAGAGTCTGGTGGCTACAAAAGGTTCAATTACCATGTTTACCTGTTCCACTGGAGCTCCAGAACTTTGGGCATTCAGACTCCTTGCTTCTTAGGAATCTTTTATCCCTTCTCGGGTTGCCAAATTGATACTGAACGAAAGCAGTGGGTTCTCTGCCCGATGCGTATAACAGCCAATCCATGACACTGGGGTTTCAAAGAAAGAGTTTAATGCCATGCACACAGCAGGAGAGCAGATGGCCTATCAGCCCAAAAATCTGCCTCCCAGAGTCTAAGGAGTTCAGGGTTTTATGGATTCAAACAAGGAAGGATGGAGTTGTTACATTACAATGGCAAGTATACACAAGGCTGAGAGCAGGCTACAATGACCATTATAACAGTAAGTATGAAACAAGGGTGAAGTACATTGGTCTAGTTTGCTAATGCTGCCAGAATGCAAAACACCAGAAATGGACCGGCTTTTATAAAAGGGGGTTTATTTGATTACACAGTTATAGTCTTAAGCCCATAAAGTGTCCAAGGTAACACATCAACAATCTGGTACATTCACTGGAGGATGGCCAATGGTGTCCAGAAAACCTCTGTTAGCTGGGAAGGCACGTGGCTGGCGTCTGCTCCAAAGTTCTGGTTTCAAAATGGCTTTCTCCCAGGATGTTCCTCTCTAGGCTGCAGTTCCTCAAAAATGTCACTCTTAGTTGCTCTTGGGGTGTTTGTCCTCTCTTAGCTTCTCCAGAGCAAGAGTCTGCTTTCAACGGCCATCTTCAAACTTTCTCTCATCTGCAGCTACTCTCTCAGCTTCTGTGCATTCTTCAGTGTCCCTTTTGGCTGTAGCAAGCCTGCTCCTCCTGTCTGAGCTTATATAGTGCTCCAGTAAACTAATCAAGGCCCATGCTGAATGGGCTGGGCCACACCTCCGTGGAAATTATCCAAATAGAGTTATCACCTACAGTTGGGTGGGTTGCATCTTCATGGAAACGCTCAAAGAATTACAATCTAATCAACACTAAATACCTCTGCCCACACAAGATTACATCAGATAATGGCGTTTGGGGGAACATAATACATTCAAACTGGCACATACATGTAAACAGGGGTGAGACTAGTTGACTTTCAGTAATGTCAGGTATTAACTTCTGCCTATTCTACAATATAGAATCATTTGTTAATTCTTAATTTCTCAGTTACAGTCTTTCATGAATGGAGCTGTCCACACGGCTGCAGTCATCTGAAGGCTTGAGTGGGTAAGAATCTGCCCACTCACTGTGACTGCTGGCAGCCAGCTTCAGCTCCTTGCCAGATGGACCTCATTATAGGGCTGCTAATGACACAGTAGATGACTTCCCCCAAAGCAAGTGATCCAAGAGAGCCAGAGAGACTGTATTAATTAACCATTTTGTAGCAAATCACCCCCAAACTTAAAACAACATTTATTATCTCACAGTTTCTGTGGTCAGGAATCTGGGGACAGCTTAGCTGGAGCCTCTGGCTCTGGGTCTCTCGGAAGGCTTCAGCCAAGGTGCTGCCTGGGGCTGCAGCCATTTCTTTCAACTTGGGGTTCTTAAGTTTCACCTGTGAGCGGATCCACTTCCAAGCTCACCAACTGGCTGTTGGCAGGATTCAGTTCCCCACTGGCTGTTGGACTGCGAGCCTCAATTCTTGCTGGCTGTTGGCCAGAACTCTCTCTCAGTTCCTTGCCATGGGGCTGTCCGTAAGGCAGCTTGCTTCATCAGAGGGAGCAAGCAAGCAAGACAGACAGATTGAAGTGACTCTTTTATAACCTAATCTCAGAGGTGACAGCCCATCACTGTTGACATGTTCTATTCATTAGAATCAACTCACCTGATCCAGCCACACTCAAAGGGAGGGTTTTACACCAGGGCATGATTACAGGAGTCTGGGACTATGGGGGACATCTTAGCAGGCTGCCCACCACAGCGACCAAAACAGGAGCTGCAGTGCCTTTTATAACCTAATTTCTTAAATGACATTCCACCCCTTCTACCGTATTCTACTGGTCATATAGACCAACCCTGGTATAACATGAGGGGGTGGGGGGACATGAGGCAGAGATGTGGGGCACATCTTAGAAGTTGCCCATCACAGCCAGCCTGGACCAAATCTCCCCTCTTCATCCTGCTCTGAGCCCCCAGAGGCTGACTTAACATGGGCCATGGGCCGCACCAATGAACTCCCTGGCTCTCTGGCTTCGCCCCTGGTTGGGTTCAGCTAACCGGGAGCATCACCAGGAGTACAGAGGAGGGAAGTGAGGTCCAGAGACTTATTCCCCCAGCTCCCTCACTGCAGGCTGACAGCATCCCTCAGCTGAAGGCCACAGCTCCTGTCAGGTGCACCAAGAGCTCTACCATCCGAACTGCCCTTTACGAATTTATCTGAGGAGAGAAGGAAGGAATGGCATTGTTCCTCTGTCTCCTCGCCTCTGTCATTGTTCCTCTATCTCCTCATTGTTCCTCTGACTCTGGACAGCTGGGGGCGCCCTCCTCTTTCAATCTTTGATGTTCCGCTTCCGCTCCCACTTAAGGTGGTCCTGGCGCACCCTTCGCTCCACCCGGCGCCGGAACGCTGTCTTTCAACTATGATGGCCCCCACCGGCCACCGTAGTCAGCTGCCAGCCTGAGTTTAAAGGCACGCGATGCCAGGGCCGCCATGTTTTCTGTGGGCGACTTCCGCGTTTCCCTCCCTAGATTTTTCTGAGGGTTCAATTCTGGTGCAGTGGCACCATCAGGTGTAGAAGCAGGCTGGGGACTCGCGCTAGTCGCTGGAGCGCTGTCTTCCGGGCACTGTTTCCAAGCAAACCCACAGTCATTAAAGAGCTTTCTCTTCCATTCAGCTATTTGCTCCTCGAAACAACCTTCTCAGGGAGATAAGCTTAATCCCTTGAGAGCCTCTGGGCTCTTTTCCCTTTCCCAAGGCCAGGTCCCAGGAGAGGGGCCCAGTGTTCGCTTGATTCAACAGTCAAAAATTCACAGTAATATTTAAAATCGGTTGTAACTCAAACAAAAAGTGTGTGAATTATCCTTGCGATGTAACTTTTACTTTAATTTTGTTGTACGGTTAAAATTGCAGCACTTAGGTTTCCTCCTTAATTTGCCCCCTGGAGTGCCTTTACTACAGTAACTCCCAGGCTCCTTCATAACTGTGAACTGCTTGCTTGTAAGTTTATCTGTATCTTTCCCTGAAGAAATAAAAGTAAAATTAAAAATTTAAAAAGTCCTGCCGGATATTCACGCTTTAATGATAGGGTGAATGATGATAACTTGTGCAGCTAGGGCTGTGAAGCCAGATACATTACCCATAGAACTCAGGACTCTATTTTAATTTTCTGGCTGGGTGACCCTGGTCAAGTTCCCTAGCCTCTCTGAATCACAGATTTTTCAACTGTAAAACGATAACATCCCTTCTCTTGGAAAAGTTGCTGTGAGGACAATAGGAGGTCAAATATATGAAAATGCCTGGTGTGGGCTTGGCATCCAGCGAGCAATTCTTCTGAATTAGGATATAAATGGTATTAATAGTTAATCATTATTCTTTTGCACCCTTATCCTGCATGAATCAAACCTTCTTCAAAGCCTTCGACCAGACTAATGAGGGCTGCTGTTGGAAACACCCCCACCTGGCCAAGTTAATGACTTCCTAGTGGCTATTTCAGAATGTCTGAGACTCTTTTTCAGATCCTACCCTCAGCCCCAAACTCTCACCTGCCTCTCACTTCAAGTTGTTAAATGGGAGCTCTCTAACCACCCTCTCTTAAAGCATACAAACTTTCCTGCTTCCACATCCGTTCTTTCCTTCCAGTACAATGCAAGGAGTCTCCTCCCTCCTGCCAAACTTGTTACCTGTCCTCTGTATCCCGCCTTCCTCTCCAATCTGATCTCCACACTCCAGCCAGGGCAGACACACGTAAACTCAGTTTCATTCTCCGGCTTGCAAACTTCCATGGTTTCCTTTTGCTCTCAGGATCCACCCCAGAGTCTCTACAGGCTCGCCAGGCTTTGTTCACTCTGGCTTGGACTGCTTTCCAAAGGCACAATTAACTTATGCCTGAGCTAGTTTGTTCCCTGAATTGTCCTGGGCATCTAGTGAGAGTTGGACTAGGCTTTAAGAAAGCAGAAAAGAGTCAAATGGAGGAGGTGGGAAAATTTTCAAAGCAGAATTAATTGTGCCCTTTGAAAACAGTGAGGAAGGAGTCCTCTAGGTTAGTTTGAGGAACAATCATTGTACCCGTTTAGGGGGAGCCGAAGCTTCTAGTGGGCCCTCAAGGGGTTTGGAGGCCCAGGCTGATGATCTCCTAGTTTATCGTTTTTGGCTGTTGGGATGGGTCATAAAAGTATTTTCATCCCAAGCCACAAAATCCGAAGAAATATCCCAAACATCTGACAAATCCAGTAAATTTAAAAGAACCCTTGTGGGTCTCTCTCCCCTCTCTCCCTCCCCCACAAACCCCCTCTTTCTTTCTCTCTTCCCCAGAAGCTTGAATCAAACTCTACTTTTAGAAATAGTCCTTAGTGCTACCTTTATTAAACTCCTCAGTGAGCATAAGGTTTTTATGCTGGCCATACAAAATTTAAATAAGGAAGCTGATGGCAGGTGGGAATCCCAAAATGAATGGTAACTGGACACTGCCTCTCAGATTTCCATAGACTGGCTTATTCATTACGCAGCTTTGCTCGGCAAAGCCATTTTATAATGAAACTGCAAGATGACGCCCAGTTGGCAAATCGACCTCTATTCTGAAGGTTGATTCTTATCACCTTGGGGAATTGATTCTTGGTGAGAAATCCTAGACTAAAAAACCCTCCCTGGCTAGCTTCAGAAGCCAGATCCAATATTTTTAATTCTCTCGTGGAAAAGAAACAAGGAGATGTCTATTCCAGGGTTTATGACAGACTCAGAGAATGATGGCTGTTATTTCAAAGTGTCAGGGGCCAAAGGACCATTGTTAATCTCTCCAACTGGAGATTGTAAACAAGTTTTCTGGAGGGTGGTAACTTATATCCCAAATTTGGCATGAGTGCCCTGGGTTTTTAACCACCATACATATTTGGTCAGGAGTTTGAATTTCTCTCTAGGTTAGAATTTCCCTTTCTCTTATATTTATTGTAAACATCTGCATGGAAATTTTGGAACTAAAATTTTCAGCACCATTTGTTGAAAAGGCATTACCTTCACACCTTTGTCAAAAATCTTATGTGTAGATTTCTGGACTTTTTATTCTGTTCAGCCGAACTATTTGTATATCTTTAGGCCAATATCATGCCTGCTCTTTTGATTACTGTAGCTTTATAATAGTTCTTGAAATCAAGTAGTATTAGTCCTCCAACTTTGTTGTACATTTTCTGAGTTGTTTTGGCTATTCTGGAGCCTTACAAAATTTCCATATGAACTTTAGAATCAGCTTGTCAAGTTTTACAAAAAATATATGGAATTCTGATTGAAATTGCACTGAATCTATAGATCAAGTCCACACACAACGCACCCTTTTTTAAGCAAAAGGTAGTCCCCATACAAAGTTCTGCACCTGATATATCTTGTTTCACAACAAATCATCAGGATCGATCCTTGTCTTCTCTTAGTCTCCATTACAGTTTCATTGCATTGTGTCATCAGAATACACCATACTTCATTTGACCAGTTCCCTGTGATGGAATTTCAGCTTACTGTCAGTCTTTTGCCATTACAAACTGTACTCCAGTATAATAATTGTACCTGTCACTTCCCTTGTGTACAAGCATATCTGCAGGATAAATTTGAGAAATGTGATCACTAGGTCAAAGGGTATATACATTTAAATTTTAAACAGATATTGTTGTTTCCCTCCCTAGAGTTTCATCAATTTGTATTCCTACAACAAAAAAAGAGAGGGTCTGTTTTGCCACAGCCACAACAGCAGTGCGTTACAAACTTTCTTTTTTGCCAAATTTATAGATGAAGATGGTCTATCAAAATAAATCATTTTCATTTGTATTTCTTTAATTTTTTTTCATATTTTTAAGAACCCTTTATACTTTTTCTGTCACCTTTTTGTTCATATCTTATGCCTAATTTTTCCTAATTTATTGTCAGACTTTTTCAGGTCAAAGGAGGTCTTTATATATTAGTAAGATTAGCCCTTTTGAAATATTTTCCCTAGTTTGTCATTTGTCCTTGCTTATGCTTGTTTTCCCTAAGGAAGGTTTTCATATTTATTTACTTGAATTTATGGGCCATTCCCTTGAGGCTTTGGATTTTTTGGCTTAATTAGAAAGGCTTTCCCTACTCCAAGGCTGTATTTGAATGAACTCATGTTTTTCTTCTAGTACCTTCATGATTTTTTTTTCTTGAATTTAACTCTTATTTATTTGGAGTTTATTCTAGCACACTGTGAGTTAGCCAATCTGTTTCCCTGTTATTTCAACATCATTAATTAAATAGTCCATCTTTTACCTGCTGATCTTTGATGGCGCCAGATGTGCTCAGGTCTATTTCTGGATTTTCTATTTTGTTCCATGCAATGCCCATTGTTTCAGTTTCCTTGGCTGCTCAAGCAAATGCCATGAAATGGGTTGACTTAAACAATGGGAATCTATTAGTTTACGGTTTTCAGACTGGGGAAAATTCCAAATCAAGACATCATCAAGGCAATGCTTTCTCTCAGAAGGCTGGCGTTCTAGGCTGGCTGCCAGCGAGCCTTAGCTCTTCTCTCACATGGCAAAGCAGATGGCAACATCTACTGGTCCTTCCTTTCTCTTCCAGGTTCTGTTGAATCTCAGCTTCTTGCATCTGTGGCTTTTTTTCCTGAGTTTCATTCCATTTATAAAGGATTCCCAATAACAGGATTAAGACCCATCCTGAATGGGCCGTGCCACACCTTAACTGAAATAACTTCATCAAAAGGTCCTACTTTCAATGCATTCACACCCACAGGAATGGATTAAAGAACATGTTTTTCTGGGGTACATACAGCTTCAAATCACCACACCCATGTAGTTATGCATCAGAACCACCCTGTTAAAATTACTTTGGTTTAATATCTGGTAGGATGGCCTCCCCTTATTGCTTTTTAAGTTTTCTGACTCATTAATTTTTCCATGTGAACTTTAGAATCAGCCTTTCTATTGAAGAAAACTGTTGGCATTTTTACAGAGAACACATCATTTATAAATTATTTTAGGAAGAATCTACTCTTTATGTCTTTTTATCCAAGAACATAATGAGCCTTTCATTTATTCAACTTTTCTTTTGAATTCACTAGTGTTCAATAGATCTTAACTTGTAAGTTTATTTCTAGGTATTTGATTTTATTTTTGTTTCAGTTGCAAATAGGATCTTTTCCCCCATTGTATCATCTAATTGGTTGTTGTTTGTAAACGTGAAAGTTTATATAAATAGTAAAAATCTCTATATTTATTTTGCCTCTGCTATCTTATTGGATTCTTATTGTTTATCATAATTTTTTAGTTGAATCTCCTGTTTTCCAAGAATGTAATCATATCACCCTCAAACAGTCATAGATTTATGTCCTTTATTGCAATTATTATTCCTCTAATTTATTTATTTTGTCTAATTGATTCAAATTATCCTCCCCCCTTCAAACCTCTTCCTTTTCATGGGTTTGCTCTTTTTTCATGCATTGTATCATTAAGAATTATTGTTGGCCACAAGTAATGGAAATCTTAACATAGCTTTAACAAATGAGGATTTATTTTCTCATATAAGTAGTAATCAGGTGGTAGGCAATCAGTTCAGCTTTTCAACCATGTCAGTAACCCAGGCTCTTTCCAATTTTCCTATCCTCCCTCCTTAACATGACAGTTTGTTGCCTCATGGTCTCACATGGCTGCCCAAGCTCCAAGCATCACATTCATATTTAAGGTAGGAAATAGTGGGGTTGGGTGAGATGGGGAGAGAGGCAGTGACAGGTACATCAGGAGAGTACAAGTCTTTCCAGCAGATTCTCCTTATGTTTAATGGCAATAAGTAGGTCATTGTCACCTAGCTGCAAGGTAAATTGGGAAAGCAAGTGTTTAGATTTCTGGCCTCTGTAGTAGAGAGGGGCAAGGAAGGAACAGGTTGGAAATGGGCAGTAAGTAAACCAGACAGCAGTGTCTATTGGAGGCATCATTATGTCTTCATATTTCTATAGAGGAGAAAAGGAAGACTTTTGAACTGATCCTAATCAAACATTATAATATGGAAGGCTAGGGTGATTTTTGCTTTGTTTTGTATAAAAAAAAATCACTTTTTCTAGTATTTTTAAAATTGAGGTGAAGTTCACATAACATTAAAATAACCATTTTAAAGTATACAGTTCAGTAGCATTTAGTACATTCAAGATGTTATACAACTGCCACCTCTATTAAGTACCCAAATATTTTATCACCCCCCCCAAAAAAACCTGTACCTATTAATATTAAGCAGTAACACTCCATTCACCTCTACCCCAGCTTCTAGCAAGCACCAATCCGCTTTCTGGATATTTTATATAAATGGAATCATACATTATGTCATCAGTTTTGTCTGGCTGTTTTTACTTAGTGTAATGTTTATAAGGTTCATCCACAATGTAGCATGTTGCAGTACATAATTCCTTTTTATGACTGAATAATATTCCATTGTAAGTACATACTACATATTGTTTATCTATTCATCCATTGATGGGCATTTGTTTCCATCTTTTGCCTATTGTGAATAATGGCCCTGTGAATATTTTTGTACAAATATTTGCCTAACTACTTGTTTTCAGTTCTTTAGGGTAACATACCTAGGAATAGAATTGTTGAGTCACATGGTAATTCTAGTTTAATTTTCTGAGGAACTGCCAAACTGTTTTCCACAGTTGCTGCACTGTTTTACATTACCACCGACAATGTACAAGAGTTCCAGTTTCTCCACGTCCTTGCCAACAATTGTTACTTCCAATATTTTCCATTATAACCATCCTGGTGGAAATGAAGTGGTATCTCATTGTGATTTTGACTTGCATTTCCCTAATAACTAATGATTTTGAGCATTGTTTCAAGTGCTTGTTGGCCGTTTGTCTTCTTTGGAGAAATGTCTATTCAAGTCAAGAAAATCATTTTTGCAGTGTTATTTTTAAGGGTCTCAACCTCCACTTCTTCCTGAGACATCCTTTATTTTCAATATTTTGACATGACTTCTTGTTTTTGTAAATACACCAGAAGTTTTTATTGCAGCTATAATATTCCAGCAGATTCTCAATTTCCAACAGGGCTTTTAGCAGCAGTCTTGTAATTTTCCTAAGCTTCATTCATGTCACACAAAGACAGCAAATATATTTAGATTCCATTAGGGTACATTTTGCTTTCACACTGGAGTCTCTGAAGAATTATTTTCTCCCCATCAGATGTCATTACTGAGCAGATGGTTTCTGGCACCATCAGTAAGAACCTTTAGGTGGTGCTCTTTAGTTAAAAACATTTATTCCTCAAACAATTTCAATACAGTAGGGTATCCTGAGGAAAAAATTGCCTTCTATTTCTTTTAAGGACTATCTCCCAGGTCTGCTCAGAACTTTCGTTTATACCATGTTTTATTGCAGAGGCAAATACTCTGCCCTTTCCTCCTCCTGCCCCACTTCCAAATGGTTATCCAATGTGGACAAAAAATCCTGCTCCAAAAGCGGGCCAGAAGTTGTGGCATAGCAGGGAGGGTCCAATTTCACACTCTAAGAATCACCCCCAACTGATACGCTCATCACCTGCTGCTAATTTGGCCCCCACAAGGAAGTCCCCCCATCTCTGTCCTCCTACAGAGAACCTCCTTCTCAGTAGCAAGATCCCAGTTCCCTAGTGGGTCAAGGCTTCCCTTATTGTCCAAGGCTTCCCTTATTGTCGAGGAGCTCATCCTGCACACTCAGCCCTTTATCCAGCCTCAAACCTCCCATCTCCTACTTCCTCCTTACACCCTGTCCTTCCCTTCAGTTTCCTCACTAATTCCCCTTGGTTCATTTTTCTCTGACAACTATTCATTAAGTATTTATGAACTATCTGCCCATTTGCCAGTCCCTGCTTTTGCTCAAGGTGTACCCCCTTCTGATTGCTTTTATTCTGGCTCCAAAGAATTGAGGTTATTTGGAAAAAAAATCATCCCTTGTCTAAGTTTACTTAGATGAACGCTCCCTGAGGCAGAATCAATCTCTCCAACTATAAATCCCTACCTTCTGCCTCCAAAGTTGTATCACCCTCTCTCAGACATTTCTCCCCTAACACCTGGTGCTCTGTCCCTAACATTATTTCTCACCACCAAAGGGGCCCTAAGTTCCCTCAGTAACAGTGCAGGCCTAGATTCTTCTGTAATAAACCCTACTCTTTAAAAAAATAAAATAAAATAAATAAAACAACCCAACTTAAAATAATATTTTAAAAAAGTATACTTTCCCAAGATTTTACTAAAGCATTTATTTTTTAAAACAAAAATATACATTAAATCTCAGATGTACAGAATATAGACATAATTTATGTAAAGCAACTCATACTTTAAAATTGTTAATATTGCACCTAACAGTTAAGTCTTTGACACATTTGCATTGTCAGCCTTTCCCATGATTTGAAAAAACAGATAGAAATCTGAAACTGACAGAATTATACAAGCTAATTTTCTTAAAAAAAGAAAAAAGGAAAAGGAAAAAGAAACGTACAATTCCTTTTATTTATAAGGAAAAGTTGTAAACTTTCAGAAATTTATTTCCACAGAATAAAAAGCTACACATTTTTATCATTCTTAGAAAATGAACTATATACATGATGTGTTTTCCTCATAGGAATTCAAAGAGACAGAAAATTACGAACATTCACAGCCTGATGGTAAAGAACAGAATTACTGAAAACACTTCTACATCTTCACTAGAATATGGAAATTAGTGTGTGAGCAATACAGAATGAGAAAAGCCTCTGGGAAAAATGACTTTTACCTCTGTGAGGATGGTTTCCACAATTACTTAAAGTTATCTTTAATTTTAAAAGGATACACTGTTACTCAGTGATTACCAACAGCCTTGTCTCTCAAGACGTAAGACAAGTGAAAAAGAGTGAGGTCTCTGCTCATTTCCCTTATAAAATACTTCATATATAGGCAGGCACAAAAGTTTGCTTTTCAAAAGAAAGCTTTGTAAAATGTTCTGCAATTTATCACTGATAGCCTCAGTTTTTAAAAAACTGTGTTTTTTAAAAGCCCCTAAATATTTAAATGCTTTTTCTTAGGAAAGGAGGGAATAAAATCACTTGGTACTACAGGAAGTTGCTAAATAATATGCAATAGTAAAGGTATGTAATGAGCTATTTTTACTGGTCGTAAATGGAAACAGATTGCAACCTTACACTTAGCAAATATGAAGTAATTTTCCTTGATTGAACTGAATCATTAAATCATTCTGAGAATACGAAACCACGCAGCCCTTTATCAACTTTGAAAAAGTTACTGGACCACTTAGATGGCAGGTGATACACATTCATAAATCTTATGCCATTATCATCATAAATAAACATCCTTGTTAATAAGGTAGCATAAAAGAAAAAAAAAAGGAACCTCTGGGAAATTCATGCTGAAGATCACAGATGGAAACTTTATAATTTTATAGTGTAATACCACTTGAATTGAAAAATAAGACTTTTCTGAGTCTGTTATCCAGGATTGAGACTGGGTTAAAATATTCCCTTTGAGTCCTAATGAACATAGAAGAATAAGACTTCGAAAAGGCATTCTTGGCTTTGCTATTGCTTAATAGTCCAACCCAAGCAGCTTGTTATAAAGGTTATTGTCTTCAGTATCCTTGGGACAAATTCAATTTTTAAAAAATCCTGAGTCTTCCATAAAAAAAATATATATATACACATTTCCTTGGTGTGCCGGTTCCCCGAAAGGGCACGCTGAGGCAAGAGCATCAGCTCTCCACAGTTCGCCTGTACTCAGCGGTTCCGTCCGCTATGACGGCGTCCAAGGGCGCCCGCTTTTTGCGGAGGCTGCGCCCGGAGGAGATGAGGTCGGCGTAGCCCCGCTGGTGCGAGAAGGCGTACGCCGAGCGGCGGGACGACGCGCCCCGGCGGAACACGTTCTGCCGGCGCTGCCACTGCTCCTCGGCCTTCAGCCGCTTGCGGTGCTTCTGAATCTGTGCACAGGGGAGAGACGGGAAGAGGCTAAGCGGAGCTGGCGGACCGAGTGGAAATGAAGGTCTGTGAGGCAGAGGAGGCCCGCCCGCTGCAGGGGAGGGGAAGCAGCACTGTGCAGCTCCTAGACCAGGCTCTCCTCCCCACGCCTGTCTCCCCTTCCGGCAGGAACCCCCATCCCCACTTTGTAGATGAGGAAATTAAGAGACTGAGAGGATTAACGTTTCCCAGGTCACAGAGCTAGAAAATGGCAAGCCAGGAGTTCCACTCTTTCTAAGCTAGCGCGCTTTCCAGTTTACAAATCAGATTGGCACAAGGTTTAAGCAAAGAGAGAAAACTGTGGCTCTTTCCCTGGTTGCCACTGCCCACTCTGGTCCCTGGAGAAGAGAGAGGAGGGGATGCGAAGGTTGCCTGCCCAGCGCATGCTCTCTCCTTTCTAACGGACACTATTCAGCTGTCTCCTCTTGCACCCGGCCATGTGCCGCAAGTCGTCGGGGCGCCGCTCCCAGGGGTGGGGCTGCCGGGCTGCTCTCGCTGGGTTCACAAAAGTGTGCCCTGGGGGAAATGTGCTCTGGACCATTCGAGAAAAAGCGCCCAGGCCCCTAAGGAAGACTACAGATCGTCAGTCTCTTGTCTTCCCCTGGATATTGACATGTTGGTACGTGATGCTCAGAACTGCTGCAGCCATCTTGCTTCCAGCTTCAAGGTGAAGCTACTAATGAAAAAGGCAGAGGGGAGTGATGGAAAGAACCAGAATCATTTTCTGACAACACTAAGTTGCTCGTCAACCAAGCTGAAGCCTGCTAGTTATTATGAGAGTTGGGATGATATATTTCCTTATGGTTGAAGCAGTTGAAGTCCTGAATTTCCATTACTTATAACTGAAAGGATCCTGCTATAGGAGGTGCAGATTTTCGCTAAATTAAAAAACAAACCAACCACCCAACCTATTTATACTGCAAAATATTAATGTTTTAATTGTGAAATTGAGGGGATAATATGTGGGTGTTCATTATTGTGTTTTCTCTTTTTGTTCATGTTTGGTAATTTTCATAATAAAAAGCAGGCAAACGAAAATCCCAACCCCAAAGGATTTATTGGCAAGACGGAGTTAAAGAAAGAGAAGTAGAGATTAAAAAAAAAAAAAAAAAAAATTCATAACAAACTTCCCAAGAGCTTAGAATTTTGCTGGAAAGCTGCTGTAGGGAAATGCTTTGACTTCTCTGTTAGACACTCAGAGTTAGGGGAATTATATTTCATGTACCTTATCACTTTCTGATGGCCAAATGGTCATTGACAAGAAACGTATGGCAACGACGGGCAGTAAGCACACGGCCACAGTTAGAATGATGGTCAACCAGAGGTAGGGCTGTCTCAGAGCATTTGAAGCCGTGCCTGCAAAGAACACGGAGAATGACTAGCAGAGGTCTGTTTATCCTGAGGGCAGAGTAAATATTCTATAACCTTAAGTGGATTTATCTGTGGTAAAATTTTACAACCAGATTGGCCTTCCCAAAACATCCATCCCTACTCCAGGAATGAACATTTTAAAATGAGACTGAGTAAAGTAAAATTAGAAAGGTAAATTCCTTGATACAAGGCAGGCAGGTGTACATAAGAGAACACACAAAATAAAAAGAAACTGAGTTTGTTAACATTGCATTGATTACAAATGCAAAATTAGGCAAATCCATACTTCTGATCTTTTTTTCAAAAATTTCAAAAAGCACTATCCAATTTACAGTTTTGGTTTGATATTCCAAATGTTAATAATAACACTGTACCACACCATTTGTGCACCAGGCCTTATGCTAAGTGCTTTATACAGATCACACCATTTAATCAACTCCCATTTTATCCTCTTTACCATTTAAGGAAATTCGGTCTTGAAATTTGAAATTTGCCTATGGTAACAAAACCAATCACAGAAACTCCTGAACTAAAACCCATGTCTGTCTTACAAGAGCTCCTGCTCTTTCCACTGCAATCCGGCTACTAGTTTTTTATGTCAGGGGAAGTAACGGTGTACTTCTATAATACAATTAGATAATCAGATATACTATCCAATTTTAAAACCATAGTTAAAATCTTCTACAGGCAAATTTATCACAATGTATTCTGTACCTAAAGTGTAAGTTTATAGAAATAACGGCCTTTGTTTTTTAAATGTGTTTTATACAGTGCTAAATGTGTTGAGTTTTAAAAGCCTGCCTAAGAGAATATTCTAAGTACCTGGGTACTGAATTTAAAAACACAGAGTAAGTAAAGAAAACACAATCATAAAAATATTAGCTCCATTCCAAGAAGAAAAGGGTTACCATAGCAACTGTCTTTTATACTCCAACAGCTGGTCATTAACAAAACTAATCCTTTATGAGGAAACTAGTTTATGGGGACTTTTTCATTGGGAATCCAAGCTACTCTATTCAAAATAAGAAGCTCATCAATTCAAAATATTTCTATCCGTGCGAATTCATTCTGGCGTTTGTCATATATTTTACACAGTTGTAATCATTGGTCACATAACTATTTTGTTTTCTATCAGTTTTCTTAGTACTTTGCATACCTATTTCCAATGATGTAATCTACTTTCAGGTCCTAGAATTCCAACACATTGGTATTTCATAGCTTGATTAGCTAATTTAATATTCTTATTCTTTGGTTATTTCCTTTTTTTTTTTTTCTTTTTTTCTTTTTACAAGTATAAACATTCTGGTGGTAAATCATTGCACAAATTACCGTTCCAAAATTTGGTGTGTTTTTTCTTAGCTTATTTCCCCAAGTGGATAAACTGGATCAAAATGTATGAAGAGCTTTATGTGGTTCATTATGGATTTCCAGATTGTGTCTTGGAAAGATTTAACTACATTATAGGGCTACAAGCAATACTCATGTACTTAATTTCCCTATAGCCTACCAATATTAGATGTTATGGGATGGGACTTTGGTCTAATTTAACAGATTTACAGTTATATCTTAAAGTTATTTAAACTTGCTTTCCTCCCACCACATTACTATCCTTCTAATCCACCACCACCACCACTCAATTTTCAATCAGGACATTAAGTTTCACTAGCAATAATTTATACTTTTGGTATTTTTATTTACCCAGAAGTTATGTCAGAATCTAAACCAATAACATTTTCCTGTACATTCATTTTTTGGAATTCTTAAAATACCAACCTGTAAATTGAAATGCAGATGGAAAGAGAACATGTATTCCAGCACTATGAAAGTCAAACATAATGCCAAAATAAAGCGCAATGCTTCCAAATATTGAAAAAGCATTCACAAAGGTCCAGTAAGAAGTATCCAAGCCAATCTGTTGGGAAACCAGAGAAAAAGAGAGCACTCATTTTGGGGAGTTAGCAAGAAATAAAGGATCTAAGAATTCTGAAAATAGAATTCAGCAATTTAGGCTGCCATTTGGCTTGCATACTGAGTACTCAGAAACCATCTTTGGATTAGGTTAAAAAAAAAGGAAATGTGCTTGGTAGAAGGGATGAAAATAGCATTCCTATTTGTAAAGTGGCAGAGGGTCAGTAGGAGGGAGAGTGGAAGCCAGGAGGAAGGCACGCTGCTCTATGTTCAGAAATAGAGGCGCAACCAGGTAATCAATATGGTTGCCGAAAGCCACGTACCTGGAAATTGACCGTTATTATGAGAGCAGAGGCAATGGTAACGGCAAAAGACTGGTAGTCAGAAGGTGCCTCTCCATCCTGGCCCATGGTTTGGAGATAAGCTCCAAAGGGCATGAAGAAAAGAATCATCGATGTTAAGATCCCATGCAGCAAGCTGACGAAGAATCTCCTATAGTTAAACAGCAAGTCTCTTTGTCCCACAACATATAACCCAGGGAATCGGAGGCTCAGTTTGTCACTCACATCCTTAAGGGGAAAACAAAATTAGATGTGTGTAGCATCCATCAGGATCAAAGAACTCAGATATATATTTCAACTTGTATTTTACCAATAGCTTCGACTTGCTGTTAAGTTTTAGGAAATCAACAACTGAACAAGATGAGAAAACCTGCAGTAGTTTCTGTGCAGACATCAACCTCATAACTTTACTCCACAATTACTTGATTTTTAATTCAGAGGGGGTCTGGGTAGAAGCTTATTATTTTCCTCTTGATGGGAAGAGAACAAATTAATCATATCACATAAAACATAGGGGGATTATTTTTACCTCCTCAGAGAAGCTATTGATTCAAATTCTTTGGGAAAACATTTTCACATACCAGTTGATGAGTTCATTCCAAAGTGTTCTTTTTGTTCATTAAAGCATTTTCTCTAAGAGATGCTATTAGTCTACACTAATTTGGGAATTAAACATGTATGTTTTGGAAAGTATTAAGATGATTTATTTTAAAAGTGAGTTGATTTATTATTGTTGAGACATGCCACGTTGCCAGGTGTGTGGTGTCATAAGGAAGGATGATTAACACTTTTGTCAATGAATTCAACCCTGTCACAGAAATCCTCTTTTCGTACTATAAAACTAGCAGCACAGCGGCTACCCATGTTGCCTGGCAACGGAATTATAATGGGTATGATGCAGAAGGAAGTGGACACCAAAGGAGTGTGTTGAGATGTTCGCTTTCACCTTCTCTAACAGGTCAGACGTGTGGCCGTGAGACTGAGGATGGAGCTCCTACCTGGTCAAGCAGTCCCATGAGGAGGACGGGCAGGCTGGAGTAGAGCACGTTGTAGAGGGTGATAAACCAGTCCTCATACGCGGTCTGTGAGGAGATAACACAGTACCTATGTCACTGACAAAGAAATATGTCGGCCTGATGGACACAGGTTCATCTGCTTTCTCAAAGAGCAGGGTGGCTCCAGGGACGTCCCCAGCCTGAGTGGGGACATCTTCTGCCAGAGTAAACACGAGTCTGTTTTATGGATGGACAGAATCAAAGACCAGGCCACAGAAACAAGTTTCTCACCCCAAATAAGTCAGGAATATACTCCAAAAGGTTTTAGTAAAAGATCTATTCTATTTGAATAATGCTGGAAAATGACTCAGTGTTCACCTTATATCCCTTTATTAATCAACTAGAATATATGAAATAATAAATACGTTCAAAATCACATAAGTACCACTGAATTTTTCTTTCCTTTTATTTTGGAAGTCTGGCATTTCCATTAAGGCATTTGTAAAGCAGAATTTGACTGAATATAAAAAGATACATTTCTTGGGGTGGAATAAGAAGAGGCCATAGGCCTACTCAGGAACAGTTATGTCCTCAACCCTGCTAGAGGTCTCTTCTGACCCTCAGTGTCCAGGGCTCCTGACACCATTTATCAATGGCAAAGCACAGAGAAGTTTGGGCAATCAAAGGCACTAACGTAGGTTCATTTTTAACTAAAGATATTCTTCTGCTGTATCACCATTTTAACACATTAGATTTGTCCCCCACTCCCATTTCAGCAAAAAATCTCAAAACAAAACCAAAAGAACCTGAGAGAGATGATAATAGATCTATGATCCTCCAAAATTTATAAAATTCCATTAGCCTTGGTCAAAATATAATTTTTTTTTTACAGTCCCCACTGTGCAGTGTCCTGGAGGTTTTTTATTGTTGTTGTTTGTTTTTGTTTTTTTAATGCAATTTTATTGAGATATATTCACACACCATACAATCATCCAAAGTGTACAATCAATTAAAATATAATTTTATACTTCCAAATTTGAGGAATTTGTTATCACATTTCTTAATGGCAAGGTAACTTAGAAAAACTCCAAGGTGAAGACAAAGACACATAAAAGCCAAGAGACTATGAGCAAATTCTCTCTTTTTGTTTAAAAAAAAAAGGCAAAATAAAATATTTTTAAAGCACTGTAAATATTTTAGAAAAGCAATCCATAATCTTAATTAATCTATGCCCCAGATACAGGGAGATAGCATCAAAATTGCAAATATGAAGGGGAAGAAACAAGTTTGTTCTTTTAGAAGGAGAGTTTTTATTCATTTAAGAGAAGAGCTCTTTTCTTCAGAAATAATAAGTTATATTACCTGTGCAGAGTACCCGTTGAAGAAGGAGTACCAGAAATGAACCAAAGTAAACGCAAAGTTTTTATAAAAGAAGTATCGAAGGAACTTGCACATCCTTATGTAAGACCACCGCCCATGCACCAGCAACAGTCTCTGCAGGTATCTGAACTGAGCGAAGGAATAGTCACTTGACATGACAGCTTGCATGCCTTCTTGTCCACTGATTCCGACACCAATGTGGGCAGCTATTGGGCAGAGAGAAAATACTGTGAAACACAAGCCTATTTTAAGGCAAAACATTGAGCTGATAAAAAAATGTTTCAATAGCAAATTGAAAACACAGATGCTCATGGATCAATAAATAGAAATGCTCGTGTTCATTATCCCCCACCCCAGGCTTCTGAACTTCACTCAGAGTCAGAGGTACAAGTTGCTAAACAGAGGCCATGTAGGACTCCATCAAATATTTGCGAAGGGATCTCCTGTGGGCAGTGAATTCTATTTGGATGATTTGCACGGCCCATACACTATTCCTCCGATCCACAGGGTGAGCCCAGGCACACGTGTTTACTCCTTGTGACCCTGCCTCCCTGACCACAGCTGAGTCTGGGGTAGATATACAAATTGGCTCTCTTGACCTTCATTCCACTCTTGTTCTAATCAAAAAGAAAGGAAAGCAAATAAAAACCCTACATTTTTTAGACTCCCTTGCAGCTAAGTGCTCTTTTTTGCATTAGGTTCCACTAATTTTAAATACTTGCAAGTGGAAGTGAATCCCTTCTCTTTTTGGCAGTTTCTGCAGCAGACTTCATATCCATTCTCCAGCTTCCTGGATGCCCATGGGTGACTGCAAAGGCTTCTCAATTGAAAGGCTCTTCAGAACACTCTCAAAGTAGAAGTTCCTCTGGATGGTGACCCAGAGGTAAGAGGCTTAGCCTAGAACCTGCTTCTCCAGTTCATCCAGAGCTTTTATAAGCACCTAATTCCCTGCATTAAATCACTCCCTGATTAAAATACCTAGAGTGGTCGCTTTCCTGTACTAAACACCAACTGACAGAAAAAGCATTTTGGAATTTGGATTCAAGTAGTAAGTCAGCATGTCTGTGTATGTGTGTCTATCCTAACAAGTAAATTCTTGAGGTATGGACAGATCACTTTCTTTCTGAGGAATCCTAAGGGGCAGAGAAATAAATAAAGTAGTCCAAAGAGAGACAGAAAAGACAGACAGACAGTGGGTTCCTGGTATAGCTCCAGTCTAAGACCTGGCTTCTTAGGTGCAAGGAGATATCTTTGAGTCTTTATTATAAATTCCGTTGTCTCTTAAACTAGCTTTATTTGTTCTCTGATACTTGTGCTCAACAGAGTTTTAACTAAGACACTATTAAACTTTCAAAGGCTTATTCATGGCCCACCATGACTTTTAGATGTACAATATGGGGCTGGAAAAGTTTCCAGAGTGTGGATAAATGTGAAAGTCACAATTTTATTCATTCTTCCAATAGTCATTAAATAAATTTTTCAAATTAGCAAATTATAAATTTCATATAGATCTTAAAAGCCATGAAAGTGAAGAAACATAGTGAGATAAACTAGAAAAAATGTATTAGAGAGCATAATGTATTGTCACTCAGACTGCAAGAAGTGATCGCCAACTCAGAAGAGTTACTGACTAAAAGAAGCTGTGAAAATCCTACCCCATTGCTAATGTGCTCACAGACATAGGTGACTGGTGGTTTGATGGGTTGAGCCCTCTACCACAGGATTTGCCCTTGGGAAGACTGTTGCTGCAAAGGAGAGGCTAGGCCTCCCTATAATTGTGCCTAAGAGCCTCCTCCCGAATGCCTCTTTGTTGCTCAGATGTGGCCCTCTCTCTCTAGCTAAGCCAACTTGAAAGGTGAAATCACTGCCCTCCCCCATACATGGGATCAGACACCCAGGGGAGTGAATCTCCCTGGCAACGTGGAATATGACTCCCGGGGAGGAATGTAGACCTGGCATCATGGGATGGAGGACATCTTCTTGACCAAAAGGGGGAGGTGAAAGGAAATGAAATAAGCTTCAGTGGCAGAGAGATTCCAGAAGGAGCCGAGAGGTCACTCTGGTGGGCACTCTTACGCACAATTTAGACAACCCTTTTTAGGTTCTGAAGAATTGGGGTAGCTGGTGGTAGATACCTGAAACTATCAAACTACAACCCAGAACCCATGAATCTCGAAGACAATTGTATAAAAATGTAGCTTATGAGGGAGTGACAATGGGATTGGGAAAGCCATAAGGACCACACTACCCTTTGTCTAGTTAATGGATGGATGAGTAGAAAAATAGGGAAGGAAACAAACAAACAAACAGACAAAGGCACCCAGTGTTCTTTTTTACTTCAATTGCTCTTTTTCACTTTAATTATTATTCTTGTCATTTTTGTGTGTGTGGTAATAAAGGTGTCAGGGATTGATTTTGGTGACGAATGTACAACTATGTAATGGTGCTGTGAACAATCGAATGTACGATTTGTTTTGTATGACTGCATGTTATGTGAATATATCTCAATACAATGAATATTAAAAAAAAAAAAAATCCTACCCCAGACATGAGATTTGATCTGACCAATTCAAAACAAAAATGTAGTGACTTGTCCAAACCTAAAAATTTTCCGAAAACACTCTGCAGGTCTAAAAAATAGAATAAATTATATCTCATTCAATATTTATGACCTCTTTCATAACATACACATAGCTCTTATAACCATTTGTGGTTGCCAAACTGCCCTGTCCTACTGAACCATGGCCCTCTTTTTTCCTGAACAAGCAACAGAGGGAAATGTTGAGATCCCTCTTGGCTGTCAGGGCCAAAGCAGAGGATGACCCCCTGGCATCGGAACCGGCATTTGGTCCAACCTTTCCACTGAGCAGACCAAGGACATTATGTGCAGTGAACACTGTCACAGTTCACTGGGTAATCAAAGGCAACTCAACAGATGTGCTTTAAGGCCACTCTGTTTCTTCTAAAATCTAAATATAGGCACCTAGGTTTTTTTTAAGTTACAAGTGTGATTTTAATGCCTCACTGCTGGGCACTCCATAATTCTGTAACAAACTGATTATTTCCTCAAGCTCTTCTGTATCTATCTACTCTCTCTCCTGCTGCATGTACACACTCAGGTCTCAGGCAAAGAAGAGACCACACCCCCCCACCCACCCAGCCCAGAGACATCCTTAGACACAAGAGGAAGGAGGCAGCTCAGGATCCTTGCTAGAGGCCACAATGTGGTGGGTTGCAATTCCCTCCACTTGTAAACATCTTCCTGGACCAGGGGAGACTACACGTCTAAACATGGACCTTGTAAGCAAATGATCAAGTTGTTTGTGACACCCAAATTTCACTTTAGTTATTTATGAACAAGTATAATTTCTTTCTGTATATTGCTCTTGATGCAGTTGAAAGAGATTATAGCTGTTAGAAAGTGTAAAAAGCCACTAACAGTACTTAGATAAAGCTGCTAACTTCCAAGCAGACCTCAGAATTTCCTTCATTTTCCTCCAAAATGGATGCACCATAAATTATATATAAAAGTGCCTAGCATACAACAGAGCTTAATAAAAAATTTCAAACAACTTAAGAAAACAAGTTTCTATAAGGTTAGCTAGGTTGACTTTTCTTGATCCTTCTCACTATCACTTGGTGAACTCTGAAGAAAAAAACCTCAAATCTAAGTCAAATAATCAGATAGTAAATCTGCAAATCTCCCCCCAACATCTAGAAGCCTATATTATAGATGAGTAAAAATAATGTTTGAGTTACTTGTCCTGTCAGTACAGATGGCTGTGTTAAGGGTAATAATGGAAAATAAACTATGGCTGGCTACAGAGGAAAGAAATGGTGCTAATTCAGAGCAAGAAATGTCATTCATATGGCAGGACAAGCAGGTACAAAAACCAGTAAAGAGGAATGAAACTGGAAGTGGGGACAGACACATGCATGATAAAAAAGCAAGAAGGCATTAATCACATAGCTTACTCTTGTTGAGGAAGATAAAGTTGGAATATTCTTAGTAAATATCAAGAGGAGGAGACTCTAAGAAAAGAAAGAGACAGATGAATGAGTCACAAAGTAGACTGAATTAAAAGTATAGTAATACATAATACATTTAAGCTACCCAGCACAATAGGGCATGCATATATAAATATATGTACATTCATGCAGTATTTCATCTTAATATCACAGAGCTGAAGGTGACATCAGACATAATGTTCCTATTTTCAGATGAGACAATGAGGCCTCAGAGGATGAGTCTGGACATTTTCATTATAAGATACTCCCTTTAGTGAATAATACAGGAGGTAAAAGAGACCTGGACCCAGGCATGTAGATAAGCCCGGGGCTTGGTTCAGCAGAGTTAAACAGCAGAATTGTATTTCTGTATGATCAGACTCAATCCTTTAATCTGTGGATACATCAGGTCCTTCAACCAGCAAAATGTCTCTTTGTGGGGAGATCAGGAAATGGTGAGAACATGGCAGAGCTTTGCTTCAACACCAAACAAGTTACTCTGAACTTATATCAGGTCGCCCAATGGTGAAGTTCCAACAGATTTACCACAGGCAAGGAGAAAGCCCCAGATAGAGATGCTCAGGGGAGGGAGAATAACAGTCTCAAAACACATACCAGAGGGACTTCAACGATGTTTCCCAGCAGAATTTTCTGGCAAAACTTATTAAATATCAGGGTTTTTAATAAGCCCTTAGGAAATATGGAACAAGAGTGGAAAACCTCAAACAGATGTAAAAACCGGAAAGAAATGAGGATACATTCTCCCACATGTAACTAGTCTTCTTAGTCATCATGCTTAAGTGCCTCTTATTAAATGTTTGCTATATGAAAACCTAAGCAATGAAATCTGGAAAAACTACCCAAGAATTGTTCCCGCATGTCTTTGCTTTAGCAATTTGGGTCTCGCTGACCGCTGGGGAGAGACTCACTTTTGATCATATTTACGTCGTTGGCCCCATCTCCGATGGCCAGCGTGATGGCCTTCTTGTACCTCTTCACCAGGTCCACCACCATGGCCTTCTGCTTGGGGGTGACACGGCAGCAGATGACGGCGCTGCACTCGCAAGCCAGGTCCACAAAGTTCTTCTGCTGCTGCTCTTTCTTAGCATCGAGCCTCCTTTTACTCTGGGTCCGCATTCGTCTTTCTTCTTCTGTCCTTGGGAACTTCAGTTTCAGAATCTTACTTCTCTTGGTTTTTTTCTCTAGAAGGATTTCATTCTGTGAAATTGGAGAGGGAAGGGGTGACAGCCATTTTAGTTTTTATACCAAGAGGAACATTCCCAAAGCTTGTATCTGTATAATTTATCATGAAACATTAATTAAACTACATGAAGGATAATTCTTGGTCTATATCACTGATTAGTTTGTCTTGATTACAAAACGTGCTTACTCTCAAAATTTAGGATGTATAGAAATGTACAAAGAAGAAAATTAAAATTACCTATTAATTGATAAACCAGGGATAACTAATGTCACCAGTTTGGTATAATTCCTTTTATATAGATACAATATTAAGTTTAAAACTTGGGAAACTGAACTTTCATTATAAGCTATGAGATTTTTAAGTTGGTGGTTAATATGTGAAATCATCTAAAACTGATCCATAATAAACTGCTTTAGTTTGATTCAAAGGTGCAGAGACGCTAAATATACTTACCAACCAAGAACCGGTAATTATTAAAGCACGGTTTTCGCCAGATGGGAAAAAAGGTTCATGTACTGGGGGTGCAAATTTCGCATAGACTCCACCTCTATTCCTCTGGTTTTCCATCCTGGTTTGAAGAAGAGAACTGGGGGCAAATAAATTAAAGTGTTTAAAGTAAATGAACATAAACATTGTTCTTGTCTAGGAGATAATTTTCACATATGCTCTTACTAAGTCTCGATTCCTCCACCAAGCAGGCAGCATGCTCTTGGCATTTCATTATGTGCCACTGCCTTTGCCATACCAAGTAGGATGTAGTTGAAAATTGTACCACATAACAGAAAAAAGGCAATCTTGTTCATTCACTGGAATGAACCCTACTTTACTGACTACAATTTGGCAGAAAGAAGTTTATTTCCACATAAACAAAAAGTTCTTTCTGCTCTGGCGAAATTCTCAGTGCTTTACATAAAAAATTACTGAGAAGACCACACATCCACATGAAAGAGAAATGAGTCGAGGAGACTTTGGAGTGGAAATGACCACAACTATCTGTCTAATCTCTTCATGGTACAATTAAGGAAACCAAGTCCAAAGAGGCAATGTGACTTGCCTGCAGCGAGTGATGGGCAAACTGGACTGAGGACTCAGGTTTCCTAACTCCCAGCCCTGGGCCTCCCTGCGGGCTTACATCACACAAGAGCCATTATTCTTTATGTTCAGGAGCAGGAGTTTCAACCTCAGCACTACTGACATTTTGGGCCAGTTAATTCTTTGTTGTGAGGGGCTGTCCTGCGCTTCGTAGGGTGTTTAGGCACACCCCTGGCCTCGACCTGCTAGAGGCCAGTAGCACTCCCCTCCCCCATTGTGACAATCAAAAATGTCTCCAGGCATTGCCAAACAATCCCTGGAAGGCAAAATTTCTCCCCATGGAGAACACTGCACTAGAAGGCTAGGTATCATTTATCCTTTTTTACTATACAATGTAATTTTCATTCTCAAGTTGAAAATGAAGAGTGGCCAAGACAAATCATTAAAAGGCTGGAAGGTGTGTTGATGGATTATGACTGTAATACTACAAATGCAACATGGAAAGGATCAATAACAAAATGTAAACAAGTAAAGATGAAGAGGTGAAGTACTGTCCAATTATGAAAATATGTAGTAAGGTAGTAATTACATGTATTAATTCAAATCAATAAATACTGTAATGACTAAATGAAAAGTTGAATGCAAGGATCAGTGGAGACAATGTCTCAATCTCAGTATCACCTGCTCTGGTTTGTACTCAAAAAAAAAAAAAAAAAAAAAAAAGGGTAGAAGGGAAAAAACACAAAGTTACCTATTTAAACCATCCTACAGGAAACATCCAGAAAGATGGTTCACATATCTTATAAAGGTAAACTTAGCTGAGGGTATTATCATAAGATTTGCTATTTGCATAAATTTTATCCTAGCTTAGGACCCAATTTTAACACTTTAAAAAGAGAAATCAGACTTTTATTAATGTCCCCATCTATGAGAAATAAACAAAACCAAATTACTTGATACCAATAAATAACTTAAGTAAACATATTAAGCATTTATTTGTCTATCACTACTTTGTAAAACTTAACAGTACCAAGAGGCATGGTTTCTGTGCCTCTATTCAAACAGAACTGATCTATTTAGATTACAAGGCCACTGATTCTGTTTGTCTAATTTAGCAGAGTGCCTAATAAACTGGAAACAACTTGCAAAAGCTTTACTGTCATTATCAGAAAGAAGACTAATAACGAACATCAGTGTCCCCAGGCAATTTAACAGCTTCATTTGGGTTTGTGACAGGTCGAGGGAGGGGTTGTAAGGCCAGAGCTTTAGGAAAAAATGCAACTACTGATCCATTAGCAAACACATCAAAGTAACTGTGTACAGCACATGGATAGCTTCCTAACAAGACAGGGTTTTCTCACTACACATTCCCAGTCTGCAGCGACTCTGATTTAAGGCTAACAAATGTTTCAACTTAAGCTAAGATTTCAGCTACCAGGCTTGCACCATCTAAACAGACTACAAATAACCTACACAATGTAACCCACCAAAAATACTTCTTTCTAGGTAGGTTTTTTTCACCCTTCTATTTTTCTTTCAAAAGATAAAATTTCTAGAAACTGCAATATATGAATATAATTCACATTAATGTTAGTGAGGTCCCACATCCATTTCCTTTTTCAGCAGGTGAGCACTGAGGACTTCTAAGGAATGGAGCAAAATGGCCTCTGAAAGGACAAATAAAAGCTCCAAGCCAGGTTTCCCTAAAACTAAAATCTGCCAAATGATTATTTCTTGGAATCGCCTATTGTTTTCTTGCTTCATTTAAATGCAAAGGAACTGGTCCATGGGACATATTCCAGCTTCCATTTCTCCACATCTGCCTTCATAAAAATGTGATGTTACATGTCATAATATTGCAGGCTCTCTACTTACTTTATATCTTCCCCATAGCAGATAGTGGTGTCTTCAGTCAGAAGTTCACAAGCAAATCCTATATTTTCAGCAGTTTCTACAGCAGAATAAAAGCAAGTCAAATGTCATTCCCATTGTGAATTTAATAATAGTAAGATGCTTTCTTAATTAATGAACATAACCAAATTCAACAAAATATGTTGTTTTTCTGTAGCAATATACAGAAATCACAGAATGAAAAAGAAATCCTTTCTCTGTAATAAACTCAGTGAAAATCAAAGTCTGGTTTGAGATGTGATCAATAATAAAACATGCTATATTATCAAATACATATGCTGATAATTTAATAAATTAATCCTCACTAATGTACTACACATACTCAATTTGTATGGTTTAATCACTCTACATTTAAAAAAAAATCCTTCTGTTAAGTTAAAAAAAAAAAAAAAGGATAATTTCCATCAACCTTCATATGTGACTCCTAGAGGAGATATTTTTTCCCTTTTTCCATTACTACCCACTTGGTATTTGTTTAAAGTCAGAGGTGTGTTTCCCTTCACTTATCAGTGTTTAACCCATTGGGTGACATCAGTCAGAGTGAAAGAAATCATTTGTTTCCTGAGGAAGGCTTGCAGGGTGAATCATCAATGGCAAACTACTACTTGTGTAGCTCAAAATTTAAAAATTAAAATCTTTCTTTGGGTACAAAGTTTGAGTCATGATTTCTGAGAAATAAAACGGGCAAGAAAACAACACTTCTTGTGGTTCAGCCCTTTGTATTGTTCCCCTCTATGCCCAACAAAATGGCCAAGTGCTGAGGAGTGGGCAGGACGGAAGGGGCAAGAGGGATGGCCCTTTCAGGACAGGAGCCCGAGTCTGGCTGGAGACTTAAGACTCGTTACTGTCAGCAAGACATGACCAGGAGGAAGATGAGAAGGAGGAAACGTCCCTCCTGTGGGAGTTTAAGGACAGACGCGTCAAGACGGGCTGGAATAATGGAGGACGGTTTCTTAGGGAAAGCGTCTCTGTCCCAAAGAAAGTCTGAGAAGGTCCCCCAAGGCAAGGGAAACAGCAACCAGGAATATCTGTGAACTAGCAGACAGGCTTCCCCAGCAATCCCACAATGTTTACCCTTTTTGTCTCCAGTAAGCACCCAGATCTTAATGTCTGCTTTTGCAAGTTTTGAAATGGTTTCTGGGACTCCATCCTGTAGCTTGTCTTCAATAGCTGTAGCTCCTAATAGCTGGAATGTACATTTAGAAAAAGGAATTAACAAATAAGTAAAAAAGTTTCTTGTAATTGCAGTTTGCCAACCTATAAAGAGAAAGGCTAATTATATACCCCAGCAAGTGCTTTATGGGGTGGCCAGACATCCTTAACAGAGAAGGCTGCTGTGTTTCACAGTTACTGTAGACCAAACCAAAACAGCTGAAACTTTTCCTTAAAGTATGAACTATTTAATTTACCAAGACAAAAACGTAAGTAAAAATCAAGGGCCTTAAAAGTCTACTTTCATTGTGTATGCGCTAGTTTATAAAGACATAAGCCAGTTCCCCTCGCTTAGTCAGTACTAGCTATTTGCTGAACATTTTCCATTAATCTAAACTCTATAAGCAGTAAGTATTACATTTTGAAAATTTTCATTGAGAAATGGTCAAGTTTCCTTGATTTAAGATTTTGAAAAATATAAATCATTTCAATAATTCCCACAACATAATTAGTATATGCTGGTTGGCTGTTGTGTTAACAATTGCAGTGAATTGATATAAGTGATTTAAAAATGATGGTTCAGATCAGAACATCTCCCAATGTTTTCTGGTTCTGGTTTCTCATACCTGCAATACTTTGTCCTTTGTTTGCTGAACAAAAGAAATTCAAATGATCTAATTACATTGTACCAATTTGAAATGCTGAAATCAGAATTGTTTTTCAAGCCCGAGATAAAAAAATACAATAAGACAGAACAAAATTTCCAATTCTGTTTAGAATATTGAGGAAAAAGGTAAAGGCTAAAACTTACAATTAAGTTTTTTTCTATCTCCTCATAGACTTTATCCAGAGCTTCATCACGGTTGCTTGAGGCCACGCTGGCAGCCATAAACTTTTTATTCCATTCTGCAAATTCTTTTTCTTCGATTTCCTTGTAGCAAAGGCACAGGGTTCTCAGAGTCTCACTTGCAAAGATCTGTTTTATTTAAAAGACAACCAACATGCCTAAAGAATAGCTGATTTTATGTAGTTCAAGATCATGTTTGAAATCTTACTTTGAAGTAATAAACACAGAGACTTAAAAAGAGACCGTGAAAGATAATGGATGCTGTACAAATACATTCTATATAGGAGATTCGACTTCACTTTATAGTAGACTTTATTTTTCTATGTATCTTCAGGGTCCTCGAACTATACTTCTATTTCCCAAATTAGTATACCTTTTTTTTTTTTTTTTCCTAAATTAAGTCACTGGTGTAAAGAAAATCTTTTTCCGATTGTGACTAAGAAAATAACAGATGAAGGGAGCTGCCTGGGGGCTGCAATGAGTAGACTTAACAACTTCATAAATTTTCCCCTACAAACTGTGTTACAAATCTGATCAACTATAGAATCTCAACCAGTTCCCTCAAACCAATTCTGAACTACATGAGCCACTACTGAAACTGAGATAATATATTTCAATGAGAAACAGTATCTGGAAAATTTCCCCTGGTGAACAGACTTAAGCCATTTTAAACTGTTTAAATATGAACCAGTAAATTCTTTCATCTCTTCAAAGTCACATCTTGTTTAGCCAAGCCAGCAGAACTGGTTTACTTAACTGAGGGTTCGCTTTCAAAGATTCGTTGGAAAGTTCTGTGTTTATTCCATTATTGACATTGTTTACATCCTCATGAGAACTCAGCCATTTTAACTGTTTTGGTGTCGGTATATAGTCTTCAAATGTGACTCCACTTGATTAAACAACATATTCATCAGGCTTCTCTCTGAAGAACTTTTGGCTGGTTCAAAAACTCAGGAATACCTTCAAGGGGCCATGCAAGGTATGTTTCCTTACCATGACCCTCCTTGGTCAGAATTATTCCTGCCACCCTTTCACATGGGAAATTCATATGATTTTTCAACCATGTTTCCCAAGGACACAAAATGGTAATGATGCAGAATTGGGCCTCTGGGTCTGACTGATCTCCACCATCTCTCATTGCCACTGTTATGTACAACCAAAGTATATAAAGATCAGTAGGCAATTCCGAGAGTGAAAGTTCCAGAAACATTCTGAATAATTGCAACACCACTGGACTAAGTGTATAGGCTCCTAAGATAACCAGTTTGAAGTAGTAGAGACCAAACCAATTTACTAACAGAGGTATCAGAATTCAATTGTCCTCACACATCACAAATGAGTGCTTTCTTTCCTTCGCTGTTCGCTAAGAGGTTGGTTGAGTTGTCGGGGGCTACACAGATATCAAGAGTACACCTTAGAAGGTTTATGTAGCTTGCTCAAGGTCACTGGAAGAGAGATAAACCATTCCCCTTGGTCAGTCCAACAGAGCCTACAGACCTAGAGGTGGGCAAAGGCCACCACGGTCATTTCCTAGGAAGGCAGCAACAGGGGCAGAATTGGATTCCAGCCTGCACATTCCTACTTTAGTGCTCTTTCCACCCAAGTAAACCAAGGCAAGGGAGGGTCAGCAGTTAACACACAACTTCAACTCAAGGTTAAGAGATAGTACCAGAAGTAAGTTCAGAAAGTGTGACATAAAGAGTGAAAGTGAGACTTACATCCAGGGCCTCTTGGGTCTCTTGCTTTATAGGATTTATTCGATATAGCCGTTCATAAATCACAGTGTCAGCCCCTTTACAATAAAGCCTGATGTTGCCTTCTGGAGTTCTTACTGGTAACAAGGGAAGGAAACGTGCATTAACAGACTTAAGTTTGATTTCTTCATAGCACACTACATTTGTAAAGGTAATTTGAAGCATTTGCCTATTAGTTTTAAATCATCACTGCACATAGAGAATTGCTGTCATCAACAAAGTTGGCAAGTTACTATTCACAGTGTAACTGTGAAATAAATAGAAAAAGATTCCTTCACAGTCAGCTCAATTCTTCACATCCTCATTTAGTGACTTCCTACTATGTTGTCATGCTCTATGCTACCTGTTTTCTTCCATAGAGCCTTCTTTGTCCATGCCAACCAACAGGAATCTTTCTCACCTAATGTGATGGTTTGGTGGACCCCAGAGAAGACCATGTTCTTAAGGCTAATCCATTCCTGTGGGTGTAGACCTATTGTGGTTGAGATCTTTTGATTAGGTTATTTCAGTTGAAGCGTGCTCCAGGTAGGTCTTAATCCTCTTACTAGAGTCCTTTTTAAGAAATGAAATTCAGAGAAGCTCACAGAGAGAAGCCAAGAGAGACAGAAGCTAAAAATGAGAAACACACAGAAGCTCAGAAAAAAAGCCGCAGACAGAGCAGCCAGAAGCTGAAAGCAATGAAATTCGAGAGAGAAAGACCAGCAAAAGCCACCATATGTCTTGCCATGTGACAGAGGATTCCCAGATCGCCAGCAGCCTTTCTTCAGGAAGAAGGCATACTGTTGATGCCTTGATTTGGACATTTTCATAGCCTCAGAACTGTAAACTTGTAACCTAATAAATCCCCATCGTCAAAAGCCAGCCCATTTCGGATATATTGCATTTTGGCAACTTTAGCAAACTAAAACACCCATAAATTCACACTATTTACTGCCTTTAATACTCAGACAAAACATGATTTCTTGAGATAATTTTCTTGTTATTTTTTGATCTATATAATTTATAATTATAATTATTATAATTTATTATAATCTGATAATTTAATATCAGTATGTCTTACATCACTGACTGGATTTTAAATTCTCCAGTATAGAGTCAGACATGAAAATAAGCCTCAAATAATGGTAGGTACATGAAAAGCATCCAGTAAAAATATGCCTATAAGAGTTCAGTAGACAGTTAAACCTATGCATTTTTATTGGTTAAAAGTTCAATATTATAATGGAGAAACCTTGTAGACACACCACTTTAACCAAGAGATCAAATTTAACATCACCAATAATCTAAAAAACCAACTTCATGTGCCTTCTGACGTGATATGCTGAGAAGAATACAGCATCACTTCCTGCCAACTATGTGTCACCTGAATCCAATCATGAGGGAACAATGACAAATGCAAATTGAGGATATTCTACAAAATGACTGACCCGAACTTTTCAAAAATGTCAGTGTAAGATTAAAAAAGAAGGTTGAGAAATTGTTTCAGATTAAAGGAGACTAGGGTCATGATGAACTAATGGAATGCATGATGTTGGGTTGGAAACTGGATCAGAAAAATAAAAGGAAAGAAGGAAGGAAAAAAAGGAAGGAAAGAAAGAAAAGAAAAAGAAATAGCAAGCAAGCAAACAAACAAATTATTGGGACAATTTGTGAGAAATGAAAAAGGTCTGTAGATTAGATTGTATCACGATAATATTGCATCATGTTAAATTTTCTGATTTTGATCATTATATTGTGTGTGTATATATATATATACACATAAGTGAATGTTTCTTGTGCTTGAAGCATTTAGGGGTAAAAGGAGATTTGGTTTGTCATTTATTTTTGCAAATGGTTCAGAAAGCAATAACCTGAATATGTAATGAAAATGACAAAGCAAAGAGGCAAAATGTTAACCAATGGTGGATATGACAGAATATACAGGAGGTTTTCAAAACTCTTCTTGCAACTTTTCTATAAATTTGAAATTATTTCAAAAATGTGAAGTTAAAAAGAATCAATATTAGAGTGATCATTACCCTCCCTTGGGGGCTTGTGATAATGTGCCTGGACTGGAGGTATGATTTTGACTCATAAGCACAGCCTCACTTCCTCAGAATTCTCTCTTCCTGATATCAAGTGTATAACAGAGTTGCCCAAAGGGACTCCCAAAACCAAACCGCATATGTCATGGGTAGGACTTCAGGTTGTCCAGCTGTCGCTTTGTGTGTGTTGCGTCATCCACCTAGGGTCACCCGCTGGCACCCTTTATTTGTTCTTGCTGAAGAATGTCAACAGAATTTATAAGATTTAGATACACTGCTCTGTTACTTTAAGTAACAGACATTGTGCGGAATGAAGGAAAAAACACCACTTTCAATTTGCCTGCTGAAATCTTCCAGGATCCATGTAATTAATCCATTGCTTGCTTTATTCTGGTATCACTTGTTTAAAAAATGCAAAAGGCAGCATCTAAATGAGTGATTAATAGACAAATAGACATCCTCTGGGGGAGACCTACCAATGACGGACATTCGCTTCCGTTCACTATTGAAGTCTAAAAGAGCAAGAACATGGTAGGTCCTTTCAGTTCCCAACTCGCTGATGGTGATCGTGTTCTGAGTCCTGGCGAGGAAGACAAAGCCAAAGTTCCTGGCAGCGTTCACAAGAGCACCTTCATCGGGAGAGGCTGCTTGATAGTTGAGCTGACCTGACACACAGGGCAGGAGAGAGAACCAGAAAAATGAAAAACCAGAGTTCAACGCTGAGGTTCACCTGGGGGCAAGGCTGTACTTCAAAGCCCAAAACATCCATGTGATGGGTTGAACTGTGTGCCCCCAAAAGATGTGTTGAAGTCCTGTCCCCCAGTACTTCAGAGTATGATCTTATTTAGAAAAAGGGTCTCTGCAGATGAAACTAGTTAAGATGAGGTCATATGCAGTAGGATGGGTCTTAAATCCAAGATGATGGTGTCCTTATAAGAAAAGATACAGACACAAAGGGGAGAAGGCCATGTGAAGGTAAAGACCCACAGAGGGGAGAAGGTCATGTGAAGGCAGAGGTGAGATTGGAGTGATGCTCCCACAAACCAAGGACTGCTGGTAACAGCCAGAAGTTAGGAAGAAGAAAGGAAGGATTCTCCCATACAGATTTCAGAGGGAGCATGGTCCTGCCGACACCTTGGTTTCAGACTTCTAGTCTCCAGAACTATGAGAGAATAACTTTCTGTTGTTTTAAATCATTCTGTTTGTGCTACTTTGTTATGGCAGCCCTAGGAAATGAATGCAACCTGTAAGTAAACAAGTCAATGATGCTTAAGGATTATTTAAAAGTAAAGCTTTTTATATACTATACAGTTTTATTTCTAATTACAAATAGTAATATAAACCAGAAGTTAAAAACAGGAAGAAGAATAGGAAAGAAAAATTCCCAATCCAGAGGGCGAAAGGAAAACCACTACTGACATTTTGTCATAATTCCTTCCAATCTTTTCTTAAATGCCTATTTCTGATATAATTTCTATCGTGTTGGATATATATTTACATTCTGATTTTTTTTACTTAACATTATATTTTGAGCACATTTTATTTGAATGAATGTAAATACATCACCATCTGGATGTATCATAATTTACTTAACTATTTTCCTATTACAGGCCACTTTATTTCCAAAATTTTTTGCTATTAAAAATTATAATAAATACCTTGTGTGTAATTTTTTTTTTACTCTAATTCTAAGGATAAAAATACTGAGCTAGACAATATTGGTATTTTTTTTTAAACTTTATTTATTGAAAAATTAAAAAACAAAAAACCTCACAACATTTCAAACAACACAAAACAAAACAAAGGATTAAGAAAAACAAATAACCTAAAATAACTACATTGCTTCCAACATGTTCCTACCATGCCCCCCCCCAAAATTAATAAACCATAGTCATTCCTGAGCATTCAATACTGGTAAATTTTTTTTTCTGGTAATTTTTAAGTCTCTTAATATATATATTACTGATTTGTTTTCTGAAAGGCTTGTATCAGTTCATCTTCCCTCTAGAGGAGTGTGAGTGTTTGCTTCAAATAGGCATATTCTCATATAAAAAACATCTGTCAATGTGAACACTATGTTTAAAAGTCATATAATGAAAAACTGCCTTCTATTCACAACTATGCTTCAACAAACAATGTTACGCAAAAGAAGCCAGACATGAAAGAGCACATAATAAATGATCCCATTTATAGACCACAGAGCCAACAAAGCTAATTTGTGCTATTCAAAGCCAGAGAGGGGTAATGACAGAAGGGAGCTCTTAAGAGGTTTCCGGGGGATTAATAATGTTCTGATTTTTAAAATCTGGATGCTCATTACAAGGGTATGTTCAGTTTGTGAAAATTCACTGAGCTATATACTTATGATATGTATTTGTCTCTGAATACATATTATACTTCAATAAAAAGTTTAACAAAATCCTTTCCTATTCAAGATTTTCCATTTTTCCATTCTAGTTATTCTGTGGCAAAACAGAAAAATATTTCTATGGTCAGATGAATTCTTACAGAAAGGAGCATTCAGTTTTTTCACCACATTTGACCAGGATGCGGGGCATGGATGCCCAGAGAGCTTTGTGTACCATCCCCTTCTTGGACGTCCTGCACAGGACATGACACTCCAAGGTGAATGGCTATAGGGAGACCTAAAACTCCCTCCTTCCCTTCTTCCTTCATACCTGCTCAGATGGTTACTCTAAATAAGTGAGTATTAATAGCTTCCCAATTAGTAATTAAAGATGACACTTTATGCTCACTCCCTGTATTCATTCACTCACAAAGTCATACACCATCAGTTATGAATGCACCTGCTAAATCCAGCCATCCTATAAACATACACAAATGCCGGAGGGCAAAACGTTTAACCAGAGCTAAGGAAATAATAGCAAGAACACCACCCCTCTCTTTAGCAATTTTAGCTGGCACAATGATATATTGCATAATATCAATGGCAAACTTTTCTCTAACAATAAAAAGGATCACAAATGACAAAAGGTAATAAAGATCCTGAGAGTAAGACAATTAAAGGAAAAAGAAACTCTTTTCATTCCATTCTGGCAATGGAATTACAGAATCATAGAGTAATAGAGATGGAAGGAACTTCAGGGACCTAGTCAAACTCCAGCTTTATGTTTGCAGAAAGAAACCTGGACTAAAAACCATTCTCTGAAACTATTTCTGAAGAAATTTGTCATTTAATCCCACAATTCTTTTCTTATACAGACTGCTTTTTGGAACATGAAATTAATGTAAACAAAATCTTTCCGTTAGCTCTGGTTTCAAAATGATTCAGTTATCCCCATCCACAGACATCCCTTGTCTTGGCAAGCACAGGCTGAACTCCCAACTCATTCTTTGTTCCATACTCCTTAACTCCCTCTCTCCATTTTGCATCTTGAAGTCTGCTTTGAAGGCAGCATGAGATAGTGGTTAAACATTCAGATTCTGGAGCCAGAGATTATTTACTAGCTATGTTACCTCAGGCAAATCACTTCACCTCTCTCTACCTCATTTTTTACCCTCTGTAAAATGCAGACAATCATGTACATAAAGCTTTTAGAACAGTCTGGCATGATAAGCACAACAAAAGTGTTGACTATTATTATTGCTGGTTTCTTTCTATTGAAAATGCGTTGCTTAGGGGCACCATGGCTTTCCGATCACCACCTCCTCAGTTCTCAAGTGTCTCCACTTTGGGTTAATAGTGTGCTACTGGCTTCCGGGTTGCAGTACATCCTGGTCTACTTGGTTGACCAGCACTCCAACTCCTCCACTGGCTCTTCTCATTCCACTGTCTAACTCTGGGGAAGCCACAAGGTTCTAGTCCCGGACACCATTCTCCTTTCTACCCTAGCGATTCTAGAATGGGCAGGCAGCCCACCCAGCAGAATCCTGGAACAGGAAGAGGCTTTCTTCAGACTCCAGTTATCCCTTCCCCATTGTGGGGGTCAGGGGCACAGCACTCCCGCGATCTGGAAAATCTGCGTAAAACTTTTTGGCCCTCCCTTCATACCAGAGAAGAAGTCTCCAATCAATTTCTTCAGGGTTTCAGGGAACTCCCTACCTGCTTCTTGATCAGCAGACACTGCCTCTCCCGTTACTTTTACATTGCGTAGGCTAAAACGTTTAAAAATTTTTACAAACCAGTCTTTGCTGGCCTGAAAATCCATAGGGGTTCTCCACTTTCATTTTCCTTTAGGGATCATGTAAGAACTTGGCCTTTTCTCATACGATGCCACAGTCTGCTGGAATGTCTTTTTTATAACAATCCTGCATCCAAAAGAATGTTTGCATTTTCAACAGAAAAGAGAAGTGGATCTCGTGGCCTATGCAAATGTTTTGCAGTTGTTGGTGTAGCAGCAACAACAGCTTCGTGGACTTCCTTCTGTTTTTTCTTGCCATGCCATACATTTGACTCATTAATTCCGTAGTGGTGGCCAACCGCAGCAGCCATTTTGCGGCTTCTGCAAAACTCCCCCAAAGTTCCCATTTAATTTCTAATGCCGACCCGTGATTTATTGAAATTGTGATGGGGAAAGTTGCAATGTGGAAGGGATAACTGTACATACATCCCCATTCCCATCTTCATGTCCAGACAACCTCCCAGAGAATGAGAATTTTGGGGATATCAGGAAATATTACAGAAAACAGTCAATACTTATAAGGTGCTCGCTATGTACCAGGCTCAGCTCCCTGTGCTTTACGCATACCATCTTCCCTAATCCTCACAGCAGCCCTATAAAGAAGGAACTCTATTATCCCCAGGCTACACATGAGGAAAAGGCACAGAGAGGCTGAGTAACTTGTTCAAGGTCACACAGCTAGTTACTACTATAGCAACAGGGCTGGGATTCAAATGCAGGCTCTCTGGCTCCGGCGTAGTGATGGGAGAGAGGAAAGTGTGAACAATGTGGAACTGGAATAAATACTGAGAACCTCTATTCTCTCTGTGATCACATTTACTCCCACTTCTAGGCAGATATCTATAAATCTGCGTTTTGTACCTTGATGTTTCTTGTAGGTTTTAGATTCACATTCCCAACCTCTGCCAGACATTCTGCTGTCAACTCAAAGGCAGTGTGCTCAAAACACAAATCCCCACCTCTCTTTCTCTCGTTATCCTGATCTCTTCGTTTCCTCTGTCTGATAACAGCACCACCAACCTTCCAGGCCCCAGCCACAAAACAACTCATCACCTTTCAGATTTCACTGTTCCTTTGATAACCTCACCCTCTTCAAATCATTGGCCAGATGTTTCGCACATCCATGACTTTCTAACCCTTCCCAAAGAAGGGTTCAGGCCCTCCACTTCTGCAATGACCACCAGTGTCTCCCTGCTCCAGGCTGTCACACACAACAGTGCTGCTCTGTGATCGTGGCACGTCTCTACTTAAAGACTTCCAGGCTAAGAAAGGCCTCCAAGACTTTCGCCCCCTGATCTCGTATGGCCTCTGTGGGAGCCAAGAGTCTGAGATGGCTCCCACAATACCCACCCCCTGGTGGCCAATTCCGCTGGACACTAACCTAGGTGTGGCTGTGGAGAGATTTTGCAGGTATCATCAAGATCCCAAATCAGTTGACCTTAAGACAGGGAGATTATCTGGGTGTGCCTGGCCTATTTAGGTGAGCCCTCAAAAGGAACAGTGCTCTTCCTAGTGAGAGTGATATGAAGCGTGAGAGGGTTGTGTTTTGGTTTCCTTCTGCTGCTTAAGCAAATACCATGCAATGGGTCAGCAATGGGAATTTATTAGTTCACAGTTTTGAAGCTAAGAGAAAGTCCAAATCAAGGCATCATCAAGGTGATGCTTTCTCCCTAAAATCTGTGGCATTCTGGGACTGGCTGCCAGCAATCCTTGATCCTTAGCTTGTCACATTGCAAATTACTCGGCAGCCTCTTCTGGTCTCTCTCTTCTCTTCCAAGTTCTGTGGAGTTCAGCTTCTAGCTGCAATCTCTGTGGCTTCCTCTCTGTCTGTCTGGATTTCATTCTGCTTACAAAGGGCTCCAGTCATAGGATTAAGACCCCTCCTAACTGAGGCAGGCCACATCTTAACAGAAGAAACCTCATCAAAGGGCTTACCCATTACAATGGGAATGGGTTCACATCCAGAGGAGTGGATAAAGTTTAAGAACATGTTTTTGTTTTTTGTTTTTTTTTTTTTTGAGGTTCATACAGCTCCAAACCACATAGGTGAGAGGCCAGGGAGCGACTCCATTGCTGGCTTTGAGGATGGAGGCAGGGAGGGGTCCACTTGGCAAGGAATGTGGATGGCCTCTAAGATCTAAGACCAGCCTTCAGATGATAGCCACAAAGGAAACGGGGACCTCAGTCCTACAACCACAGGGAACTGAAGCTACCTCAACCACATGAGCTTGGAAAAGAACACCGAGCTCTAGATGAGAATGCAGCCGCATCTAGTGAGATACCAGTAGAGAACTCAGCCATGCCATGTCCAGACTTTGAATCTAGTAAATGGGGGTTCTTTTAAGCCACTGAGTTGTGGTAAATCATTGCAGAGCAAAAGAAAACTAATGCAGCTTCTCCAACCTGGGCCCCATTGTACCCCACATGTACTCAATACTCAGACCACACAAACTGTCTGTTGAACTAGTCAGATGTTCATGGCAATATATATAAAAGGGCTTCCTCCTCTCATTGATATTATGCATAATAAAAGACTAACCTCCATTCTTTTTATAAAAGAAAGAAAAGAGAGCAAAAGATCAAAGGGGCATGGTAGAGTAGAAGGCGGACTGGACTAGACATGAGTTTTAACTTGCTGAGTGACCTCAGGCAGGTCACTTGTCCTTTCTGGGTCTCAGTTTCCTTATCTATAAAATCTGGTCTCCAAGGTCTTTCCAAGAAACCCTTTCAATGTACTATTTGCCTCAAAGCAAAAACCAACTTCTCTTTTGACTTCCTACACCTAGACATCCAAGTTGTTTCCATCCTAAGTGGCTAGAGCAATTTGCCCATCATATACTGCGTGAAGATAGGGTCCCCAGGAACCTGTTAAGCTGATAGTGGCACAAAGAGCTGCAGAAGGTTAGGCTGGAAGGTCCTCTGAACATTCAGCCTTCTTCCTGTACCACTGGAGAAGCTGGTGCTCAGAGAGGGGAAGGTGCTTACCCAAATCATGCATTACAGCAAGAATCAAAACTGGGACAGCCCACCTCTAGCTAATAGTCCAGAGCTCTTCTCATAATACCACACTGGGGTAAAAATAAAACAGAGTCCATATATTAATGTACATTCATCTAAGTTGGCCAGTTAGCTCTCAAAATAACAATACCATGCACAAAAAAGGGAGAATAATTTTACTGACGAGTCAGAATCTAAGAGAACCTCGTTCCTTAAAAATACCATACTTTATCCTTATTGTTCAAGTAAAATTTGCTTGGCTAATCAAACAGACTTTGACATCTGCTTTGGTGATTCATGATCTGGTATCATCCCTCTCCATCCTTTCCCACTTTGCCTGTGAATAGCCTGACCCATGTATTCACCCCAATCTGAACTCTGCTGTTATCTTGCTTTATTGCACTATTAGATTCATCCTTGGAGAATGGGTTTCTTCAAAAATATCACATGCAACCTTTACACATGAGTTTTTATACATATTTCTTCTCTGAAGATTTCATCCCTGCTACATATGAACCAGCAGGGTAGGAAAACAAGAGAGGGACCTCTGTATGCTGGATTGGGTGAAGCAAAAAGTGGAGCATGAGCAGCCTGCACTCAAATACAGGCAAGCCTAGGTCACCCCTTTCGCCCTTTCTGTGGTGTACATCTACATCTATATAATTTAGCATTCTTTCTGTAAGTGATAAAATGACTAGCTTTCACTGATACTGAACAAACTTGCTGTAACAAACCAACACAAACAGTATTTAAGAATTCTGCAAAGACAGCCTGGCTTTTCCCTATGCAAATGAATAGTAATTATGTTCCTTCAAATGAAAATGTAACCTTGAGGGGGCCTAGGTTTGGCTGATAACATTTCAAACCCCAAACATATCAGAATCTAGAAAATAAAAGTATATCTCTCTGAGATTATCTTGTACAAAAGATTGTGCAAGTTAAAGTCCACTTAGGATCTAGATAAGGTTTGGTTTTTCACTCTCAATAAATGTTAAATAATAATATGGTGGAAAGATTTTGACTCTTCTATTGTAATTCAAGAGTCAACCATTTCTTCTAATGCTACGATTCCATTTGCAAAGTGATAAACAAATCTGGAGTTATAACTATGCATAAGACGTAAATTCTTAGGGGGAAGAGCTTGTTTCTTATTTTGTTATGTCATATACCATCTAGTGGCGATGCTCAAAAATATTGCTGGAGAGAATGTGAGACAGACATGTCATGTGTACCACTTCATATGATTTTGAGCCCTAAGTCTGAGTTACCTGTAAACTAAAAATCAGGTCTCCAGTGTCAGAGGTGCCAGAGAAACACTCACCATCAGTTCTTTCCACCATGACTGTGTGACAAACTGCAAGCAAGAAGAAGAACTGTCGTACTTCAGACTCTTTCCCTGACTGGATTTGCTCAATAAGATAATGGTCGTAAAATGCAAACTTTCCATCAGCGAACGTATTCCAGCTAAAATCAACTTGCTGAAAGAAAAGAAGAAGGAAAAGAAAATGTGATCAAGAACAATTCTGGCTTTGCTGAAAGTTGCTTTGAATTTGTTTATATGACATATAAACTTTCCGTGGAAGCCAAGTTTTTAATGACGTAAAAATCACTTCAGGGTTTTTGCAATTTCTTGGCTAAAAGAGGCTCACAGCTGTCTTAAAATGGCGCCCCACCCAGTTCCTGCAGTTGGAACGCTCACCTCTATTTTGCTGTGGGCGTGTTGGGAAGCATCCCGGTGGTCTCCTGAGAAACAAACAGGACAAAACAAATTGAGTCTCCACCAGCTGTTCCAGAGGCCCCCACCTCACCTTGCTTTGGTTATGTGTTGGTGGTGGTGATGTGGGTCTGTCTCACAGATGCTTTTGTACAGCCCTCGAACTAAGAATATTTATATATTTTTCAAGAAAACAAAACAAAACAAAAGAATATCTGACAGAGACCATCTATGGCCTGCAGAGATAAAATATTTACTATTTGGTTCTTTACAGAAAAAAAGCTTGCCGATCCCAGGTCTGGATGCTCAAACCCTGGGGGCCGGGTCCTTCTACGCTGCCGTCTCCTCCGGGCCGGAATCACCTGCTTGGAAAAGCTTCACCTCCCCAGGAAGTGACTGCCAGTGCACATGCGCGTAAACCACTTCCTCACACTGTCCCGCCTTCTCCACTGATTAAAATAGGGTGCGCACCTGCTCCCCACCGCCATATCGCCTACAGATGATGCTCGTGATGTGAACAATGCTTTCTCAGGATACAGTTTTCTACAAGTGGAAAACACACACGCGTGCCTATTTCTCATGGCTGACCCCTCCCACGCCGTGATGCTGTCTTAGTCCTCGGCCAAGGAACGACCCCCACAGGCGACCCGGGCACTGACAACCAGGTACTGCCAGCTCCAAGAAGGCAGCTCTGGGGTGGGTAGCGCCCCGCACGCAGAAAGCAGTCCCCAAGTTCCCTGGGACTGAGCAATGGCCTAGGCTCACCATATATTTGCCCGTTGATGCAGCATTTTTTGAAGGTCATGATATTCTGTGTCAGTGTTCCCGTCTTATCTGAGAAAATGTAATGAATCTGCCCCAGCTGCTCATTCAGCGTGGTGGTCCTAGCCTTTGCCGGCGTGTCCTTCTCAGGGTAGTACATCTGCAGGTCCCAGTTGATGAAGTAACTCTGTCCAAGACGAATCACTTCCACGCTGGAAAGACAAAAGATGGCTTTCTATAGCACTCACAGATACAGGTAGCAGGTAGTGGATTTCATTCTCACTTGTGCTTGCAGGAATGAGCTGCTTATCTAGAGCAACAAGCAACGCTGCACCCAGTCTCCAGGGTGCTCCTGACCGAGCATGTCTTCTTCAGCTTTGGGGTCAGGCTGATTCTACTCTAGTTTTCCCTCAAGGTGCCTCCCTGATGAGTTGAGGGGCCCCCCAGATGCGGTGCCCATGTCAAGTCCCTGCAGCCTGGTGGAAGGAAGACACGGGAGCACTCCTGACCAGAGCTGCATAAGGTGGCCAACCTGACTCATTTCCTTCTTTCCCATCACCTCCGGGGAAAGTGGAAGGGCCTGTGTGCACCTCTCATGTAGGGCACAGGAGATGAGGGTCCTCTATGTCAGACCATCGTGGGCCCTCAAGTAGAAGTAAGGGCTCTGGGCAAATAGCACCCAAATCATGGTTCTACACAGTAAAATAGAATATCATCTTTTCTAAATTCTCAGTAGGTTAGAGAAGGTCAGAAATAAGACATTCTAGGATAATAACCTCAATTTTAAAGGTTTAAAGGGATTAAATATGGTAGTTACAAGGAAGTCATTTATGTATCCAGCAACTGTCAAGTGGGCAAAGAAAGTCTTTATGACCAGCTGAACAGATGGAAAAAGTCAGCCCTCCCTCCTCCCCCCTCGCCCCTCTCTCTTTCCCCTCCCTCCCATTAGTATTTCCCAAGCACCAGCTATGTACCAGACACCGTTCAACGTGCTGGGGACCCAGCACTAAACAAAACAGGAAAATCCCTGCTCTTGAGGAGGTGACCTTCTAGTAGGGAGGAGACAAATAAATAAAGCAGTAAATATATCTAGAGTAGGTGATGGAAATTCTCTGAAGAAAAGCAAAGCAGGACAAGAAGGAGGGGAGGGGACGAGACTTGCAAGGAGGGGAAGTGATATCTAAGGTAGGGTGGGTCAGGAAAGGCCACCCTGATAGAGCGATATTTGAGCAGAGCCCAGAAGGAAAAGAAAGTGTGGCCAAGCCAATATCAAGAGAAGAATGCTCCAGGCAGAGAGAGAAGCAGACACAAAGGCCCTGCGGCAGGCACTGGCACTACCGAGGAGTATCGAGGAGACTGGAGTGGCTAGAGCTCAGGGAGGTGGGCAGAGCTGAGGGAGGTTCGGCCAGAGGGGCTGGGGAAGGATGGAGCACAAGATCACACTTGGCCTGGTGGGCTGCAGTGTGGCCTGGACGAGTTTTTTTCTGAATGAGATGGAAAGCTACTACAGTGTGGTGGACAAAGCAGTGACACTATCTGGAGTGACCTGATCTGCTTTATGTTTTAAAGGACCCATGTTAGTCATGTGACATAATTTCTTTTAACCGAAACCTATATATACATTTTATTTTATAACATATATTTATAGTTTTAGACAAAATAATCTGTAGCAATGGTTCCCTTAACAAAAGTAATGCTTGTCTTAGTTATTTTGAAAATAGCTGCAAACAGCTGCCCCAGAGCTTTAATTCATGTCAAGAGAATAATAATTATTTGTAATAAAAGTAAAAATAAAACAAATGCACATGTAATAAAATTAAAATCAAATAAATACTTCTAATTAAAGGCTTGCATGTTGTCCCCTCAGCCTCTAGACTAGTATTTACTGAAACTAAGAACAGACTCCAGCTGCTGAGTGTAATCCAAAGGCATAATCCTTCCCCAAAGGTCTAAAATCCAATAGACCAGTGACAGGGAACTTTAATGTTAAAGAAACAGGAAAAAAGAAAGACCACTGAACAAGCAATTACTGTTCGTCATAGACTTGACCCTGACTTTGTTGCTGTGGGTGGTATTGAGATAAGAAGCAGGACACTTTGATAAGCTGAAGGGGGACAGGGAGAGCTTCATCCCCAGGATGAGGTCCTGGCCAGGAAGCCCAGGGAGTTTCACAAGCAATGGGTGTGGCAGGAGGTAACAAAGAAAGACACAGACACAGTTTAGGAAGGCTCCTGGAGAGGAAAAGAGCTAAGCTTTTCCATGATGTTGTAACTCTTCACCTTCTCCCAGGCCCTTTTTTTTTTTTCAAATCGTATTCTCGGGCCCTTTTTTGAAGCATGAGCTTTGGAGCCCACTCAAGAAAGAATCTGACCAACCCAATGACTATGGGAGCAGCATGGATCGCTGACCTTCGGTAGCCTTATCAGTAAAGGGGATGAGATATCGGAGCTGTGCCTGGTACGGAGTCAACACTCAATTCCCCTTACAGCGCTCTCATCCTGAAATGAAAGTTATTTTCTTCCTTGTTCCTTATGACCTTTGAGACGATTGTTGCTAGCAACAAAGGTTCTGAACTGGGAAAATGTACTACCTTCTTCCCCTAAAGCAAAAGCCAAAGAAGGGACATGTCTACCTGACATAGAGGGAGATGGGCACCATGGTGTTAAGAACAATGATGTAGCCCCAGAAGATGAGGAATCCACGGTAGGAGGGTGTGGCATCTTCTCCATCATAGAGGTACCAAGAATAATTGCCAACTTGTGCTTCCCAGTAAGCATGGCCAATGGCAAGGCCGGCAGAAAGCAGGATGAGAACAACAAAGATCTAGAAGGCATAAAACGTTAAAATGTGATCCCAAAGATAGGTTTCCAACTCCATGCATTTCATAGATGCTCATTAACCTGGCTCAATATTTTATAGGTTTATGATAATTTAACAATATGTAAAAACTGTACCCTAAAAAGTAATACAGTACCACGAGAATATCTTGAAAGCTATTTGATTTCTATGATTGATTGATTTATCCAATATATCACATATAAGGTGAAGTTATACTCCCAGAATTATCTTTCAAAAGAGAAGGTGGTATCTTATATTCAAATCCTCATTTATAAAGACTCTTTTATTATAGAGAATTCTCTCAATTACTTTTACTTTGAACGAAAGCATATTGTTTGGGGGAAGATACCTTACTATGAAACAACTTCAAACAAAGCTGATTTGGGATGCTTATAGGAGATGCTTGATAGAAATGATTTTTTTAAAAAAGGAAGGCAAGGAAATTTCATCCAGATTCGGGTAATTATTCCTGAAGGTATAATGTCACAACTGGTGGATGTCATTGTAAACAACAGACTTAAGAAGCAGTATAGTACAGATTAAGCTGTGCAAATCATGACTATATATTTATGGGATGAATAAAAAAGTCAACTGTCCTAGTGGTATTCGGATATTTGTGGGTGAAAATAAATTTTTCAGGGACAGATTTAAATTTCTGGACACAGATTCTTAATGTCCGATATCTTAAAACCCCTTGGCACAGGAGAGATGATGTGGCCTCTATGATGACTCAAAGTGTGTTCTAGTAAAAATTAAGACAATGACACCAAAGATATATGGGAAAAGTTCAAATAAAATTTTTCTAAAATGTGAGAGCGGGGAATGATAATTGTTTCTTAAATTAATATATTACTTTTCTAGATTCTAAATAGGCATATGAAGTATTCTAAGTAGACATCTGAATTTTTCTTCAGGTCCCTAGAAGTTTATAAATTCAAGTTGGAATAAACACTTAAAAAACACCACAATTCTCATTTCTGTGCAGAAAGTGTGAACATGGCAGTTGTGAGTCTGCTAGCCTTAGAAGACTGACATCTGGGTACTTAGATTTCAGGAGGGTTCCCACCACGCCTTGATGAGTATGGCTCATTGTATCTAAGCTGTGCAAACAATATGGTTTATTCTGATCATCTACACTCTTTCTGGGAGCTGGGATTTTGGCACATTCCAGGCAGAGGGTACCTACATGACCACCCCCCAATAAAAACCCTGGGCACTCCTCTCTCTCTAGCTAAGCCAACATGGCAGATGAACTCACTGCCCTCCCCCTTACACGGGACCTGACTCCCAGGGCTGTAAATCTCCCTGGCAATGCAGGACATGATCCCGAGGATGAATCTGGACCCAACATCGTGGGATTGAGAACATCTTCTTGACAAAAAGGGGGATGCGAACTGAAGCAAAATAAAGTTTCAGTGGCTGAGAGATTCCAAATGGAGTCGAGAAGTCACTCTGGTGGGCATTCTTACGTACTATATAGATAACCGTTTTTAGGTTTTAATGTATTGGAATAGATAAAGGTAAATACCTGAAACTATCAGACTACAACTCAGAACCCTCGACTCTTGAAGACAATTGAATAACTATGTAGCTTACAAGGGGTGACAGTGTGATTGTGAAAAACTTGTGGATCACACGCCCTTTATCCAGTGTGTGGATGGACAAGTAGAAAAATGGGAACAAAAACTAAGTGAAAAATAGGGTGGGATGAGGGGATGACTTGGGTGTTCTTTTTTACTTTTATTTTTTATTCTTATTTTTATTCTTTCTGGTGTAATGAAAATGTTCAAAAATTAGATTGGGGTGATGAATGCACAACTATATGATGGTACCATGAATATTTGATTGTACACCATGGATGATTGTATGGTATGTGAATATATCTCAGTAAAACTGAATTTAAAACAAACAAACAAATAAAAAAAACCTGGGTACTGAGCTACTAAGGAGCTTCCCTGGTCGACAGTATTTCCCTTGTGTAGCCCCAAATCATTGCTGAAGTACATCTTGTGCAACTCCAGTGAGAGAGAACTCTCGGAAGCTTGAGTCTGGTTTCTTCCCGACTTCACCCCAATGTGCCCTTGTTGATTTTGTGTTATGTTCTTTCACTGTAATGAATCATGGCTGTGAGCACGACTGTATGCTCTGTCCTGTGAGTCCTGCACAGGAAGCACTGGTGGGAGTGGTCTTGGGGACTCATGACACACCTTATATTTAGGCTTGCCTTATATTTGGACTTGTAAGGTATACGTTTTTGGTTTTGTTTTTAAGTCTGCTTTTAAGAGAATTACCCCTGTGGGAAATAACAGCAGTAAAATCAGCCAATCATTGACATCAGGAGCCAGCCCACTAACATCTCTAGGGTTTCCTGCTTTTCCAACTGGTCACCCTGGTCACCAAAATACCCAATGACTCAGAGCACCCTACAATTGCAATTTCCCTTTCCAAGGGATGCTTCTCTTAGAGGTGTGGCATTTCTGAGAAAATTGAGGGAATCCTGACCCCCACCCCACAGGAGCTTTGTGCTCCCAAGCATTTTTCTATTTGGCCTGAAAAGAAGATACTTCTTTGCATTAAAAAATCATGCAACATAATAAGAACAAAAGCTGCAGTCTAGCCTCTCATCTACCAAAACGGAAGATAAATACCGTGTACACCATGTAGTTCATCAAGTAATCAATTTTAGTTCTTTTAAATCTGGTTTTCCCACTATTCTTCATTATTTTAGTGTCAGCACCTAAAAATGGAAAATTCAATATGATCAACAACTGGAGAAATCAATTCACAAGCAGGTCAATAAAAGTATTTTTCCTTTGGTTTCAGAGGAGAGAGGACAGAAAAGCAATCACCTTTCAATCGTTAAAGCTCATTTTGGGTCAATTTCCCAAGGAACCTGAACGTACCTGCAAAAATGACCAATCCATGGCAGATATCAGTGTTCCTAATTACACAGCCGCGTAACAAAATTTTATCAGCATCCAGGGGAAAACTTGAGTTTCTCCAAAATAGTGTTCCTGTAAACTTATCTAGTCGGTTATTGGGTTCTTCACATTCGATAAAACCTTTTAAAAAAGATATGATCCACATAATTAATCACACTTGAAAGATTTTCAGGGTTTGATCAATAGGGACTGAATCAAGCAACAAAAATTTAAAACAAACGAAAATGTGTTTTGTACAAACCATCAAACGTTGCCAATGTGTTCTCTTTTTGGAGATACTGGTCTGTTATTTCAAGTGCCATTTTGAACTTTAAATTGGTTTCTCTAAAGGGAGAGGGAAAATAAAATAATTACATGAAAACATTTTGGAGATAGAAAGGGAATATAAAGAAAATCACACAAAGGAACATTAGGCATACCTAGAAGTAAAAGCTAAAGAATTATAGCTTTTCCTATTTCCAAGCTCTCTGTTTATCTTAGCACTTTGGGTTTGGATGAGGTGGTCCCTGAACCAGAGAAAAACTCCTGAGCTGAGAAAAGTGGGTCCCCTTTTGCTATTCATTATCGTGAGCCAATCCATCTGAGACAAGGCACCCACAGGCCTCCCTACCTCTTTCTCATTGACTTAACTCCTTACTACCAGCCTACACTATCCAACATCCATTAAAAACTCCACTTTTAATATCTACTCAAACTGAGAATTTTTTATAAAAACACTGGTTATAGGAATTCTGTTTAGACTCTGTCAACTTATTATTTTCCACAGTGAATACCTAGATCACATGATTTTGGCAGACAATTTTGTCCGGGAGAGGAGGGGGTGGCCACAGGGCCAGGTAGGCAGGGCCAGGCTGGGGACGTGTGTCCCACAGCTCAGGGCTGCCTGCCCCAGACGAAGTCCTTTCAAAGGCTTTGCACACACTGACTCCTGAATTCACAGACACCAAGCTGACCGGGCTTCTGAACTGTCCCACTCGGTTCTGCAGTGCATGTTAGGATTTTATCTCTGTAAAGCTTCAGAAAGCTTCTATCTCATGGGAAGAGTAGCCATTTTACATTTCAGGTAGGACAATCGACAGACCAATTCAGAGAGCAAAGAAGGCCCTAGCTGTTACTGAAATAATGTCCACTCTCACAATTAAGAGGAGGTGGTGCACACCCAGGGGGTGAGGGAAGGGGCTTGATGTTAGAGCCGCAAATATAGACGCTGCCCTGGAGAGGCAGCCAGGAGCTTCCCAGCCCTGCCGCCTGCTGCCTGATTCCACCTGCCCGTGCCTTGGTTTCCTCATCTGTAAAGCAGAGGGAATAAGAATGCTCACCTCAGAGGGTTGTTGAGACAAACAAGTTAAGATGCAGGAAGAGCCTGTGACCTATAAGCACTCAACAGAATGCTTGAAAACTGGTCAAACCCAGAACTTTTATTCTCTTCTAAGTGGTGGTACAATAACCAAAACCACTAAAAGGGAATTCAAAATTGCCTATTGAAGAAGATTTTAAAAATCTGTTCTCTTCCCTGAAACAGATGATAATATTAGCAGTCATTTATATTTGTCCAGACACTGCTCAGCAGTTTCTAAAGGGCTCAGGCGTGCATTCTCAAATTTGATCCTTTTCCCTTCCCTGAGAGGTGGAGAAAGGCAGGTATCGAGAGCTCCACATTACAGATGGAAACAAAAAAAGGGACGGGTTTACCAGGGACACCATCAGACGGTCAGCGAGTGGCAGAGGCAAGGCCAGGACCCAGGGCTTCTTGCACAGATTGCACAGATTACATCGCAAACAGGACCATGCCTTTAAAGGTCCCCGCTTTTAAACAGGCCCCTCCAGGCCATGCTTACCCATCTAGCTCAGCTGTTTCAACATAACACAGACTGTTCGGCTCAGAGCTGGACAGCAGCAGAATGTCAGCCTGCTCAAAACAAAACAGACCAATAAGACAGACCCCCCCAGGCCAGACCAAGCCCCAGGCCAGATGGGAGAACAGGGGATGAGAGAAGGAGAGCTGTTCACTTACTGGAATAAAATCATTTTTTTTCAGACGAATGACATCTCCAACTTGAATATTTTTCCACTTGGTAATTTTGAACCTAAGTATTAAAAATAATAATAGCTTATTGTTTCTTTTTTTTCTTTTTTTTTACAGAAAAATCATGTATAAAATACAGAGTTCCCACATATCACCCTATTATTAACACCTTGCATTAGCGTGGTACATTTGTTACAATTGATTAAAGAACATTTTTAAAATTGTACTATATTTTACTATAGTACAATTAAACTGTACTATTATTTATTTTAACTATAGTCTGTTAATATAGTTCACTGTTTGTGTTATACAGTCCTATGTGGGTTTGTTTGTGTGTGTGTGTGCTTTTGTTTTATTCTAACAACATATACACTGGCTGTGATCATTTGAGGCTGTGCGTACCCCAGAAAAACATGTTCTTAAATCGAACCCATTCCTGTGGTGTGAACCCTTTGCAAGTAGGACCTTGTGATGAGGTCACTTCGGGTAAGGTGTGGCCCAACTCAACCAGGATGGGTCTTAATCCTATTACTGGAGTCCTTTATACAGTGGAATGAAATTCAGAGAGAGAAAGCCACAGAAGAAGCAGCCAGAAGCTGAAATCAACGGAACTTGGAAAAGAAGGGAGAGGCCAGAAGACGGTTGTGCCATGTGCCTTGCCACGTGACAAACTAAGGACCAGGGATCGTCGACTGCCAGCCCCAGAACACCACAGTCTGGGGAGAAAGCATCGCCTTGATGATGCCTGATTTGACTTTCTTTTAGCCCCCAAACCATGAGCACATAAATCCCCATGGTTTAACCCTACCCATTTCATGGTATTTGCTTGAGCAGCCTAGAAACTAAAACATTGGCAAAGGATTTGGAATTCTTCATCTGGAAGCCAAAGATTCTGGAAAACATGGAAACCACAGGGAAAACGTTTACTAAAAATTCAGCCATGTAATGATGTAACCACATTAAGCAGTCACGAGGATCGCACTATCTTCTGGAGGATGAAATGATGGGATGACTTGGATGTTCACCAGAATACCAGCACTTTGTGAAAATGGGGCTTTCCCGTTTATGAAGCTTACGTAACCATCTTTGTATTAACTGGGTAAGTAAGGTGGGCTACTGGTCATTTTCTACTTGCCCCTCCCCAGAGCCACTCTCCACTTTCCTCCGCCTGCTGTAGCTCTCTGAGAGGCTCGCTCCGGGGCTGCATCTTGGGCTCCCCTCACCAGCTGAGTCGGAGCACTGGCAGGAGGATGGAAGGGTGGGAGGAGAAGGAGGTTGCCATGTCCTTCCACTCCTTCCCCTCTTGGGCTGTGTTTCTGGCTGTGCCTTGCACCCATCCATGAGCCGAATTCCTGCCAGCCTTTCCTCCATGACTCAGGATATTCTTTCTTCCATTCCCCCCAACCCCCTCTCTTAGGGCTGCCGGTTGTAACAGCTTCTGTCTTTTGCTAGCTTCTGATTGCATCAGCTTCCCATGTGGGTGTCCTTAACCAGCCCACACCTCTGTACATTGTACCTTCTTTAAAGTCTCTTCATTTCAACAGTTCGAGTTTGATTCTGTCTCCTGCCAAGATCCTGTGTAACAGACGTGAGTGGGGCAATGCCATCTCATTTTTCCCCTTGTCAGTGTCCTAGAGCTTTGAAGTTACAGAACTGTTCGTGAATACTCTGCTTATTTAATCAAAGAGATTTGAAGCACCTTCCTGGCCTTCCCATCCCGTGGTTCTTTCCACTCTCCATCAGTGGAATGGATTAATCAGAGGCTACTAAAAGATGTGGCAGGGATACATGCCATCCCCTTTGATTCTGCTCATGCCCCTCACTCCCTCTCCTGTTCTCTTCCCTCCCAGTTATCCTTCACTTGCTCAGTGCTGGTCCTAGGACAGAAACACATATGGCCCCCATGAGTTCCTTTAGAGCCAGCCTCCCCTCCAAGTTCACCCTCATCACAACAAATTATCTGAATAAGGACCTTGTCAGAGCCTATGGCTTCTTCCTCATGACATTTGGGCAATGTTTACTCTACACCTCTGGTCCTTCAAGAAAGGTTGACCAGCTCTCTGATCCTCTGCATTTAAGGAAAGCCTGGCTTCCACTGGACATGTTTGGCTACGTCCTGGACAGCAAATGCTGGAGTCTGATGTGCTGATAGTTTTTAATATTCTGCCCTGCAAAGCCTGCTCATCACAGATGCAGCAGATCCTGGCAGTGTTCTTGTTGAAATATCCATCAGGGAAAGACACTTACAGAGCACAGGGTGCTTGTACACCATCAGGCAAGAAGAGAGTGTTTTAAGGGTAGAATTCTTTTGCTTTTATACATGCTTCCTCCTGATAACTATTATATCAACTTTCCTGGAGTTTGGAAATATGGGGAACTTTTATCCTTTCTTTTTTTCCCCCCCTACTGTTTAAATTATCTTTTTAATGAGTACTATCACTTCTATAGTAAGTCTAATAAAGATGTTGATAAAATGTAAACTAAATAAAATGATTACAATCTTCAGTATTAAATTCCATGGAATTACCTATTTAAATTTCTAAAAAATCAACTTTTAAACAGTTTTAAAATATAGTACTTAGTTTAAAAAATTTTTATGTATGGAAAAGATACACCTAACAGACATTATGAACATACCACAGTGAATAAACTTAAAATCTGTTGGAGACAGGAATCCAATTACTATGTGTTTCCTCCCATTCATTTATGGATAAAAGAGACCTGGAGATTTGAAGTAAATTTAAAAGATATGCTTATGCTGCAGTTTTCCCAATTTTACTAGAATTTAGAACAAGACTTTTAACCCCGGGTTTTAACTTGGCTTATATTTCAATACATGAAATTATAGTTATTTTACATTTCAACACCTGAAATGGTAAATTAGACATTTGCAAGTGGGTCTCAAATTATAAATGAACCAATTAGCACCTTCTTTTCTCAGTTCTTTTGGAGCTTTTGTGCAATGCTGCGATGTATAGGTCTCCCTCACCAGGCTCCTTCCGCTGGCCCCCCCAGGTGCCCAAGTCCCCACACAGGCTGTGCCCCACCATCGGGGATGCTGGGCCACAGCCCTGCCAGAGATGTGCCCCCACCCCTGGTTCAAGGCGTCTCGGGGCTACTTCTAGCACATTTCAGCCACTCTGAGAGCTAACCCCCTCTGGGGGCAGCTACGGCTCTCTCCACCATTCACAACACTGCTTCTAAGTGACTTGAAAGGTAACTTTTGGAACAGAATCCATTGGTTTGTGAGGGAAAAAAAGCTGTTAAAACACATTTATGGACTGGCACAGTCTTATTCAAAATAAACATAGCTAAATATGGCCGTAAATCAGGTTATCCTCCCCAGTGTTGAAGCAGAGAAAGTCTTTGCATTGTGCTTTAGTTGCCATTTTTAACAGCAGAAATTGCAGTTCTGCCTTGAGGCTTTTGCTCAAAAAATAATTCATCACTGATGGCTGAACTTGTACTTGGGTCACAGTTCACTATGTGAATTTAACAAATGTTTATTGAGCACTTTGTGAATGCTGGACCCTCTGGTGGACACACAAAAATATACTATCAGGACGGTATCTTCTAGAAACTTATGGTCCAGGAGAGAAGATGAGTGACCTACACAAATAATTCTAATACAATTCTGATTATAATAAGAAAGACAAAAAGAAAATGCTCTGAAAGACAGAAAAGGAGAAATCACTTAGGTCAGAAAATGGGGGAAGGCATGCTGGAGCAGCTCATGGGAGGCTAAAGGGGTTGTATGAACATGGCGTGCCAGGCCACCGCCCTTAGACAGATTTCCACATTCCATCCTTGCAACTGAGCTGCATGTTAAAGAAGGCCCAGTACCTGCCATCCTTGATGACTTCACATGTCCTGTTGTTTACTTCATTATCCATCCTATGGCGAGCCTTTAAAAGGGAGATGGGGAAGTATTACTTGAATAATCTCAAAAAGTAAGGTAGAAATGCCAAACTAAAATAAGCTCAAAACCTTGAGGAGAAAGTTTGCATTATAAAAACCTTACCACGTCATCTACCAGGTCTTTGATCGCAGTGATGCCCAGCACCAAAAGCAAAGGAAACAGGGTGGTGTACCAAGCCAAGGTAGTGATTTCAGGAATTGCCTTAAAAAGACAAAAGACAAACATATGTCTACATGCAGGCACTTCTAACTTACAGGTAGGTCACTGATTGCTAATTCTAAATCCAATCTCCATCATGACGCAAGTCTACATCCTCAGGACAGGTAGGGAAAGGGGTCTGAGTATCCAGCCAACCTCCCGCAGGTAGCTCTCTTTAGCTTCTGGACATCTGGAAACTTTCTCATTGTGACCTTCCTTGGACACCAGTGAGGCTTTGTAACATGATTCTTAAGGGAACTGCTCTAAATTTTTTTTGTGTGAAAATCATAATTACATGGCGGGTAGGGGTGGGGGAAATAGTCCTTTAACTTTTAGGGATGTATGGTGTAGGCTCCACACTGCTGGTTGTTCAGCCAGTGGTCTCTGAGGTCCCATGGTGGAGGCAAAGATGGCGGCTGGCGATGACTGCCTCTGTGAGCCTGTAGCTGTGTGGTGCACCTTTGGGGGCACTAGAAGAAAATGCTTCCTTCATGATCACTGCTATTGCTCTGGTGGCCAAAGGGACTGGCCTGGCAGGAAGCCTCTTCCTTCTCCAAGTTTAGCTGGAAGTTTGGCAAGCAAGTGTTGCAAAGATCTCTAGCAACTATGCTATTGATCATCAGGTCATCTAACGTAGTGGTTAAAATGACGGGCTTTGGACTCAAGTTCCGGGATTCAAGTTCTACCACTTACAGGCTGTGTGACTTGGAGCAAGTCAGTTGACTTCACTGGGCCTCAGTGAAATAAGTACCATTCTCTGCAAAATGGTACTTAGCTCACAGCGTACAAGAATTGAGCAAAGCAACAATGCACACAAAGGGCTGTCTATTCCTATTACCCCAGTGGGGGATTGGTGCACCCTGAAAGAAGACAGTTAGGGTGGAGTTGGAGGGGAGGAAGGCCCTTTCCCACGATATGGTACATAAGGGAAAATCTCTTCCCCACTTGAAAGAAGTAAGGGAAAAGTAACCCATTTACCCACCAGTAGCATCATATATTACGTAGTGTGTATCTCTACACAAGTCTGTCTAAAATGTCCCTCTTGAATACTTGCTTATCAAGTCAGCAAGTCTTTATATTCTGCTGAATCTGTTGAGCCTCTATTTCTCTCTCATGTCCTCCGTTTTTATCTCCTCTCCACTCTATGCATCCCCCATCCCCACCAAGGTGCTCAGTCTACCCTTTCCATAAAATCTTAGTTGGTGACTTGCAGCAGGTGGGAATGTTTTCCAAATCCAGTGTTTGACATAAAGGATCTGATAAAACAAAGTAGATATGCTATCCTTTGTAACCTGCACATCAGGGGCTAAAGGTTAATTTTCTGAGTGCTAACTAAACATATAGAGTCCCCCTGGTGATAGCAACAGTTGCTAAACAGATGGCAACCTATTATGGAGAACAAAATTAACGCTCTTCAGATATGTGAATCCTTTGCCACAATTAAGAAAAAATTTCAGGAAAAAAGTAGACCTTTTCCAATGTAAAACCAGTTCACAAAAATAATTTGAGATTTATGATCAACATATTTAAAAATCAGTTATATTCTTAGGGAAATTAGGTATCTAAATACAAAAATTAAGAGAAGTACTGAAAATAAATGTAAATTTAAGGTACAGATAGTTTTACAAAGTGAAGATTTTAATTTTATTCACTTCAGGAAACTAGTTGTAACATTCACATCTGTATGAAATAGAATTTTAAAAAAATTTAAAGTTCAAATATTTCCATTTGCTTTCTTTCTCTGTCTAACATTGTGCTGGTTTTGTGTATGAGGAACCGGTCCCTTACTTACAGGACCATGATTAAATATTAAATATTAAAAACTTTCAAGATTATTTACATTATATTGCTTCCACAACTTAAACATCATTCAATCACCATAATTCAAAACAGAATTAAGATATCAAAGGGCATTACCTGTAAGATAAGAAGGACCAGGAAATAGAAATTGGCTGCTCTCTTAAATTGCTCAAACAAATTCATTGGTAGAAAGGTAAATGCATTATACTTGTAGGTTTTTATTGCATTATTCTGTTAAAAAAAAAGAAAGTCATATAAATGATGCCACACCTTTATAAAAACAGAGAGACATCTGCAAAAATCACCAAGTCCCATCCCTCAGTGACACAGGGACATAATTTGTCAGTTAGAAACACTGATGACTGTAGACGCTTTTACATTCGAAGTGAGTCTCAGATGACTGCCTGGAGGCGTCTGTCAGAAACGGGAACAAGATACAGACATTTCACCTCAAAAGTCTCTGTGGCAAATCAGACCAAGTGGTTCTTGTTGTCATGTCCCATGAGCCATGAGAGTCTCTTGGAAACGGGGCACAGTTAATTTCAACAGGGGCAGGCTCAGTACTGCTCTCGTGTGCTCTGAGGGGAGGCCAAGCTGGACTTGGGCAGAGCAGAAAAGAACCCTCTCTTTTTAGATATGGAGATCTATGGGCTACTGCGTAAGAAAGAGCAAAAGACACCTTTGCAAGGACTGCTTGAAACACTAAGCCTACACTTAACGGCGCTCTTTAGCATATTTCAAAGGTAATAAACATTTTGGAAGTGAAAGAAAAATCTTCAAAAGTTCTAAATCCATCACAGACTGAGGAAGGGGAGATGAGCATCTAAGATAACTTTAGAACTCTCATTATTTTCAAACTTAAGCCTTCTGTTAAATTATTGCATATTCTCGCATAAAACATTATTAAGATTTTTTTTTTTTTTTTATTCTTTGGTTCAAACTACACCCACCCACCCACAGTGTGATTAAAGTGAAGACTAAAAATGACGTTTTACAGAATTAACAATGATTGTTCATGGTCCTAGGCTAGTGGTTACCGAGAAGGCTAGTGAGGATACTAGATGCTGGAAAGAAATCTGACTTCGAATAAAGATAATTTCATAAGTTAAAATCACCTTACCGCATATTTGCTCTCCTTGATGCATAAGAACTTTCTGTTCATAAAACGAGGTTGTTCGTGGAAACTTCGATCGTTTGCTTTGACTTCCCATGTACAGTCTAAAAAAGAAAGGGAAAAAATGTCCAAGCAGTCGAAGATTAGCCTGTGCTGGAACTTGACCAATGGTTCATAGAACATGAGGATTCTGAAACAGTAGTTAATACTTATCACAACTGGAATAAAAATTCTAGGGCCCCAGAAACTCACTGCTAAATGAAGAGCCAAACTATATTTTTTCAAACGCATTTACTTTGTTTGTAAAATTTATAATGTATAAAATATTTAGTGAGTAAATAAATCAAAGAAAAAGAGCATCACAAAGTAATTCAACACTTCAGAGTCCTGACCATGGATGAGCATTGTGCACTGCTTTACTCAGATTGCCAAAATCTGTTGTCTTGCTAAGTTCATTTCATGTACTTCACACTAAATTCACCAGTCCATTCAATCATCATGTCTGAATTCCAGGGAACATTAGAAGGTCTTTAGCTTCTCTGCTGCTGGGGAATCGGTTCCCTCCTGTGGTGGTTTGGAATTGTGTGCTCCCCAGAAAAGCACGTTCTTAAACTTAACCCATTGTAAATAGGACCTTCAGATGAGGTTACTTCAGTTAAGGTGTGGCCAACTCGAACAGGATGGGTTGTAATCCTATTACTGGAGTCCTTTATAAGCAGAATGAAATCCAAACACAGAGAGAGCTACGGGAAGCAAGGAGCTGAAATTTCAGGGGGAGAAGAGAGAGGTCAGGAGAAGCTGCCGTGTGCATTGCCTTGTGACAGAAAAGCGAAGGACCGAGGAGGTCCAGCAGCCAGTCCCAGAACACAGTCTTCGGGAAGAAAGCATCACCTTGACAATGCCTTGATTTGGACATTCTCTAAGCCTTGAAACCGTGAGTTAAATTCCCATTGTTTAAGCCAATTGCATAGTATTTGTTCGAGCAGCTAAGGAAACTAAAACACCACCCAATAGGTATCTCATAAACCACTTCTCCCCACCTCCCCTACCTCAACTTTTTCCAAACTGATTCTCCTTGGGGGTAGCTTTCTCACTCATTGGAAATGTTGTTTTCTGAATTAATAGGTCAGTTGTACACTGCCTTGATAAATCTCCCTCCTCCGCACCCAACAGACAACCCCTCTCCTAACTTCTGTGTTTATCACCCCCTTGTTTTCTGTACAGGATTAAATGTGCACTATACCACGTGTATACTTCTGTGAATTGCCTTGTGCCCCTCAATATTATGTGGGATGCATCCGCACTAATGTGTCTAACTGCTATTCACTTTAACTGTTTTATGGTATCCTATTGTATGTGTTCATCATAATTTATCAGTTCTTCGGGTGATGAACACTTGGACTGTTCCTAATGTTTTGCTGTGAACACTCATAGTTGTCTCCTGGAACACATAAGAGGTTTTCTCCAGATTTAGACAGAGGAGTAGAATTGCCAAGTCCAGATAATAGACTCCTCTGTGGGTTGCCCATAAGTGTTGCTGTATCCTTGTTTCTTCTCCTGAACATACCCTGCAGGGATTTGAGTCCAGTCCACATTCAGTCAGGAGATCTGGGGCAGGGCAGGGTAGGGAGAAAGAAAGAAGAGGAGATGGAGGTAGTGATGGAGTGACTTTAGCATCAATTTTGGGAACCAAAGCCAGGAGGGAGCTGAAGTCAGGCAGAATCCCCCTAGAGGCTCTGTGGGGCATGGGTTAAGGTGGGGCCACCCCTTGATTGGAGACTGCGGACCCAATCAAGTGCACAACTGACACTACAGAATCCATGGTGAGGTGGCTACTGGAATCCAACAGAAGACAACATTTCATCCCAAGAGTGTATGGTTTCTTTATTTCAACTGCAGGAAGGAAAGCTGGAAGGGCTCCCAAGGATACTTTCCTGAGCCCTGGCCCCACTGTACTTCCTACTCTGGCTCCTCTTTAATGGGATTCCAAGGTTGTTACCTCCTTGGCCTTGGATGTGATGGCACCATCATCTTGGCCCTTGGACACTCCCTTCTGTCACCACAATAGCTAGCTTCACGGCCTTGGACACAGCACCCACCCCCAGTCTCCTGGTGGAGCCGCTGTTTTTGTAGTCAGGCTATGAAGTTCCTGAAGAAAGAGTCAACCCCTGTGGAGTCTTTTACTTGCAGATGGGCTCCTCCTAGATTTATGAGGTGTACTGGATTCCTTTTTGCTGGGGCTGGTGCTTTTGTGAGGGGAAGAGCTGTGTCTGCTGTCCATTGGGCTTCTCATACCTTCTTTATTTTTGTCATCTCTAGAGGTTCCATGGCCCATCCACTCGTGTAGCTTTTAGTCTACAAAACTCAGACAAGGGGTCCCACTCCTGAATATTTAGTTGCTTCCACAATAGCTGCAATCACTTCACTTGGCTGCCCTGGGGCAGAAGCTGGCAGTCTCCTCGACATGCTAGAAATCTCCTCTGAGGACACGCTGGCAGCACCTGCCACGACCACATTAAGACCACCCTGAGGACTGTGAGGCAGCTCCTTTGGTGCACATGCTGGCTCCATGTGTCCTTGGACCCTGGGTGGCTGCTCCTGCCATTGCTGTGAGGTGTCCTGGGCCTGCAGATATGATTACTGTCATACGCAGCACCTGCTCTTGTCCCCATTGCCATTCCTCCAACTGCCCCTTTAGCAGGCCCTGCAGATTTTGCGACTGCAGAAGAGTGTGTACTAGGGTGGATACAGTGGGATTCCATGAACAGAGCATGTGTGGGAAACATGTGGGTAACCTCTCCAGAGTGTCTAGAGGTGGCCCCAGATCCCTCAGGGGCCATGCAGGGCTCTTAGGAATGACTTCATCCTGACCTCCTTCTCCCTGGAGCTCTGTGATTCCTGGTTTCCTCCCGCTCTCTGCCACAACACAAGGATGTCCATTTGTCCCCAGCTGGGATGGCCCAAGTAATTCTTTACTGGCGGTCTCACCAGATAAATGAGTTTTTCCCAATAGCCGAAGAGGTCTTCCATGAGTCTGAAGGACTGCATGTAGAATGTATGGCCAGCCAGTGGCAAGATTCAAGCATAGCAGTCATTTCTCATGGGAGTGGCCAGAGATCTTCCAAAGTTCAACAGAAGAAGCCTGGTTAGCTTCAAGGTCATGGTGGGCTGGTGGCCCCTCCCTAGTGGTCTGGCCAGATAAGGCAGGCCCTTCACAGCTGGCTGGCTGGTCCAGCAGCATGACAGCAGGCACAACATCAAGTTTCCAAGCTCATGGAGATGGTAGACATCAGGCCTGCAGTCACCTTCCAGCCTGGGCTGTGCACAGGAGTCCCTCTACCTTCTGCTGTCCTGGTCAAGTTGCTCAGACACACATGCATCCTTGATTAGATCTCACTCCCCTCAGATAGCTGCGGGTCCCCAAGGGGCATGGTGAACATGCCCACTGCCCTGCTTTCAGCCACCCCTATGTCAAGACAGTTCTGCCTCTGGCATTTGATCCTGCAAAATCACAGTCCCAGCTAAAGAGAGCGACTTCAACTGCTCATCTCCTTCAGGGATTGCTGTCTTGGACTAAATACCATTGCTCTGTAGCTTTTGTCCTCTGTGGCCCTTGGCGAGCTACCACACACATGTATACACATGTATCCCTGCATGTGCGTGCACACTCATCTCGACTATCAGTTGCTCCTCAGGGCTGGGCCACCAGTGGTGAGCCACCCCCCCAACTCACTGCAGCCTTCACTGGGTCAGACTGACTGTGGGGATGGGGAGCATGTGCACTTGAGGTTTATTTAATGAGTACATTCTCACCAGGGCGGACAGACATCAGCTCTCCCTCACCTACACTTACTCTATGTCCTGCCCATGCCAGAGGGACAGCCATGACCACTGCTGCTCCCCACTGTTGTCACAGGTGCCCAGGTCCCCAGGGTTGGCTCTTGGGGGTGTTGGGAGCAAGCTTAGTTCCTCCTTGTAGCCCTTACAGGCCCCACTGGGTATTTTACACATAATGGCACCCAAAAATACCTCCTCAGAGAATAGCAAAGGTGAAATTCATTTTACCTGTCTTTCTGTGGCTCGATTCCTTCCTATCTCAATAGATGACCTGTTGGTGGAGCCCAACGCCTCATGGAGATTTAGGCCAAAGGGGCCTTCCAACTTAGAGATGTCTAAACTGGCAGTAAGGCTGCCTCTACTGGAGAAACAAGATTTACAACCCCCTGTTTTTGTCTTTGCTACTCTTGACTCCTACTGCCCCAGGACACAGGACTCTGCTGCTAACATTTGCTAGGTGCTTACTGTGAGCCAGGCACCGTGCCAACAGTATTTCCATTTTACAACTGGGCATAGAGAGGAACAGTGACTTGATAAGTGGTGAGGGGATCAGAATTTATCCTCGGGCAGTGGGACCCACAAGTCCAGCCTCCCCAACCACCTCGCTATACGGACTGCACCTTCTTTTATGACTTAAGTTCCAAACCACTGTGGAAACTACTCTGCCAGTGAGTTGACTCTGCAGAGTCATTGTTTAGAGTCATACTTTCCACTGCTACCCAGTGTCGGACTCTGCTGGAGCTCATACCAGGAAAGCAGGGCCACTCAATGAAAGCCTAAGACAAGGCTGTCATAAAGTAGGAAGAGAACTTGAGGAAGCACCCCTTTAGAGTTATGTTCTCCATGAGGAAGCACCTCCTTGGAATTACGTTCTCCATGAGGAAGCACCTCCTTGGAATTACGTTCTCCATGAGGAAGCACCTCTTGAGAATTATGTTCTCCAGTGATTTGTCTGCTTGAACAAGCATGCCATATGAACTTTCTTTGTGTGACATACACTCGTGGGTGAGTCAGATTTTGATGAACCTGCCCCTCCTCCCCCCAAACCTGGCTGGAAAGGGAAATTAACAAGTTGTGTGGCACAGCCTCTTTTGGAGGCGTTGGGTGGGAATTTATTAAGAAACAAATTTTCAAGGACAGAATTATAAACTTATCCATCTTATGATTACAAAAACAAAGATATAATCTTTAAAAAATATTATATTTCAATTTTTTAAAAGGACTTATTTTCTAGACCTCTACTCCATAGGTAATATAGATAATATCACAAAAGGAGCAAGTGTGGACTACTGAAGAATGCAAATAAGTAACCTTAGTTTTTAAAACCACAATACCATTATTGAAATTTCCTCTTGCATCATTCTGGCTGCCCTTGGCTAGGTCATCACAACTGTTGTGTTATTACAAATGGAAATGTTCAGAGCATCTATGATGGTTAAGTTCATGTGTCAGCTGGGCTGGGCTATAGTGTCCAGATGTTTGGTTAAGCAAGCACTGGCCTGACTGTTACCCTGAGGACATTTCATGGATTTAAATCATCAGTAAGTTGATTACACCTATGGTTGATTACATCTACAATCAACAAAGGAGAGTGCCTTCAGCAATGGGAGAAGTCTCATCTAATCTGTTGAAGGCTTTAAAGAAGAACTGATGATTTTAGCAGTTAGAAGGAAGAATTTCCATCTCTACTTCAGCCAGCAAGCTTCTCCTCGGGAACTCATCGAACACCTTCATTGGAGTTCCCGACTTGCAGCCCTAGATACTCAGACTTGCAATCACCACGGTTTTGTGAGCCAATCCCTAGAATAAATCTCGTAATATTTGTGCACACACGTGCGCACACACACACACACACATCTTGTCAGTTCTGTTTCTCTGGAGAACCCTGTCCAATACAGCATCTTTCCAGCTCAAGTGCAATTTTATCAAAAGAGAAAATTAAAATGGAACTATAAAATAAGCCATATACACTGTAATAATGTATGCAATCAGAATGTTTTTTTTTCCCACTCATAAAGGAGATCTAAATGAAATTGGCAAAAAGACATTAATATAGAATCATCTTGAATGCACTCTATTCTATAGAGTCATCTGCAGTTTACTTTATCTAGCATATGGCACGTGACACAGCTCACCCATGACCCCTCATCACTAGCACTCTAGGAAACTGCTGAGATCGGATGTTCTAAATTCCAGGATGGCTGAGAAGAAAAACAGACAAGATTCCTCGAGAGGGGAGAAAAGGCCTACGGGAAGGGATAAAAATCCATGCTAGGAATAACGAGACAAGAAGCCGCTGCCCTGTTAATGAGCTGGGTGTAAGGCAGTGAGCATCCGCCTTCCTCCAGCCTTCCTTGTGCCTCTTTAAACTGGTTTCACAGCCAAGTCCCTCACCAGGCGGGTCCTAACCTGTCACAGCACGACACTGTCATCCTCAGGCCATTTTCCCTTTCCAGTTAAAAAGCCATTTAACAAAAGACCAGTTTACACGTTCATTTCAATTATGTCGATAAAAGTTTAAATATACAAATCACATTCCAAAACCCAAAAGAATTTTTCTAAACAAATGAAATATATAGACAAATTCAGGACCCAAATCATTAAAAATTTTTGCAAAAACCATAGCAAATTATATTTTGTAACAAGAAACAAAACAACAACAACAAAAATAGCTGTATACAGTAAAGTTTCAAAAAGCTCAATGATGGAGCAGCAGCGTCACACTTTAAATGTACTGTTTATTATGCTTGTATGATACACCTATTTTAGCTTTCTGTTAAATAATAGATTAAAGAATGCCTGCTGAAAACCCAAAAACTGAATTACAGTTATTCTTAAAACTTCCTAATTTTGCCTATGTGTCCAAAGTTGTGGATTACAATAATAGCCTCCAGAGAAGTCAGGTTTTTGGTGAAGCAAAGCACATAGCACCATGTTTAGATAATGGTGCTTTCTCTTTTGTCCTATAATTACTTCAATTATGATGTGTATCCTGGAGATTCTTAAGATGACTTTCAATACAAAATAAATAACTTTTATAAATCTTTTTTTATATAAAGCACACATCCCTGTGTAGTTAAGCAGTATCACAACCTAGAGAGTGTAAATGAGTGATACTAAATCCTGTTAAAAAAAGCAAAACCCAGTTGAATGACTATATAATGACATTTTAAAAGTCCAATAATTTGCTATATAGGAAAAGTGTATCAATTCTTAAAGAATAATCAGTATCACACTACATGTACTGAGGAGCACAAAGTCAAAGCTCCCTTCATATTCTGACTCCTTAGAATCTAGGTTAAATATCAACCTACCTTTCCTTCAATGAAATTCTGTGACATTCAAAATAAATTGATGTAAATATTGAACTTTTGCATTTCTAAACTCTATTTTCTATCATGAAATAGCCTATGACTTCTCTAAAATTATTAGTAAAGAATTGATACTACTGTTGAAATATCTACTTGTTGAATTTCAAACTTTTCTTCCTGAATACCACGTTCTTAATTTTTATTAGGAATATCAATCAGCACATTTTCACAAAGAACAAATAGTTGGGAGATAAACTTGCAAAAAGCATAATAATTTAAAGAATCAAGGATTAATCATTATAAAAGATTGATACAATAAAGCCTTTGGAGGTCAAATAGGCCACTAAAACACACCATACCTATAAGAAAATGGTATCATCTGCATATATGACATGACCCAGGTCACAGGTCTACCTTCCCAAATATAGGTATTTCTTCATGAATTAAAAATTATGAACTACCAATCTTCAAAAACAAACATTTTCAAACCTATTAGAAAAGCAAATTTTAAATTATGCCTATCTAATAGAAATTTACTTTGAAAATATACTTTAGAACACTTTGTCCTTTCTCACAACTTTGTTAGGAATCCTGAAAACTGTTATTTTGGACACCTGAAAATGTATTATTTATCACTTCAACTAGCATGTATAATATTCAATAATTTACTTATCTCAGGTTTTGAAGTGTTAAAATGTGGAGCAGACTAAACCCTGAATTAACCAATAATTGTGAATTTACACTGAATTAATACATAAGCAACCAAGCAGTATTTTGATGTGACTGAACGTAAATCTCTATATTTAGTCATGAATTCTATGCACTTGTAGGTTTTAGATTTTACATGGAAATAGAAGCAGGTGATAAGATATAAGTCTGAGTTTGTTGCAATCTAAAAACACCATGCTCAAAAGGTAGTAAAAGTTTTTAGAAGTTTTTAGGCAGTTTTTAGACATCAATGAGCCCAATATTCACTTTTTATTTTTAGAACAAAAATAATTTTATTTTAAATCATTAAATGACCATTTAGTCCTTTAAACTATATTTTAAAACTTTAATGGAAATTAACAAATATACAAATTTAATTCAATGTGATATTAAGGATTTATCTGATTTACAGAAAAAAATACAATTAGGAGATTAAGGACAAAACTCCATTAGTGTAAAAGTCACTGGCTCCTATCTAGAAAAGAACAACTGGGTTGCTTTCAGTGGCTTGAAGCACTAGAGGGTCTTAAAATGTAAACAAAGAAATAGATGTGTTGTATCTCTCTACATTGAATGTAAATATGAATTTTATTCTCTGATAAATCGAACCAGAATGCTACTTTACCAATTTTTTATATAGTTTAACAAGTAACATTCAGCAATCCTTTGTTTAGTAATCTTTTGTTTAAATATAAAAATCTCAGCTACCTGAAAATGTTTTTTCAAATCATACCTCTATTTCATCACAGCTTTATATGTAATTACAATTTTCAAACTTTGAATATTCTGTGTGATTTCATGTATCTGTACAAGAAGAGTAAGAAAATTAAATAGATCTGATTTGCAAAAATTGATATGTGACATTTGTGTGCTCTTGGAAAGAGTGCATAGGACACTTCCAGGGCAATCAAAAAGGTAAAATCTTTTAAACACAGATTTGAAATTTCCTCTAATTAAAGTCTTCTAACCCCTGGAAAAACTTTCAAATTTTGATTTCTAGGTGCAATAGGTATTTTATATATATATATACACACACGTTTTTTCCTAAAATTTTTATAATTTCAAACCATTTGAACAATATAATCAGATTCAGCATGATAATATCTTCACAGAACCTGCAGAAGTTCTCTGTGCAGGATTAATGTTGAGATTTCTAGGGCACTGTCTTGAAAAACCAGTTTAAGATAGTATACTGCTGTGCTTTAATGGGATTTCCTGCAAGTTTAGGCTCATAACCACATAGGAAAGTAGCTATTATGACAAGGATGGTTCCAAGAAAAAAGACATTGGTTGGCACAAAATCTTGTAGCCAAAAACAGGATATCAGTGTTGATAATTATGGACAAAGAAGTTGCAAATCCTTTTAAAATGTTAAAATAACAGCAGCTAATTCCAAGCCCTCCCACTGCCTGACGAACAGATACTCTCCAAGTTGGTCGGTTAGATCCCTGAAAAAAATCCCTTCTTTGATACCAACTTTGCATCCTAAAGGTATACAACCATTAATCCAAATATACTCCCAAAGAAACAGCAAGTTTAAGTGTTTTCATGGGTTTATGAAGAATTCATGATGTATTACTCAATTCAGTGCTCTTAGACTGCATTTGCTGTCTTTGTAGATTAGTAAAATGCAGGTCATTATCTTCAAAAGCTCAGCAATAACCCAATAACCACTGCAGTAGAAGATAGATAACGAGGTCCCTCCTCTTTTAAAGCCCTAGAATAACACATCATCAGAACCAAACCGCGAGCCTGAAAGATCACAGTCCCCAAAGAAAGATGTTTTAGGCTGGTGGATATTGTATCTTCATCTGCCTCCCGTGCAATTGGAGGCCATGGCTCAGCTCTGCTGGGTGCCCCAAACCCAGCCCATTCAGGTTTGGCGGCCTCCCACAGAGGGTGGTGTCTGACCTCAAGTAGAAGCAGTGAAGGATCTACCAGAAATGACACTGATCTCTCAATTTTGTATTTTTGATAACACCTTGGGGAGCCTGGAGAAAGTAAACGTACATCTTCACTTGCAACTTAACACAGGAGTGCTTTCAGTTAATTTCAGAATTATTGCAGTCAGGTAATCAATAACCCTATTTCCAGTTATCGTTCCTGTTTGGCCTAATTCAGACAAACCAGAGGGCAGACAAATTGATGTCTCCTGTTTCCACTCTGAATTTTAAGCTAATTGCTTGACCAGTATTTCAATGAGGAACCTTTAAAAAAGCTGGGGGGCAGGGCAGGGCGGTGTGGTCAGACATATTTGTGAAAGGCAGCACACTGCATCCCTCTGCTGGACCTTCAACAGACCCCCCTGAGAAGTCCTGCAGTAATGTATTTGTTTAATGCAGCCTCTTCAAAATTAGCGTGACCACAGACCCTCTGTTTTTTTCAGTCACAGAACACCGATGAACACGGTTTGAGAAATGCCTGCTGACGCACATACGTGCCTTTGGGAAAGGCAGTGAGTAGCACTGGGAGTATTTACTTTTTTGATCAAACATTTACTTGGAACAGAGAATTTTACTAGACACTTGGACCGTCAGGCTAATTTACAGAAAAGTAGGAATCTTGCCCATTTTTGGAATGGAAATATTGACAAAGAAAAGAGAAGAAAAAAATAAACTTATCAGCAAAAAAATGCACGTACACTATATGGCCCTTCAGTCAAATGCTTGACATAACAACTGACAGTGGCTGCGCCCAGCAAAACCATCAGTACACGTGTCCAGACACCATTTTCCATCAGTCAGCTGTGGCTCAAAGTCATTCCCAGAGCCTGCTGCAAGTGCTTGCCGTGAAACCATGCAAGTATTTCTAAATGATTTTCAGAATATTTCCACAGTCATCAAGCCCTTTGATCACTGCCATCTGGAAAAAGTCGACAAAAATAATCAATGGACAACCCAGAACCCATGAATCTCGAAGACAGTTGTATAAAAATGTAGCTTATGAGGGGTGACAATGGGATTGGGAAAGCCATAAGGACCACACTCCACTTTGTCTAGTTTATGGATGGATGAGTAGAAAAATAGGGGAAGGAAACAAACAGACAAAGGTACCCAGTGTTCTTTTTTACTTCAATTGCTCTTTTTCACTCTAATTATTATTCTTGTTATTTTTGTGTGTGTGCTAATGAAGGTGTCAGGGATTGATTTGGGTGATGAATGTACCGCTATGTAATGGAACTGTAAACAATCGAAAGTACGATTTGTTTTGTATGACTGCGTGGTATGTGAATATATCTCAATAAAATGAAGATAAAAAAACAAAACAAAACAAAAAAAAACTCTTATACCTGGAAAAAAAAAATAATAATCAATGGGAGGAAGCTTAGCCTTCCTCCTTTTACTTTTTTTGTTTCTTGATCCCTGGTTCTAGACACACAATAACCAAAAAGGTGCATTGGTTATTAGAGGGTGCAGCAAACCAGCAGAGTAGTCGAAAGTTTAATATCAGAAAGAAAAAACAAACAACTGAAGAGAGACTGTGGAAAGGACTTGAGTAGATAGCTCACACAAAAGGAAGTTCAAATGACCCTCAACTACGTGACATGATAGTCAACTTCCTAAGAAGAGAAATGCAGTTCAGAACTCCAGCAAGATACCAATTTTTATCCATTATATAGAAATAGATTAATGGGTGTGGAGCAACAGGCCCCCTTATGTATCCTGTGTGGAGAACAGTTTGGCCATATCTATAAAAATTTAACACACATGCTCACTGACTGAGCAATCCTGCATCTAGAAATTTATCCCCCATACCTGCATTCATGCATGGGAGGAATGACCAACTTCAGGGCACTCAATGCAACCCTGTTTGTTAGAAAGATTAGAAAGAACCTAAATACCCACCATGAGTGGCTGGTTAGACATCCATGCAATGAAAGCCTGTGCAGTCAGCAAAAAATAATGAGCCAGCTTTATGTGTACCGATAGGGAAGGTCTCCAAATTACACTAAGTGACAAAAGCAGAAGCATGTCTACTACGCCAAGCTTTAAAGCTATGTGAAATAAACAGTAGGAATGTATGCATGGACACGTGTGCACACATGTGTTTGTATTTATATCTATGGGCATATAAGAGTATATACTTATAAATATTCTTGGCATAGTCAAGTGTGTGTGTATTTCTGGAAGGACATGTAAGAAACTGGTAACAGCAGTTACTTTTTGGGAAAGGAAACTGCACAACTGAGGGACAGGTGAGGTAGGGAGGGAGACTTCATTCTCACTGTATATCCTTTCTTTTTTAATTTATGCAGTTTTATTGAAACCATCTGAAGAGTACAATCAATGGCTCAGAGTATCATTATGTAGTTGTGCATACATCACCGTGATCAATTTTAGAACATTTTCATTACTCCAGAAAAGAAACAAAAATAAAAAGAAAACCCAAATCCTGCCATCCCCCTTCCCCCCATTACTGACCCATAGTATTGGTGTTGTATATTTACTACTGTTGATGAAAGAATATTAAAATATTACTGTTAACTATAGCCCATAGTTTTCAATAGGTACCTTTTCCCCATATACCCCTATATTGTTAACTCCTTGTAATAGTGTTGTCCATTTGTTCTAGTTCTTGAAAGAACATTTTTATAATTTGTACAGTTAATCATGGACGTCGTCCACCACAAGATTCACTGTGTTGTACATTCCCATGCTTTAACCTCCAACTTTCCTCCTGGTGACATACATGACTCTAAACTTCCCCTTTTCACCACATTTGCACACCATTCAGCACTATTAATTATTCTCACAATAACGTGCTACAGTCACCTCTATCTATTCCCAAACATTTAAGTTCGGTCTAGTAAATCATTCTGCACATATTAAGCAACTGCTCCCCATTCTTTAGCCCCATTCTATATCCTGATAATCTATAGTCTATATTTTATGTCTATGAGTTTACACATTATAATTAGTTCATATTAGTGAGATCATATAATATTTATCCTTTTGTGGCTGACTTATTTCACTTAACATAATGCCCTCAAGGTTCATCCATGTTGTCATGTGCTTCAGAACTTCATCTCTTCTTACTGCTGAATAATATTCCATCATATGTATATACCACATTTTGTTTATCCATTCATCTGTTGATGGACACTTGGATTGTTTCCGACTTTTGGCAATTGTGAATTTCATTGTATACCTTTTTATAATCTGTATACCCATTTATAACCCTTTTATAAACTTGCATATATTTCCTTTTTAAAAAAAATTGTTTATGATTCAATTCCTTCCCTTCACAGGTTTACATATAAAGCAAATATGCAAATTGCTTAATTTTCTTAACGGCTGCTATCCCATTGCATTTTATCTTTTTATATTATTTGAAGGCAATAGGATGATGGTGGGTGAGGATAAACAAGAGTGGAGGATACAGGAAAAGATGGAAATTTATGTAGACATGGAAAGGAATCATGCTTATGCTCAAAAATATGGATAAATCTTTCAATTAACTCTGAATGAAGCCAGATACATACACACAAGTGCACTCAAAGTTCAACATCACGCAAAACTAAATGACAGTCTTTAGGGATATGTTTAGGTATAAAACTATAGAGGAAATCAAGGGAGTTATTACTATAAAAGTGAGGCTAGAGGTACCTCCGAGGGAAGGAGGCAGAGAGAGTCAGTGACGATGGAGGGGCGTGGGGTGTGGTTCTGGGGTGCTGCCAATGTGCTGGGGCTCGACCTGGGTGGTAGTTGCACATGTGTTCATTTTACAGTTCTCTGATAAGCTATATACTTGTGTTCCATGCACTTTTCAGTATTTTTAAATGTAGGAAAAAAAGTAAATAAAAAAGGAGGCAAGGATAAGCCAAAAAGAAGGGTAGTGATAGAAGGCAAATAGCCCAGAATGCTGAGGATGGCAGTAAGGATGCAGCACAGGTGATGGAATGTACTCTTTGTTGAATGAATGAATGAAAGCAGTGACCGAGCCCAGTTCTCTTCAAGGACTGTGGCTGCACGTGGCCTGGGTGGGAGTCAAGTGTGTGTGGGTTTGAGGGGACAAGAGGAGAAGTGCACCCCGTCTGCACTTGCTCCCACTACTCCTCCGGCTGAGCCAGGAAAGTCTGTGGCCAGGTCCTTCCCCTCTAACCTGGGTCCCAGAACAGGTGGCTGCTGAGCCAATAGGCCATAAGGGATAGAAGAGGAGGTGAGATTTCACAAATCAATATTTACCCTGCACAGGAAAGTGAGGAAGCGCATCCTACTCAAGTCATGGGTCCTGGTTTTCTTAGATTAGACTTGACCTCCAGCCACACTCAGTATCCAAGCTATGCAGACAGAGGAAATGCAGCTCAGATGCCCTAGTGATAGGATTTGGAGCTGTGATTCTCAGCCTGAGGTTTCCAAATCAGTAGCATCAGCCTGAGAGTTCCCCAGGAAGCTGTTAGAAATGCCAGTTCTCAGGCCCTGCCCAGAACTGCCGCATCAGAAACCCTGGGGTGGGGCCCCGGGGACCATTATTTCACAAGCCCCCAGGTGATTCTGATGCAGGCTGAGTTGGAGAACAACTGATTTGGAATAGGTAGAACTAGGGCACTTTTCCAAAAGGAAACCATCTATGGGTCGAGCACAATCCCTGTCCTGAACGAGCTCACTATCTAGCGAGGGGTAAGGGAGAGAGAGATAACTAAATACCTAAGTCCAAGACGATGACCAAATGAGATGATATAGATAAGGACCTGGCAGTGCAGGACTTCTAAGGAGGGGCCACGAATCTAGCCACGCTGTCAGGGAACACTTTTTGGGAGGAAGTGCCCCCTGAGCTGAATCTTCGAAATTATGCCCGTAAAAGGCGAGGAGAAAGTGAAAGGGCACTCCAGGCAAACACGACACAATTCCAGGCAGCAGCAAGGACACAAAGACAGGAAACAGCCCGGCCTGGGTTCCAGCGTAAGTAGCTGGTCATTGCGGGACGGTGAAGTGGCTCTCGGGGAGGACAGGAGAGGGGCAGAGAGCAGGGTAGATCGTGGGAGCCCGGCGGCCGCACCAGCAGCAGGGGAGAGCCTGCACGGGACTTCAGAGGGGGTGGCACGGCCGGATTTGTGCTTCACGTGGCTCACGCTCACAGCAGTGGGGGGGGGGGGGACATCTGAGGGGGCAGGTGCAAAGGCAGGAGACCACTGCAGCCATTAAGGGGAGAGTTGGTGAGAGCCTGCCCCAGAACGGAGGCTTTAGAAATGGAGAGAAGACAGCGCCAAACACTATGTAGGGCAGGCTGACTGAAAGGAGGGGCAAGGGAAAGTGAGAAAAAAAATGGGGAAAAAAGTGACCCCGGGATGCTAGCTTGGCTGACTAGATGGACAGAGGTACAGCAGATGAGCCAAAGAATACCAGAAAGGCAAGTTTAGTTGGGGAACAATGCATTTCGGACTTGCTGAACAGAGGTGGCCTATAGACATCTGGGTGGGAAGTCCATCTTTCCCACCCAGGGAGTTGTAAAAACAAATCTGGAATGCAAGGTTGAAGTTGAGGTTGGGGGTGCAGATTTGAAAGCACTCAGCAAACAGATGTTAGTTGAAACCAGTGGGGGAAGATGGACCCTAGGGAGTGGGTGTGGAGGAAGAACAGTGAGCCCAGAGCAGGCACAGAAATTAGTGGCTGGAGGAGGAGGAACCATGAAAGAGTCCAAGAGGCTCCGGGAGAAACCAGGAAGGCTGTGATCGTGGAGAGAGGAGGGTGTGAGCAATAGAGCAAGAGTGGATGTGCCTAGAGGGGTAAGGGCCAGAGATGTCACTCTGGGGGTCAGAGCCTCACTCTGGTGCCCTGAGCAGGGGCAGTTTCAGTCGGGAAGGTGGAGGAGGCCATTGGCCCCGAGGCAAAGGTAGAGCAGCAGAGAGAGCAATGGAGAAACGCAGCCCACACCTCTGACCTGCATAAGAAACTCAGGTTTACGGAACAGGGTGAAATAGCCAGGAGAGGGCATGACCGATGGGAGGAGGGTGCCGAGGAGGCGGGATGAGCAGATCCTCCTACCTGGGCGAGGAGGATGGATAAGGGAGGGTATCACCCATTCGCATCAGGACAAACAGAGGAAGCTCCCACTCCTCTTGGCATAATTACATTTTCAAGTATGGAGAGCTACCCAAACTAGGCAAGGAGAAAAGTTTTCAGGGGCTTTCTCGAATGAACAGATAGATGTGAGTGACAAGTCCACCAGCTATTCACATGCACGGGATTCCAAGATGCCCAGAAACTGCTCTGTAAGTAGCTTTATATCCCATGCACAACCTCGGTTGCAGTAATATTTGTCTTTTTTTATTTAAACAAAGATAAATGATGTTGAACTCACTGAATTGTCTCCAATTCCAAAGTTATAGAATCAGAATTATTCCATATACGATAATTGCACTTCTTTGTTAAACTCACAGCACAAGAAGGTATCCAAATTGGGCAAGTCTATACATCAGGAAGCCCAGGGGCTAAGGGATGGTTATGTGTGTGTGAGTGTGTGTGTGTGTGTGTGCGTGTGTGTGTGTGTGTGTGTGTGTAAGTACATGCATGCGTGCTTATGGGGGAAGAGGAGAGCAGATAGGTTGTATTGATTAAAAAGCCTCCTTTGCTAAGGCCATTGCCTAAACTCACCCTCTCCTTAAGAATATGTCACTTATATGGGTGCAGCAAAACCCAAATACAATCAACTGCTCTCCCTAAGGATTGAAGTCTGGAAACTAAAGCCCAGTGTTGGATATTGGTTATGAATTTAAATCTATGTCACTTCCCAGAGACAAGGCGGCAGTCATTCTTGGACATTTCTTGACACTTCACCTTGTTCCTCTAATTGACAGATAGCCTCAAAGGAGATATTCCACAGGTATCCCAAACTCATCAGGCTCCAAACAACAATCCTCCCCTTGACCTTCAAGAGTCTCTCCCCGCTCCAATACCCATCTCATAAACGGTCCCGTTATCCACCGAGACCAACTGCATTCTCCAAAGGGGGCTGCAACAGTATCTCCCATCCCATAGCCTCCTCTGCATTGCGGCGTTGCTACTCCCTCATCAATAAGTGGCATCTAATTTCCCTTCCCTTGAATCTGGGATGGCCTTAGTGACTCACCTGTAACCAGCAGAATGTAACAGAAGAAATGCTCCTTGACTTCCACAACCAGGTCAGAAAAGGCCAAGCAGCATCTACTCTGATGTCTTAGAACACTGCTTCTCCAGGTGTCCCTTTTAGGGAGCTCCACTTGGAGCTGTGAGGAGCCCAAGCCACACGGAGGTGCTTCAATTGAAAGTCCCAGGTGAGCCTCTGAGTCATCCAGCTCACACACCAGATGGGGGGTGAAGAAGCTTCTGGATGATTTCAGGCCCCTCCATTCAAACCACCTTAGCTGTTCAAGTTGTCATAACTAAGGCCCCAGACATTATGGAGCAGAGGCAAGCCATCCCTGCTGTCCCTTCTGAAGTCCTGACTCACAGAATCTGTGAGCATCATGAAATGGATATCCTATGCCAATGAGTTTGGAGTGTGTGTGTGTGTGTGTGTGTGTGTGTGTGTGTGTGTGCTTAATGCAGCAATAGATAACTGGAATATCCTCTGAGCCGCCCAAGCTGGAAACCATTCCTGATGCTTCTTTTTCCCATCGGTCCTCACATCTAATGGGACTGTGGTTATCAAATCCTTAATTTTTATGATGATCTGTCCCCTTCTCTCCATCCTTGCCAGCTTAGTTTATGACCTCACCATTTCTTATTTGGACTCTTTCCACTTCCTTCTCCCTGCTGCTGCCAAAGTGAGATTTCTAAAAGAAATCATGTATCCAACAAATATTATATTGAGTACCTAGTATGTGTTACACGTGGGATAGACGTGGTCCTAATTCTCAGGAAGCCAGCAGCCTAGTGGGGGAGCCTTTATCAGTGAAATGCCCATTCAAGGACATACTCACAAATGCCACAGTGGCAGGGCTCCTGGACCCTACAACAGGGTGAGGGGAGGTGGGAGAACCCTTCTCTAAGGAGTGCTGCCCAAGCTGAGACCTGTTAGAAGGATCCAGCCACAGGAAACAGGCTGCTCCAGATGGAGGGGACGGATAGGGTAACAGGAGTGGTGGGATGGGAAAGGGTTGCATGAACCAGGAGCCAAAAGCAGGATGGTGTGGTTGGAGCATGCCAAGGAGGAGAGAGAGAGAGAGAGAGAGAGAGAGAGAGAGAGAGAGAGAGAGAGAGAGAGAGAGAGAGAGAGAGAGAGACAGGAGCCAGAGGGAAGGAGCTGGAATCTGATTCGGCATGCAATGAAATCTTTTTCCATGATGAAGAATAAATTAAGAGGAACAAATGTGGCCATAGCAAGGCCGCTATGGAACGAGGCTACTGCATACCTAGCTGTGTTATTTCCAGCCTAACATGCTTTAATGGCTCCCTGAGGTCTCCAGGATAATGCCCAAACTCATTAGCACAGCAGGTCCCGAACATTACTCGCAGTTCCCTGTACCCTCAGCTCCTTTGAGCCCCAGACCTCGCTGCTGCCTCTGCGAGACTGCCTTTCTCCTGAGTCTGCTGAGGTCGATCTACCTCTTGTGCTTGGTTAGGGCTCAGTGCAGGATGTCTTCCTTGACCAGGGAGGCCTATTCATACGTGCATCACAGGACTCCTGGACTCACCCAGGGATGCCCACTGAGCGGCCACCACATGCCAGGCACAGGGCTGGGTGCACCAGAGCAAGCTTGCCATTAGACAGCCCGGACCCCAGGGTCCTTGCACTTAGAGGTAAGCCAGAAGAGCCACAATATATGAGTTACTCTCTTTTTAAATGACACTGTGATTTGTACTCAAAAGGAGGTGAACAGAACACAGCTAATCCTTTCTCTTCTCATAGCATCTCATTCCCCTGGGCTTAATTTCAATTCCTCCCCATTCTACTAGCTTGCCTCTTCCCTCCTGCCACTGAGTCTCTGTGGGGCTCTTGACCTGAACCCTCCTTCCTCTCTCTTCCCCTCATTACTCCTCCTCCTCCCTCAGCTGGCAGCCCAGGCGTGCCTTTGTCACAAGGAAGCCTTCCCTGCACCCTGTCCAGGGCAGATTCCTTTGTCACAGCACTCAGACTGCCAGTCCATCAAAACACCAAGTCACTGAATGAGTGATGCTTCTTTTTTGTAAACTTTAGCTTTGTCCCTTGTTTCATACGTGCATGGGAGGACTTTCCCACACATGGAGCCTTCTACTTGCTGTACTTGGAGAGACTCTTGCCCTGACCCCATGCTGGCGTGCTGAACTACCCAAGACCCAGTCTAACGTTTTGTCTGAGAGCCGCTGGGGTCCAGGAAGGCAGGAGGGTGGGGCTAGTGCCCGGAGGACAACAGGGCTGCACAAGAAGAGAAGGCAGTGCACAGCGTCAAAGGGAAAGCCTTGTAAGTTGGCAGAGGCAGGGACGAAACCAAGTCACCAAAAATTTCCTCAACATGTGAGCAAACCAATTGCTGGGAAAATTAACTGTTATCCATCCTCCTTTCACTGTACTTAGATTTAGGGATGGAAGGATCTGTTAAAAAGAACCACCTTGCAGCTTCAGCCTGAGGGACTGGGAGAATCAGCATGCATCAAATGAAGTCGAGAAGTAAGGAAGAAGATTTGATGATGGGAAGAAGGGAGAGGAGACGATAGGGTGAGGTTTAGACTCTTTGGGTTTGATGTGAAAGACATTAGTGGAAAACTGGCAGTTTTGATGGGGGGGGCAGTCAAGACTATAGGGTGAGAGGTGGAAACTAACGGCTAGTATTTATTGAGTCCTTACTGCCTGCCCCAAACTGTTCTAAGTCCTTTATATTTATTTCCTGATTTAATCTTCACAACCATCCCACAAAGTAGGGGCTGATATTGTTCTCATTTTACAGATGGGGAAACTGAGGCACAGGGAGATGTCCCTCCTCAAGGTCACACAGCTAGAAAGTGGGAAGCGGGACTCAGCCCCACACAGTCTGACTCCGGAGTCTTCCCTCTTTCCCACCACACAGTGCCTCTCAGTCACACTCAGAGAGGTGATTTGTGAACTGGCAGACGGCGGAGGAGAGCTTGTCAAAGGCACGACTGTAGAGAGAGACAGAGCAGGAGCCGAAAAGTGCAGTCCTGCATTTAATGGGCAGAAGGAAGAAGAGGGGCCAGCAGGAAGGAGAAACAGGAGCCCTAGAGAGTGTCCCCTGCCAAGGAGGCCAGCATGGAGGATGGCTGATAAAAACCCCACAGGGCTTAGTAATAAGACAGTGTTATCTGCAGGGTGCAAGGACCCATGCCAGGCCGGAGAGGAGGAACCCAGTGCAACGGGAGGATCTGATTGTACAGAAGCTGCCTCCCAAAAACTTAGCCTCCAGCCTGAAGGAGAAAGAAGGATTCAGGTAAGAATTTGCATTAGGGTAGGGAAGTTGTGAGAGCATTTTTAGCAGAGCCAGAGCTGGGATACTAGAGAGTTAACAGAGCAGTGCTGTATAGGAGGCAGGAGACCATTTTCTCCTTCCATCCAGAGCCTCAGCAGATAGAGGCAATGTGCACAAACCAAGAGAAATGTCCCAGCACACTTATTTCTTCCCAAAGACTTAATCTCCAAGCTGGTTCCTGGCGGGCACAGCGTCGCCCCAGGAGCTGTCCTACAGATGCAGGATCATGGGATGATAAGTTTAAAACACAGGACTCCATAGTCAAAGAATTCTAGGAACCTCTGGCTGCACAAAGTTTAACTGGTTTCTTTAAAGCCCAAACTTCTTGGATCCTTTTATGCTAATGGGCAGCCTTAAGCTCCAAGATGCGGATAAAGAATTTTGAGTTTTGTGGTCTCAAGGGGTCACAGAATGTTTCCCTCCTGGAGCGTCTTGCAGAACTAATGTCCCCAGCACACACTCTGGGAAATCCTGTGCTAGAGGGTCCATCGGGAATCAGGAGAGTTCATCCAATAGCACGGAAAACAGGCCCACTCATTTTTGTCAATCCTTTCTCAAGGTAAATTAAGGGTAAGTTGACTTCCGTGAAATCTGTGCGCTTATCTGTTCCTCAATGGCACATTCCAGCAGCACGTTTACACTTGTTCTTGGTTCTCCCAGCACAAAATAAAGGGCCTTTGGTGGAAAAGCACTTATAATGGGTCCCTCAAAAGACTTGTTTAACACTAAAGCTCAGTTTGCTGCTGCATTTTCTTTTTTTAAAAGAAATCAACTTTCTGCACTAAGATGACACCGTTGAAGACATGAATGCGGCGGGGGCACTTTCAGGCTCTGCTCTGGTTCCTGGTGCCCCCCAACCTTCCGGTACTTCACAGCAACGAAGCACGTCCCGGGTTCTAGAGAACTGAATTCTCTGAAGAAAATTATCCTTGATGTAAAATGTCAAGAAAGGCAAGTGATGATGAAAAGAAGAGGAGCTAGGGGGACACTGGCCTTAATCAGGAAGATGCCCCAGAGGCAGTATGAAAAAGGAAACAGAGAGGAAAGGAGGCATGGGGAGGAGGGGAGTGGAGGGGCGCTTTGGGTGGGGAGGTGCAGGGCAGCCTGGAGATGGGTGCTTAGGAAGGGCAAATGGAGGTGCTAGTCATTTGACGGAGGTTTTGAGAAATAAAAACAAGCAGATTCCTAGGAATATAAGGCAGCCCTGGAAAGACCATAAAGAGGCAAGATGGAAGTCCGAGCTCCATCGATGCCTGTCTTATGAGGGTAGAAATCTACAAAGAATACAACCTGACCATCAGAACATGCAGGCAGAGCTGGAAAACAAGAGGTGAGAGGTCACCCTCCCTCTCCGACATTTCTGCGGGTGCCCAAGCCCAGTCCCTTCCCGGCATCCCGGGCCACAGATCTGATAGTGTGGCATCCGCGGCAAAGTTCACCCTCAAACCCCTGAGCCAATTCTCCTGCCAACCTGCCAGAGATTCCAAGATTATGATCCGAAACTTAGAAGTGCAGTGGGGGGAAGGAATGAGGAAGAAACATGTTATTCACGATTTGGGCAATCAACTAGAACTCTCTTGCTAACTTGTCCGGCGACTTCAGCTTTATCCCCATTCTACCAATATCCAGCCCCGACCTGTCAGGACAGAGGCCACCTTCCCTTTCAGACTGGGAGTGCTTTCCTTTTCAATGCAGCTCAACTATTGCAATTTTAGCACCTTCTGCTTTGAAACATAAGGCACTTAAACTGAGTACTCAGTAGTTTAAAGTTACAACCAGAAACCTACAGTAAGGTCTGATAAGTCTAAAGGTTTGGGATGCAAGGCTGGAGGACAAGCATGAAGGTGGACCATGTGCACGGATCCGTGGCCTTTGGGTTTGGGTACAACAGTGGGATGGGGCCAGCATGGGCGAGAGCTCTCCCTCCCTCTGAGAACCTCCCCAAGCAGAGGGGCTGAGGAGTGGCCCGGCCTGAGCAGGGAGAATCGTTACACAGATGAGATTTCACAGATTGCCAACTACTGGAAAACAGCTTCCCCGCAGCAGGGAGTGACATGGGAGAAACAGAGGCTTCTAGACCTGGAAGGGCAGAAGGACGGGGAGGGAGGCTTTGGGGAAACCAGGTGAAAACAGAGGTCACTGTGACTGAGGGAGTGGAGAGGCAGGAAACAGAAAAACACCATGGTATTTTCTGTGAATGAGGAATTAAAGTTTTTCAGCTGGAATTTGAGGGGCCATGGAGGAAACATTTTCAACTCACAACCTGAAACAAATCTGGGGTGGAAATAGAAAAGGCCCAGCTCCCTCACTGAGCAGAAGAGCTAAAAGAGAAGGCCAGCCTTGTTTGCCAAGGTTGGAGAACCAGTAGAAAATGAAACGGAGAAGCCACAGGTAGAAAGTACATCCTAAAGGCCAGCTGCATCCTGTGATTTAATCCTAAGTGACGCCTCATCTCTGACCACCTTCACACCACGTGGGCGGAGGTGACCATGCGACAGGGACGTACAGCTCACAAAGCCTGACACACTGACTATCCATCTGCCCCTTTATAGAAAATAGTTGCTGGTCCCTGGTCCAGACCCTGCCCCTGAAGCAGCCCTGCTTCTGGGCAGGTAGCACAGGTTGCTGTCTGACAGGAGCCTCATGGCAAGAAGAGACCCACGAAAAAATTTCTGCTAGACAGCCAAGACCATTTCACAGTCACAGATGCCTGAACACCAGGTACGGTGACTCTCTAAGGGGGCAGTGAGCACTAGAAGGAACAAATGGAGCAAACAGAAAAGTATGCCTGTGCCCTACAGACACAAAAGGTCGCTGACAGGCCCAGGCCCAACATGGCTCCCCGATGGGCCCGTTCATCTGAGATGTAGGGTAGCTCTGGGAAGGGGCCCTCACTCACTGCACCCCAAGCTTCTGGTGGTTAAAGAGAAGAGAGAAAGAAAAGTGGCATCTACAATTGGTCGATTTGTTAAAATACATTTATTTGGGCACAAATGAGAGCTTATCCATTACATTACTCTTGTTATACTGCTTGTAGACACGTGCATCCACACATACACACACAGGTATAATTTCTTAGCAATGCCTCCAAATTAGTTAATATATATGTGTACGTGTTTATTTATAGAACTCAAACCAACAGTTTAACAATGCAAATAATTAGCATCCAAAGACTCTTCTGTTGATACAAACACTCTTTTAGTCCCTGGGAGAAGAAATACACAAATTTTTTCCACGTATTACTCCATTTTTAAAACATATACACTAACCAAGACCTTTTGTTTTCTCCATAGATCTTAATCTCAGATGCAGCCTGTCAGCCCAGTCATACCGAGAACGATTTGCACTTCTCCTAGCTGATCAACCATCCTTTTCTAGAAGAAAACGTCCTCCTGGCTGTAAAATGGACCTAACAGCCTCTGCACGTGATGCCGGTACCCACGGGAGGGTCGGAAAGAAGTGCAGTACCCCGTCACCCCCTACTGGTGCCCGTCACTCCTCACTGCACTTACCTTTTCTGAATGGCTCGCGGTTTTCCTCAGCTTCTCTGTTGATTCTGTTCTGTTCCGGTTCAGCCGCAGGCCCGTGATCTTCAAGTTCATCTTCGGTTTCATCATCACTGTAGGGAACCACTTCATCATTAGGTTGGGAGTCCTCCTCGAATGTAGTTTCTGAGTCTCTTTCTGTATTCATTCTGCTGGCAAACTGGAACTACCTGGTTTAAGAGAAAGGGAACCCAGAGAGAATCATCACCCTTGCCCAGTTTTAGGCTAAACCCTGCATTCTGTTACAATGCCCCTTTGACAGAACATGATCTTACTAACATGCAAGTATTTCCAAATAATGACCTAAAAGTTCCAATTAGCAAGACCAACATCATTCATTATTGGTTATATGCTTGAGTGAGACCTAGGGGAGATTATATATATATGTAAATTATCCCCCCAACACCACCCTTTTTTAAAGAAGGGCATATAAACTTTAAGTCAGTATTTCAAATTGTGAGTCACTACTCAGTGAAATCAATTTAATGGTCACAACCAACATTGAAAGCAAATGAAACCCAGTGAGATGGCTAGAATAAAAAAAGCCAAATAACAACAAGTACTGGCAAGGATGCAGAGAAATTGGAACCTTCATACAGTGCTGGTGAGAATGTAAAATGGTGCAGCCTCTGTGGAAAGCAGTTTGGTGGCTCCTCAGAAAGTTAAACATAGAATTACCATATGAGCTGGCAATTCTACTGCTAGGTATATGCCCCAAAGAGTTAAAAACAGAGATTTGAGCTGATACATATCCACCAGTGTTCATGGCAGTGTTATTCACAATAGCCAAAAGGTGGAAACAACCGGTGATCACCAACAGATGAATGGATAAACACAATGTGGTATATCCATGCAATGGACTATTATTCAGCCATTAAAAGGAATGATTTTCTGATACACATGACAACATGGATGAACCTTGAAATCATTATGCTGACTGAAAGAAGTTGGTCACCAAAGACCATATACCATATGATTCTGTTCATATGAAAGTCCAGAATAGGCAAAGCTGTAGAGATGGAGAGTAGTAGGGGTTGCCTGGGGCTAGGGGAATGGTGGGGTGTAGGAGGGAGGGTGTACATGGGGAGAGAGGGGAGTGAGAGCTAAAGGGTACAGGGTTTCTTCTCAAAGTGAGAAAATGTTCTAAAATTAACTCTAGTGATAGTTGCGCATGAGTGTACGTATGTTAAAATCCATTGAATTGTACATTTCAAATTGTACATCTCATTACAATACCATGTGAATTGTATGGTATATGAATTACATCTCCATAAAGTTGTTAAAAAAGAAAAGAAAATGAATCAGACTATAAAATTTCAGAGTACAGTACACATAGCAAGAGTACCATTGATGAAACAGTTTTACAAAACTGCCACATCCACACATTTATTTGCCATCTGGGTTCTCTTAATGGAATAGGATTTCCTTCTGTGGATCACTGGCAAGGTTTGAAAACCACTGCCCTAAGAGATCTGCTTTCTGGTAACGCTCATATTCCGAACCTTTTACTCTGTTACACATTTTAAATACAACCTTACTTCCTCAAATTTTACTAATGACCACCTGGGAGATTCCCGAGTTTATCTATTTTCCTGACCACCACCGCCCTGGCTCGATATCTAGAATTTGTGTTTGTGTGTTTACCACTGTATAAAGTGGCTCTACACACATGACAAGTACAACCTTAGTTCTATTTATATTAGGATAATATTTACACAAATTCCTCTGGTTATTTGAGGACAGACATACTGACAGCAATATTTACATAAGCATAACACCGACAGGTACCTGGTATTGTTAATAACAGCAGCTGACATTTATTTAGCGTTACTGCATTACCAGGCCCTGTGCTAAATGCTTTATATACCTTGGCTCGTTGTAATTTCCCACATCACTATAAGGAAAGTATTGTTTATTTCCAGTCCATAGAGAGAAGTCAAAATTCCAAGAGGTTCAATGACTTGCATAATAATTACTAAAATTTTGCAGCTGGAACCATTGCTTTTCAAACAGAAATCTTCTATGCTATACTTTGGTGTTAAAGTTTGCTACATATTTCAGTTTGAGTGTAAGTTCCCCTGAGAGCAATTATTTAAAAGACTGCCTGTTTTGTCCCAAATCTAGCATCTTGGACAACTAACTTAAAATTCATAACCAAAAGTAGGCACCTAGGAAATTTTCAAATATCTATAGGAGGACTTTTGTCCAGTAAACAGTAAAGACTAGAAGTAATCTGGATGTCCAACAATTGACAGTTGCTTAAATAAGTCATGGCATTTTCATACTAGGGGACAGTGCACAGAATTGCCTCAACTATTCACACACACATGCTTTATTTTTTCCAAAATTTCAACTAACATATTATTTTAAATAAGATTATGCATGTAAAGTACCCAACTCAGTATATGGCATATAGTAAGCACTCAGTAAAGGTTAGCCATTATTACTGTTAGCTATTATTTTTTTTCCTGTCTGGTTTGTTGCAGGCATATATTTATTATGCTTAACCCAATCTAGAGTGTACATGTACAAAGGCCTTGATTTAGATTTTCTGGTCCAGGCATTTGGACTTTCTTATAAGTAGTGGGCAACAACAATTTTATTTACCTAGGTGAGTGCCATGAACAAAGATGTAATTTAGGAAGATTAATCTGAGACAGAAAAACTATTTCACTAAAAATTTCTTATGGAACACAGTACTGTGCTTGGGATTCAAAGAGTCATGAGAAGTGATTTTGCTCTTAAGGAATCCAGGATATAGTAAGTGACAAGACAAAACGTATTAATTCATAAATATTAAAATGGAGTTCTGCACAAATACTATGGTCATATATATTTGCACAAGAACCCAAAAATGTTTAATGATGTATTACGATAGTTTATAAAAATTAGAAAACCTGTATCATTAATTAGGGGCCATTGGTTGCGAGCACAAAATCAGATTCTGGCTAACCTAAGCAAAAAGAAGTTACCTGACAAGATGCCAAGCTGAGGTTATGCACCGATAGCTGGTGCTGGAGAGCCTGTGATCTAGCAGTCCACCAGCATCCCTGAAGGAAGGAGGGCTGGGCAGACTCACACTCCTCCTCCCCCCAAACCAAGTCCTAACTTGTCTATTAAAGAGCTTCAATGGCTATCAACAAGGAAGTGGTAAAAATTATGGCACATCTATACAAGGCTTACTAGGCAGCTGTTAATAAGAATTGTGGCACTGAGTTGTTCACTATAAAATAATTATGTGACTTTCACCCCAACTAAAAGAATAGCAGATGTGTGACATGAAAATATCCAAAATATATTTAAAATGAAAAAAATTAAGTTACGGTTACAGTACAGTGTATGGTTATCAACCTATTTTTGTGAAATATGCAAAACAGTATTAGGGATTTCCTTGCCTGAAATTACAAAACTAAGTGGAAAAGTATTTTTTTAAAATCCCTTTATTCCTGTTCCACCCTTTTGTCTGAACTTTATTCATAATGTCTGCTCTCTTTTGTGAAAGGCATATTATCCAATTACCCAAGACAACCCCTCTTCCCCCTCACCAGCACTCCCTGCCTGCTAGTCAGAAAGTGCTAACAACAAGCTTTCTAAATCTCTCTGCAACTGATATCTTCTCCATTAGAGTCCCTTTTTGCAAGTACATTTCTTCACAAGTCTGGTATGAGATTTTAATTGTTCTGCTGCATTTTTCTCTTCTTCAGTTGGTGGTGAGAGCTCCAGGTTTGTTTGCTTTTGTATTTCTTGTATCATGGTCATAGTCTTATTTAAAGTAGCACAAATGCAGCTCTTAGTCTTTTTCTGCTCAACAGCAACTGGTTTAAAGCGTGCAGGCCAAGTCTGATATTGAAACTTTATTGCTGACAATTCCTTTAAGAGAGTAATTGAATTTTTCTTGTCTACTGAATCAGGATGGTCAGTCTTGATTTCAGAATCCAGCCTGTATTGAATGTAACCCAGATTAGAGTCAGCTTTCTGGGACATCAGTTCCAGCTTATCAACCTCCAACTCCATGTTGAATCTGGCTATTATTTTTATAATTAGAAAAATGGTATTTACAATAAGAAATGGAGGACACATAGAGAGCCATTCCTCTAGCTTTTTCCATCTCCAAAAATTACTTCTAAAATGTATCTGCCCCTCATTGTGAAGTAAAATATTAAACTACTATCTCCTTTAAAATAATAGAGGGAATGTACTTCAGCACAGCCACATTCAGCCTTAAAACCCTTTGCTCTCCGAGTATTCTTCTATTCACCTCTATTCCTTTTTTAGTGCAAACACAAATGACCAGTGGACATGTACACTTCTTCTTGCAGTTGCAGAGTAAGCACTTTCCCTCTTTCCAGATGCTCTGTGAGTTTCTAAATTAGTATTTCTTGGGATTTTACGTGTGTTTAATCAGACTTATTTGTGGTTTTGCAATATAGTGGCGCCTATGTTTTTAGCTAATATTTCTTTTTAAAATTCCCAAACTCTTAAAGGCAAAAATTTCACCAGAAATCTTTCAAAACCAAAAAGGAAGGAATTACCATTTATCGGTCACCTACTATGTGCCAGGCAGGACAACCTTATGGGGTAGGTCTTATTATCTCCTTTTACAGACAAGGAGACTGAGTGGCAACTGGCAAGTGGCAGAATGAGGACCAAGTCTCTCTGTTATGGGGGCAAATAATAGATCAAAAAGGCCAAAAGCCCCATAAAGAAACATTTTATAAGCAATCATTTCACCATCATCGCTTCCCAAACTTCCTAGTGTCTAGATGCTTATGTCTCATGTTAAAACAATATCCAGTCCTTTGAGGCTGAGGGAGGAAGCAAACAAAAAGGAGCCAATTCCACCACCTGCATGTATGTGATCCAAAGTAAGCAAGGTGTTGCATCACCAACCCAAGCATCCACCACACACGCCGAGCTTGAAAGCAGAAGCAGACAGCTGGAAGTAATACAGGCACACACAGGAAGAGTTTAGCTCTGTCATTTTAGGACAACCAAAGAAAAACTGGGAAGAAATCATTTATCTGAGCTCTAGGGAAGCTTTAAGGAAGCTCTAAGGAAGCTTTCCAAGCGTAAACCGTGATCATTAAATGCAGGCAACATATACAGCATGGAACTGGAAACTTTATGTTTCTTATAAAGGGACCACCATGCCAGCACATGGCAGACACTTAGGCATTTACTCAACTCCACTAAGCATCTATACATGCAGACGACTGCACTAGTCATGCGGCGCAGAGCCACTTAAAGACTCCCAGGTTCCCAAGGGATACAGACAAGCAGCGATCAGTGACAGCCAGCAACCATGGCAGGTGCAGGCATTTCTCTGCTGAACACCCACTTCCAATCCACACTCTTCTCTCCATCTCCAAGCCACCACCTAACGCAGACCACCAGCATCTCCCCTGAAATATTGTAAGAGACCTCTATCTAACTGGTCTTTCCATAACTTTCCATACCAGTCATGTCATTCTCCTGCTTAGACTTGCTTATAGTTTCCCACCATACTTTAAATTAAATTGAAACTCGACCATGTTCTGCACACCTACAATCTCCTTCTCAGCCTCAACTCCTCAGTCCCATGGGCCTGCTTTCTGTGCCTTAAGCAAGCATACCCTTTCCTGCCTCGGGGCCTTTGCACAGGCTGTCACTACCGCCCGCAATGCCCTCCAACTCCATCCTTCTCATCCTTAAGGTCTCAACTTCAATGTCCCATTCCACTGAGGGCTTTGAGCAGTTTTTGCCCTCTTCTTCCTGTTACCACCTGGCCTCTTACCCTCCTGTTTCCTTCCTAGTACCCACTACAATTTGTAATCACACATTCATTTTAACTTAATTAACATCCTTAATTAGCTTTGATCTATAGACTAATTAAATCATTGTTTAGCTGCTATGTGTAGGTTTCAAATTGAGGTGTAAATAGATCACTGCTTAAAATGCACTCTGTGTACTTCCAAAAATGAAGCCTAGTTTGATTTCAGTGTCACAATGAATATTATGATTTTATCAAATCAGCATGTTTTTATATTGGGAAAAAAGTAATCTTCCTGAAAAATAATAAAAAATGGACTTAATTCAAATCAAATACACCCACATCCTCATCCCAGCAATCGATCCTCAGGGAAATCTTATTTAGACATCATCGTAACAGAGGTGACAACAAACGTGCTTCTCAAAGGACTGGATGCTTCCAACAATTTGAGAGCATTTAAGCCAAGGCCACCTAAGGAAGGAACAATGGCATTTAAGGGAAGTGGAGGAGGAGTATGGAGGGTCCCCTTTTAAGAAATGAAAATACTAAACACAGAAGATGAGGGTCTGTTCGAGGGGACCTGGAAATGCAACATGCCTCCGGGCAATGGAGCTGGGTCTGGGGATGGCCCTTCCACTAAGGCCCTGGTGACCAGCCGTCGGGGTCTCCCTCACCAAGGACCGCGGTGCCTGATGGGTGGCCGGCCCCTGCGGGCTCTCAGACTGAGGGCAGTTTGGATTCAAACCCTGGCTCTCTACTATTCATTAATTCATAACTTGGGTGGGTAAACATTTTGTTAGCTTATTGTTCCCAACAGTATAAAAAGAGGGGGAGGTGGATATTTACCTTTCAAAGATTGTGAGGATTCAGTTTGATAACTAATGGTTGTAAAAGCCTCTCCCTAGTGTAGTCAGTGTCTCACAGAGAATTCATACAATGCCAATGGGGGCTTCCGTTTCCTTCTTCTCAGAGTTCTTGAAAGAAAGGCACGTTTCAAGACGAACACTCAAAGACTGTATCTGCCACAGACACAAGGAATCCCTGGGCCCACCAGCACCCCCACTCCCACCCCTACCCCCACCCCTTACTTGCTCCTCCCCAAGAAAGGAAGAACTGATACATTTTTCGGTCAGCATCCGTGGCACTAAGCAGGACCCTGTTTGATGTGGGCCCGAGGACCGTGTTAGCCCAGCTCATATGCAGGACCTGCCGGGTCGCTCCTGCCCTCACGGTTCCTATGGGGTTGGGACCCCACACAGGGGCTGCCCTCCAGCAGCAGACCCAGCAGCCAATTCCCTCCCAGTTCTGCTTCCTCTACCACACAACCGCCTGGTTGGTGGACTCTAGACTTTTCTGCAGTCCTGCCTAGAAAGAGCCAAAGAGGGGGAAGGGTTGAAATCAAGAGGCATCATTTAGATCAGAACTCTGTATGGGCTGTAGTAGCTTGTAAGAAAAAGGTGCCTCATTTACCATCTGGCCTCCTGGAGTGCCCATAAACCCCAGACAACCAGAGGGGCAAGTGGCAGGATGACCAAACTTGAACCCCTAACATCTACCATTTGTCATCTTTGAATACTCAGCTACCAAGCATCTGTGAAGTGAATGAATGCATGCAATCCTGTATACGCTTTGGGGGTGAGGGAGGTGATGACAGAAAGAGAAAAAGGGGAATGAAGCCAAGAATTACTTTTCTGCCTTCTCAATAAAACTCTCAAGTCAGAAGTAACGAAAGCACAAACTCTTGCCATCACAAGGCTTCTAGATTAAAATGAAGGGAAAGTAAGAACCAAAGCATTGAGTTTGCCACTGCTAGAGTTTGATCCTTTTGTGCACAACAATGGGAAACCAGGGGCTGGAAAATCCCAACTGCCTGCAATCAATGATACTTTGGTTGCATAACTTGATCCAAGTCCAGTGTGATCTAAGCTTAGACAGGAAGCAAGAGCCACAGTATTCCTCTTTGCTCATTCTTCAACATCTTTTTTTATGGCTTCTAATGTCTGAAATGCATTTTTCCTCATTTCATTTGCTTATTATTGTTAAGGTAATGCTGTAAAATATTTGTGTATTACATTTTCATGTTTCTATACTGTTTCTTTATTATGTTCTATACTAAATATAATTGCAACTCTGGTAGGCACAGTCTATGATGGTCCCCAATGACCCCCACCTCCTGGTATTCACGCCCTTGTTTAATCCCCTCCCCTTGAGAGGGGACTAGACATAGGGCCTTGCTTATAACCAACAGAATAAGGCACAGGTAATAATGGAATGTCAAATCCAGGGTTAGGTTACAAAAGATTGTGACTTCCTTTTGCTAGCAGCCTCTCTCCCCTTCCTGGTTTTGATGAAGCAAGCTGCCCTATGGAGAAGCTCATGTGGCAAGAAACTGAGCAGGGCTTCTGGCCAATAGTCAGCAAGGAACTGGGACCCTTGGTCCAACAACCCTCAAGGAAATGAATCTTGCCAACAACCACGTGAACTTGGAAGCAGATCCTTCTTTAGACCAGCTTTCGGATGAGACCCCAGCCCTGGCTGATGTCTTGATTGCAGGATTGGGAGAGACCATGAAGCAGAGGTCCAGCCTTAAGAGGGCTCAGATTTCTGGTCCACTGAAACTGTGATATAACAATTGTGGGTTGTTTTAAGCTGCCAGGTTGTTTGTGAGTAATTTGTTACACAGCAATAGATAACTAATACACATACCACTAAACACAAATAATAATTCTATGGTACAGTGCTGTGTAATAGAGAATTTGGCCTCAGCCTAATGAGGTCTGGCCTTTGTCCCCAGTTCTTTGGAGGAAACCTCTAAGCCTTTGGAATTTCCCAAATGATTGGGGTGTCTTTGGTATTTGGGGTGAGGGGTGGGAGTTGCTCCTCAGATCACACAGTGTCATGGTGGGCCCCTAGATAGTTTACACTAAGGAGATGACCCAGGATAGGGACCAACCATGTTACTGGAGGGTTGGGATTTTGAGCCACGTGACATCAGCCTGACTCTGGGGGCTGGAGATTGAGTTCAACCACATGGGCAAGAATTCAATCAAACATGCTTGCATTATGAACCCCAATGAAAGCTCTGAAAACTGAAGCTCAGGTGAGCTTCCCTGGTTGGCAAAACTTTTTAAGTATTGTCTCCAAATCCATGCGCCGAGAGGGCAACGCGTCCCTGAGGACGACAGAGGGGACCCTCCCAAACCTTACCCTATGAGTCTCTTCCTTTGGCTCATTCCGATTTCTATCCTTTTACGATAATAAACCTGTAATTTTAAGTGTAGCTCTTTCTTGAGCATGGCAAGATGTTCCAGTGAATTGTCAAACTTGAGGGTGGTTGTGGGAACCCCTGAATGTGTAACGATGGTCCGAAGGGAGGATGGCCCTGGGGTACTGAACGTGCGGCAGCCTTGTGGCGACTGGGCCCGCAGGCTCTGCAGTGTGGCCAACTCCTGTCCACTATCATCTCCAAGTGATTTCAAAGAAGAGGCCCCCGGGGAAAGGCAGCAGAAGTCTCTGTTATCCTAGTCCAGACACACACACTCTATATCCCGTATGAAACAGGCCCAATATTTTTGAAAGTAAAATCTGACCAGCCTGATGACAGTGTAATTACACTAAAAATCTCAGGAGGCAGTGGCAATAAGGCGTATCTAAATCTAGATTAAATTCAAACTTTAGACTATTACAGAAACGTTATTACAGTTCTTAGCACAAACAAGTTTATATTTTTTATTTCCTCCCAAACTAAAGGCCTAGACAACCTAGGATCTGGGGACAACTAACATGAAAACAAGAAGCTATTAATCCCGGTGGGGAGAATTCAGCTGTGAGCTTCATTCGTGGTAGAAGATGCTTCTGTGGGTCCACAGCTTGTCCTGTCCCTCGGAAAGTCTAGCCTGGAGCCTCTGGCACCAAGGAAGTCCGGCTACCACTTCCTAGAGCACAGCTTCAAGACTGCCGTGAAGAAAGTGCTGGGAAACCTGGAAACCTTGACCTTTCAGAGAAGAGCAGATTTTCTCATTTTCCTGGACAAAGCTCAAAAAGGATTTCTTGATGATACGGTCTAACCTGTCATGGGCTCCCCAGCATATTCTAGTAACGCCTTCTGGTTCACATTAGGCAGCCCCTTACAGTTTACCAAGTATTTTTCACATACATCGTCTCACTCAATTGTCGTGAAATTAGTTTTTATTGTATAGCCAGACACCATCATTGCCATTTTACCAATGAGAAAACTGAGGTGGTCCAGGACCTCATCTGGGGTTATTTAGCTCATAAGTGGCAACACCCAGATTGGATTGAGGTCCTCTCGGCACGAATCTGGGCACTGTGCTAGGTGTGGTACAGTGAAGGCCACGTGAATTCAGACTGGGATTCCAGCTCCGTGTGGGGAGCACTGGAGCCTGCTCCCCCTCCACGCCCCCACCTACGGCACCAGCAGTCACAGAACCACCTGATCAAAGGAAATGGGGAACCAGATCATCAAAATCGAGCTTTGTGGTACACAGGCAGATGGTCCTATGCCGATGAGGTGCAAAATGTTAAATGCTTCCCAATCGATGTCACCGAAGAGTACAGATATCAATGATGAGTGATATCATTGAATTGAGAAAAACTAGGTGTTTTTTAGTTGTGTGATGCGGGAGTCACAAAGGTGAGCAACAAGTCAGGGTGGATGGGAGAGAGATGTTCAGGAATGAGAACAGCTGAGCAAAGCTGCAGCAGCGTGAGCATGGAAAGGCAAGGCACCCCATCCTGCTGAAAGGTTAGGGGGTACAGGAGAGTAGCTGGGAAAAGGTTGGTTGAAGGTATCTTCCCCTGCCCCTAAGATTTTTTTCCAGGGAGTGGAGGAACCACTGATGGAGTCAGCACAGGAAAGGAATATGATGAGTACAGTGACGGTGACAGGAGAGAGTGGGTGGCCCAAAGGGAATGCCAGGCAGGCAGGTAGGCCGGTCAGAAACCACCACACACTTAGCATCTCCCCAGCACAGTTTTTTTCTTCTGTAAAACCAGGTAGTTTCAATCCTATTACCTCTGAAGCCACATTCAGCAGCCACCCTGGAAGTGGGAATCTAGTTGAAGCAAGAAGGAATAAGAGGCTGCGTTAGGGTGGAGGCAAGTAGAAAAATATGTTTAAAATTAAGACAGGGTGGGGCCATCATTCCTTTGTCTGGAAAACTAAGAAAAAAAAAAAGTAAACAAAAGACTAGAACTGGTTCCCAGATGAGAATAATGCCAGAACTCCCCCAAATGTTTATCTTGGAGACTCAGCCTCAAACCACAATGTACTTTTATTAAAAATAACGAAAGTTGCTAGGAGAAAAGCTTTGCTACTGTTACCTTCAAGCTTCATCCTTACTGGTTAGGGACAATGGTCCCATTTTCACTCCATCTTATTGCCTCTATAATTAGGTTTGGGGGTTATATTCATGTTTAAATAACATAAAATCATAGGGGCTTTATAATCGATAGCCACCTGGAAACAAAATTTCCAAGTAACAAAAATCCTGCCCAGAACAAGTCTGTTGAGTTGGATTAATTTTAATGTTACAAGTGTCACCAACCTATTGATGGATGGATACGTTTAATCTAATGATTACACTAAAGAAAGACAAGGATCAGCATAGTTTTCCAGAACTAAACATAAATCATAAAGTTTTTGATATACCAAGAGACAACTTATAGCCTCCATCCAGATTAAATAGGAACTGCTTATTTGACAAAAGGGTAGTAGAAGCGGCACATGTGATAAGTAAATAGGGACAGAAAGCACACAGGGAAAGATTACTCTGATGAGAAACCAAAGGAAGGCAAACTGGAGAGAACAAAGGATACTATTTCATCCCTACCTAGGTGACCATATTCAATGGCTACGTCTAATGCTGCGCATCTGTAATGAATTGAATTCACACATGCACCGCTGGTGGCACTGTCATTGGTGCACTACCCTTTGAAAACAATATAGCACCATTTTACAAACCAAGAACCCTAAAGACATTTTTAATATTTGACCCAATCATCTCATTTACAGAGACTTTTCTGATAGAAATATTCGACAAGTGAAAGCACCCTTCTGACTCCAAATTTTTGATTGTCATTGTTGATTATAAAAAACAGGAATAGCAGGCCATTGAGTGTATACTTTGGATAGATTGTATGGTGCGTGAATATATCTCAATAAAAAGAAATTTTAAGCATATACTAGGAAATTAAAAAAAAAAAAAGATAAAGAGAAGATATTAAAAAGCTACCAGGGAAAAAAAGACATTACTTATAAAAGAATGACACTAGCCTTCTAAAAACAATCAAACAAAACAGGAATAGAAATAGCCTGAAAGTCTGACAGGACAATGGTTTTATAAGTTATGATTTTAGTGTAGTTGTTAAAAATGACATAAGAAAGTTTCAAAATACAACATGAAAGGGGGAAAAGGCAGAATTCAGGATTGTGCTCTCTTACTGCAGCATGAAAAATAATACATATGTGCATTTTAGAACAGAATGTTTGCCCTGAAAGAAGACACCCTATGTGTGCTTTTCTCTTTCTAAAATAATCAACAATTGGTAATACCTACCCACCCCATGAGATCCAAAGGCTGTGGAGGAATCCGCTCACAGGCAGGGCAGGGTGCTGAGTGCCCTGTACATATTTCATGAAATCCTCCCAATGAGCATTCAGAAAGGTGTTTTCACCCCCACTCTGCAGGCTTGGAGGGTTGGATGATGCATCAAGGGTCAAAGTGAATATGTAAGTGGTAAAGCCAAGGTTTTGGCCAGGTCTGTTTGACCTCAGATCTCAATTTGTTCAAAGGGAGGAGAAAAGTTGTATCAGGGTATTAGGATTATGCTCCAAATACCCCACCTACATTTTCTTTATTATTGTTCTATCTTCTCTGCAAATGACAACAAAAACAAAAACAAGTAGCGTTGACAGTGAGTTGGTTTCATCCAGAAACTTCTTTGGCCTCTGCGCTCAAAGAAGGGATGGTTTGCGGGTCAGGACAGGAGCACTGAAACTCGCTGCTTTCCATCCGTCATAACTCCCCGCACATTAGTGAATATAGGATCCCATCTGTCTTCTCGGGATCACCAGTTGCCATGAAATGTAGCCCGTGTTGGTCTTTCCCTCCAAGAGCCCTTCCTGATCTAGCTGTGTGCTAATGAGGAGCTCACAAACCCCCACCTACACCCAACTTCAGTGCTTTGTGCCCCAATAATGACAGGCCTTGGGCCCTGGGCAGAGGTACAGTGACAAAGGTGATTTTTAAAAAGTTAGTAAGTAGCTCCTCACCCCACCCAAGCTTTCTTTGGTGACCAGTATCCAAAGTTTCTGTTGCTTCAGCTGAAAATACAAACAAATCCTCCTAAAACTCTTTCATTGCACCTTCTTATATTTCCAAGAATCTTTATGTGAATATGTTTGGAAGTTTAAACAGATACTATGTATGACTGACACATGATTGGGACACCTCCTCAGTACCTTTCCAGGCATTGCCCCGGTTTCGTGAATGTCTATGACTAGCCAGCACAGCCTTATTCCCGTTCAAACTGAAAGTTAACACCTTCACAAATTCCTGGAAGTCTAAGAGACAAGGGCCACATCTGATACAAACTCACTGTCTCCTCTGCTATATTTAAAGTCAGCTTAGAGGACTCAACTTAGATAACTAACTCTTCCAAGACAGCAGAGTTCACACCCAAAGTTTTAGACCAAGATCAAGCTGCAAACACATGGTTAATATTTTATATGTCCCTTGAAGTACTTGCATTTGGCTTGAAAGACTTAGTCTTTCCTATAGACAACAAGCAGCTCTAGCCGTCTATTCTGGCTTTCAGGCCTTGAGCAGAGCAATTAATTAGAGTGTCTCTAAGTTTCTCCTCAACATCTAACAAGTTTAAGACTTGTGGTAATATTTATGGGTTTTCCTGGGATGGTGGTAGTAAGCGTTTACAGAGAGCTGAACACATCAGGCACTGCGCTAGGTACTTGACAAGCGTTACGTTATTCTGTCTGTGGAGTCGAATAATTATCTTCATTTTACAGAAGAGGAAACGGACATTATGAGAGGTTAGATGTTTTACCCAAGGAGATATATATATATGGTAGCTGGGATAAAATTCCTCGTTGAAAGTCCATCTGTTAGTCGCACTCTCTGCCTTAATTGTACCTGATCACACCACTGCGGGGGCAGCAGGAGAAGGTACACATATTCCCACTTACAGCTACAGAAACAAATAACCGAGAGGCATACAGTTATATCTATGTTCGAGCAACAGTGGCTGCCCAGTCAGCCTGACACCCTCAAGGGTTTGGCCTTTGTGGAAACTGAGGGAGGGAGGGAGAGAGGGAGGGGCAGAAAATGGAGGTCACCACCAGCAAGATGTGTTCACCCTTGTGGGAGACTTTTCTCCACTCTCACCCGGACTCCAGGTTTTTGACCCGTGAAATGCCTTTTCCCCTGTCTACACTGAAAAGGGAAAAGTCCTGACAGCTGCTTGATCTCATGTTTCAGCTTCTGGTGAACAGGCCCTGCTGCCACCCACCCCACCAGGCCCGGGAAGGGCTGGTCTCATGGTTCTCAAAAGGGTCTCTGGGCAGAGCTCCTTAGCAGACCCCTGAGCTGCCAGTTCCTTTAAATTGGACTGTAGAGAACCACAGATGCTTTATTTGAAGAATTATGATTTTAAAAACATTATCCGATAACCACCGCTCTAGGCTGCCCTCCTTTTTTTACATAGCAGGGAACTAAGAATGAGAGATCACGTGGCTTTTCCGAGCTCCCGCAGCCAGGCAGGGGCCTACTAGGGTGATGGGCCCAGCTTGCAGGCAATAAGGAAGGGCATGTCTGTGGAGAATTTTAAAAACCCGACTACAAGTTGTGTGATTTTTATTATTTTATCACTATCATGAATGGACATTGTCCATGACATTGTCCTTCCTTCCAAATCTTTGTGCTCTAGTTACGGTCCAGTTTTAATAATACATAAGTAAATTTCAAATGAACACATTTTTGTTACTTATCCTTTAATAAACATTGAATTCTACGGAAGTTAATTCTGAGACTCCCAGTTACACAGTGCAGCCGGCACACGCAGACTCGGCTGCATGCACTTGGTGCGGGAGTAAGTTTATGGGATTCGTTCAAGTTTGCTTCCAGCACAGTGTCTCTGACCCCCTGATGTAACATATTTCTGTGATCAGTAGATTAGATAAACCATGATAAACAGAGTGACTGTAACAACAAGAAACAGAAGAGTGAAAAAAAACTTTGGAACAACCAACCAAAAAACAGATGCTTAATTCAATTCCGTCAGCCTGTGTGCCCACTTGGAGTTTTTGTTTGCATTTAAAATTGAAAACAGTGAAACATACAGTGAGTTCCTACTTAGTGCCAAAGATTCGAAATGAACTCAAGTTCAATAAAAGACAATGTCACTGGTTGAGTTTCTGGCCGTCAGTTACTACCATTCACCCTATTTCAATGATAGTTACTGAAAATAATTTTGTTGCATACAGGAGGGGGTGTTAAAAAATAACCCACACTGGAGGTCAAATATTCAAGGCACAGCCCTGCTGACTGGCTGGGCTCCAACTCCCAGGCTTTAGCTCTGATTCCATATCACACTGCTTCAATGTGTCATTTCAAAATTTGTGGGGGCATTTTAAATCCTTAATTTCTACAGAGGATGTTACAGTCAGATACTGTAAATTTGTTATTCTAAGTCTATAAATTCAGAATTCACCTTCCCCTCTGTGCATACAGAAGGAAAAGTGTCTAGCTCTTGTAATAAATTGTATAATTAAGACCTAAATGACCAGGTTTCTCTTTCCCTCTTGTAATTAACCCAAGGGGAAACATGCTATTTGTGTGTGTCCTAACCAGGTTATAAGAGTTATTTACAGGGAATAACATGAAGAAACAATTGGTATTTAATGCAAATAAGGACAGGCAGCTCAAATAGGGACAATGACAAAGCAGGCTTTATATATGCAGCTCTGCAGACCAAGGGTCTTCCGATTTGCACTGTTAGAGAATAAAAATAAATGCATAAAAGGAGCCAACATTTATTAAAACACTGCAATGTTTGGGGACTTTTATGAAATGCCAATTAAATAAGCTATCTACTTCATCACATAAAAAATCATGGCCCATTAATCCTAGAACTTTTTTCTTCTGTAATGTTTTCTCCAAAAATAAATATTTGCTTCCCTTTAAAATCTCTGTGTACCTTTTTGGGATTGGGGTGGGGGGGACATGTTGTGATGAGGGCAGGATTTAGCAACACCTACCCCCTCCCCTACACCTCCCTTCCCCACAAAGACATATGGTGTAAAGAGGATTTTTTTAAAACTCTGAAGTGAAATAAAATGTAAAACAACTGATGAAAATTTGTTTCAATATTTTTTGCCCTTCCACATTCCCCCTTCTCACAGATCCAGACATCAACCCTCATCTCCTGCAAAGTGGAAATGACTTCCCTGACAGCAACTGGGAAGAAAAGTAACTTTAAAACCCTATCATTATTCTAATACTAGTCATAACTTTTATCATACTATTTCTAATTCTACCATAAACTTTCATAATGCTAAATATGTGACTAACCTGAAATTATACCCTGAAATAACTCGATTTAAGTGGAGACACACTAAAGAACTCTGAGTTGAGTCAAGAAGGTCACTCCTTTATTTGTCTCCTATGGTTTCTGGGGGGGAGGGGGGTGGGGAAGCAGGCTCTGGGTCGAGTTGTTCAGACCCCCCCACCCACCCACGGATAAATCAATGCCGTTGATAAATTCCCAACAAATAGCAAAACCAACTGGCCTGAATTTTATTTTGTCACATTAATCCTTCTGACTGACTCCCCCAGTGCTCTTTAAAAAAAAGAAAGAGGGGGCAAAAAAAACCCCACACAAATTAGTCTAAGAATAAAGAGAAGAGTGTCAAGAATAAATGAGGTTTAAATAATCCATAAATCAGCATAACCCAGCCGGGATAGGCTGCACAACCCAAGAAAAACTTAAAAGCCTTTAAATGACACATGGACTAGAACTTTACTTTAGATGTCTGGAGAGAATGAAAACCTTTTCAAAGCACTTTTTAAAAGCACACTGAATAGACTGTGCTCTGGATTTACATATGCCATCCCTTCAAATATTTCAGAGTTGTGACACATACACCGTCTTGTCACATTCATCCTACACTCAAGACCTAAAGTTGGTGTTTCAGCCACAAAACAGGCCACCTCCTCAGCTCCGCCTCCTTAACAAGCCAGTCCCTGAGCTCATCACTGGCTACCACCCCAACCTATACTCAGAATCCACACCCTCTCTTTTCCAACTTCATCCTAGAATTTTTTTTTTTTTGAAGTACCATTTTATATTTATTGACTCAAGTACAAAATTTTTTTTAAAAACCAATATCCAACACTGTCCAGGTTCTGCACAAAAGTAAAACTGTTAAACCCATTCATTATTGTTGGCAATTTACACTAGAAACCAATCTGATGAAATACTCCAAATGTCATTTTGAAAAATCACATCCTTTTATCTATAAAAATACAAAAATCTTTATTCTAAAAATTTCAGATCAGAAAGCTTAAACAGAGGAATTTTATTTTTTAAAAAAAGACATATGCAAGTAGATGTACATGGTGACATATTCTAGAAATGTGCCCCTTGTGAATCTGTATCTTGCTTTTCCAAACAAAATCCAGACCCGACGCCGGGAAAACAACATTGCACTAACCCTAATGCAGCCAACTCGGTAAATGATTGCACATATCAGGTGAGGGTTTCAATATTATGAATGTTAGTAGTGGTTTAACATTAGTAATTTAGGTCATCAAGAAGAGAGGAATAATTTTGATTGGGACTTAAATTTTATTGTTAAGAACAAACAGAAAATACAATTATGTCCAATGTATTCTGAAATCAGGGTCAACGACCCTTAAGAAACAGCTGTTCTAGGTAAGGGGGGAGATCTGTGAAACCATTAAGGTTGTCTTCAAAAGCTACTGACGGATGGTTTCCGTAGCGCTCCACTGTGGAAAGCACCAGGGCTCACCTCGGCATCAGAAGTTCAAGAAGCTGCAAGTGTCCACTGTCCACTGTGTCTTGCTGGCCGTTGGCCCCACCCTGCTCGGGCTCCTCCCCTCACACCAGCCAGCTCCGCCCACACACTGGGACCCTCGGAAGGGCAGAGAGGCACGTTCATTCCTTTCCCAGACCCTCAAATCCCGATGTAATCACTTTTTCATTTACACTCCAACTTACTGTCTAAACCATCCTTTCCCTTTTGCCAAAGGCTCAGGTCCAAGCCCGATTTCTCTTCTTCCCCAAATGGGGAAAAATCAAGAAAAGTTTATGGGTTCCTATCTAGGACAGACAGATTGGGACTAAAATCCCAGCTCTACCACTACTACTTGACACCTGCAAGAGCTTGGGCAAAATGTCCTTGCTATGCCTCCATCCTCTCATTTATAAAATGAGGGTAATAGCTGCCTTGTGAGGCTTAACCTTGATCTTATCTGCCACCTTTAGCAGAGGAACACAGCATTTGGGGCTCAAATAGCCACTGAATGAGGAATTACAGTGATGCATTTCATCAGAATTGCAGCACAACACATAGTTATGATACAATGAGTAATATTTTCCCAGTCAATAAAACTTGGTTTATTATAAACTACTGTAAGCCAAGAGTACTTGGGAAATGGAGTTTTCAAGTGAAAAACAGAATAAGAAAATAAAATTAATAGAACCCTTATTTACATTGTACTTAACAGTTTGCAAAAAGTTTTCACATGCCATTAACTTACTTGATCTTTCCAGGATCACTGAAAAGTAGATTATTTTCATTTTATTCTCTGTTATATCTCCATGCAGAATAGTACCTGACACACAGAAAAGCTTTAACAAAGAATTACAAAACGGACTTCAGAGATGAAGAATGAAACTCAGAGTTCACTATTGTATCCAGGTTCTCAGAAAGCATAATTGGCAGAGGAACTAGGACAAGATCTTATCATCTGAAGCTAAATCCTACATCTTTTCCCTTGGGCCATACTGTCTCCCCAGGGCATGGGTGCAGAGATAGGATCACTGAAGGCACCAAATGCTTTCTCGATGATAACTTCAGGACCACAGAGGGTGATACCCATAAAGGCTCCAATTAAAGAAAACAAAACAGAAAATCTCTTACTGTCATTTTATCAAGGGAAGAGTAACCCAACTACTTAACCACAGATTTTTGCTTTCTTCAAAGTCTGCTTAGCAAAAAAAACCTCCACATTATATGAAGACGTGAAACACACTTAAATTTCATAACCAGCTGTAAGGGGAAGATGCACTGGCTGAGATTGCTTTGAAATAATATGGGGTGGGGGGTGGCAGTGGATGGAGGTAGAGATGAAGCAGTATCGGCCATGGGTACAAGGAGGTTCATTTACTACTCTTTCCATTTCTATCTGTGTTTGAAATTTTCCCTAATTAAAAAAAAAATGAAATATAAAACTAGCCTTAAAAGGGACGAATGTATTGACATATAGGGCATCCAAGCATGTGACATCTGTGTACTGATTCCTAATGCAAGCCCTGAAAGGGACACTGCTCTCTGCAGCTTTTTGCCCATCTTCAGGACGCAGCTATTAAATAACTCACATATTAAATAATGAGCCTTTTCACAGATAGTTAAAAAGAAATTCTTTGTAAAAATGAAATACATCTGGATAGTCCATAAAGTGAAAATGTTATAGAAAATTGCAACACTTTACAAATGAGGGTCACCCCTAATCAATATGCATAGCACCTGAGGAGGCACATTTGCTCTTTGAAGCATTAGGAGCCTTTAGCATCATTTGTTTTTTACGTGTATTATATCTTTTTTCTTTGAAAGATCATCTTTAGTTCAAATCCTGAATCATATTTAATTTGCCCCCCAAATGTGAGTAAAGTGCTGTCCTTGCCTCCATTGCCAGGATGAGCAAACTGAGGCTGAGAAAGTTTGCATGGACTGCCCAAACTCAGAAGACTGGTTGCTGTAAGGTTGGAGCCAGAACCAACTGCAAATTTTTTCACGGCCCACGCCCTCTCAGGGACATCCCCAGCATGCCCAGGAGGCATCCCCTTGCAGGGACAGAGTGTAGACTCAGCCAGTGGTCAGCCGTGTGCCCTCAGGAAAGCTCCACGAGTAGCATTCCAGTGCCTCAGCCCAGTGCATCTGTGAAATGGGTAAACAGCAGTGTCTGCCTCTTAAAGTTGCTGTGAGGATGAGAGGAACCCATATCTAGAAAGATCCCTGAACAAGGCCCGGCCCAAAGGAAGCTGCTGTCAGTCTTACGTGAGAGGATTAAACACGAGGGGAAAAAAGAGGTGTCCAAACTGACACTTCAGCAAATAGCTGAGAAGTCACTACAGACCCATGCTGGGGTTCAAATTTATCTTCACTTGCTGAATTATTGATAGGGAGGGGAATACCTAGCCCGTAACCTCCTGCGCTGGGGCCGCAGGAAAATGTCACCCTAGTAGTGAGAGGGACATTAAATATTTCACTCCATCCGCTGCTCAGAACAAAGCTGCCTGGGGTGTATCCATTACCTCCTTTTTCAGCTCTCCTGAGGAAAGGGGAACCATGCCACAAAAGCCCAGACTCTAATTTTAAAACACAATATTAACAAGCAACTTCGAGTCAGTATCTTTGTCTAGTAACAAAAGTGGGATTTTTTTCAGAAACAGAAAGTGTTATTTTTCAGAAATAGGAACTGTCTTTACACCTGACACCTCAGCCACAATATACGGTTTATATCTTGCCAACAAGAGACACGCTATACAGTCCTGCCAAAAATAGTCCAGCTTGTTCATCAACAATATGTCAGTATACACTGGAGAACCCAGAGCTGAATGTATTCATATATTCACGTATTATGCCCCTCTCTGAATTGCTTTATTAAACTTTTCTTATGATACCATCCTATTTAAATGTTAACGTTGTTGCATTCTATAACCATATGAACATTTGAGGAAGGAAAGATTATAACAGAGAGTAAATCTACTTTTTTTCCCACCAAGGGAAAAAATTATTGATAAAATTTCCTATCGTTTTGGCAATTTCACACCGACTGATGAATCAAGTTAATTCCTGGTTAAGAGTTTAATGATTGATTTATTCATTATCTCCAGATCCCAGGCCACTCTCCCTGCCTGGTCAGGTGCTTGGCCTCACCTGTTTACACAGGCAAGCTCCCAAAGGGAGTTTTTAACTTTTAACTGTTTAAAAAGTGGGTGGAGGTGGTCAATATTATAATCATCTCCAGGCCTCAAGAAAACTGAATCCTTCTACATTCTCTCATGTTCTCTCTACAGCCATAGTGGTGTTATGCCAATTATACCCACTGCGGCACAGCCAGCAGCCGCTGACTCTTAAGCACCCAGACACTGATCTCTGGTCCCAGCCCACACCTGCCCCGGCCTGCACCTGTCCCGGAAGCACCTCCTCCTGTGATCTAACGCTGGGAGTTACAGAAGGATCACAAACTGGCAGCTCAAGGCAGCCAGGGGGTGTTTTGTTTGTTTACATTTTAATTAGTTGCATTTAAAAATCTGTTGATTTTGCATAAAATCTAGACTTCCAAATTTTCTTAAATGGGGAAATCTGGCAACACTCGGGCAAGGCAACCATCACTGGGAGCTGGGTGGCGACTGCCCCCTTTGGAGTGGCCAAGTGCATCCCCGGTTGTCACAATCCCCACTCTGCCAGCCTGTACCCTCCCCCAGCCCTGGCAGCAATTGGAATTTGGGGCCCCTCAGTCAAACACCATCACATTCCCATTTTACCAGCAAAGAAACAAGGCTTAGAGGAGGTTAAGTAACTTTCTCAAAGTCCTAACACTAATAAATAGCAAGCTGACATGGCAGTCAAGGTCTGTTTCACTCCAAAGTTGGCGTTTTAACTACCACATTTGTTTGCTCATTTGTCCCTTTTTAGCAAGGGAACTAGCAGGTAGAAAGGCAAAATAAACACATCTGGGTAATTTTCAAATTCTACATTTGCAAAAAAAAGAAGGTACCTCTCTAAAGTTAATCAATATAGACTGTTCCAAATTAGAATAGGTAAGATGGACACAAATTTGCTATAAACTTCTTAGAAAGCTAAAAGAAAAAATTTTTAATATCTGTGCAATCACTGGGAATTTCCATACTGGGGAATCTTTTTTTTTTTTTAATGTACTCTTTATTCAGATTAACCTACTGTTAACATTTTACCTATTTGCTTTATCCTTAACGTTCTCATGTGTGTGTGCGTATGCATGTATGTGTGTATGTGTATGCAGCTATGTATCCTCCAGTGGTTGGGGGGGACATTTTTGTTTTTCCTATTTGAAGATAAGTTACATAGTTATATCTTGGCCCTTTACTAAATATTTGAGGGGTATTCTCTTACTTTCACTTACATAGTTGAGTCTCCTACATAACCATAATATTTGTCACCTTTAGACAATTTAACATTAATAATAATGTGAACATGTTATCCAATATTCTCATTTTGTCACTGACCCAATAAGGTCTTTCATAGTAATTTTTTTCTCCAGTAGAGTCTAGGGTCAGGCACTACTTTTAGCTACTTTTAGTTGCCATGTCCTTTGGTCTGGAACATTTCTACAACCCTTTATTTTCATTTATGACACTGACATTTTTTTTTTTTCCTAATATTTCCTCATGATTAAATTTAGGTTCTACCTTCTTCCCGGAGCACTGCATCAGGGATGTTGTGTCGTTCTCGGGGCATCGCATCTGGAGCTACATGCTGTCCATCTGGCCTCCACTGGTGATTTAATTGTGGTCATTCAGTCAAAGAATTGTCTGATTTCTCCACTGTATTTTTTTTTTCTAACTTCAGTCTTTAAGAAAATGCAAATGCCCTGCTCCTTTTCAAAATTTCCTCCTAGATGTGACATCCACTGATGAGACTTGCCAATCTTCACTTGTCCAATATTTATACAATGGCTACAAAATCATGCTTTTCCAGCTCCAGGACTCCGTCCACATTTAGCAGTTGGCCTGGCCATTCCACTGTAAGCAAGAGTCTTCCTTCTTCCCTACTGTTTATCTATTGCTCTGTTAGTTATCAGTATAGACTAAGGAATTCCAATTGTTTTCCAATGGTTCATTATTCATTACCATCCATAGCTATTTTGGTGTTCAGATTGCCCCAAGTTTGGCCAATGAGAACCCCTTGAAGCTGACACACGTCCTCTGGCAGGCGCCATCATTTTTTGAGTACTTCTGAACTTTGTGGCAGTAACAAGATATTCCAGGCTCAAATTGTACCTATCCTGCCCCAGTCCTGTAATCAGCCATTTCTCCAGGGTGAGTGGTTCCTTTTAGTGGGGAATGACATTAGAGAACAAGATCTGGGTGCTAGATATACTCACTGCAACTAGGATATCTTTGGTTCTTGGCCCTGTAGTGGACAAAGCTAAGTAATAAATATATGTACATACAGATGCACTTATGTAAACATACAAGCATGCATACATATCTGTTACATAGGCATGCTTATACATACACATTTATTAGAAGTGAATTCATACCAACACCTCCAATTTCAATTGATTTCCACAATGTTCCTTTTTGCCATCTACGATTTCATATTTTTACATACTTTCTTCCTTAGTGAGAACCCTGGCTCCCAAAAGCTATACATTTACTCATTTGTTTAATACTAAAATACATCCAAAATCACTTCACAATTGCTTTCCCAACATTATTACATAAAACAAGCATATGAAAATAGTTCAGGATTTTTTTTTGCAATTCTCCCTCATCACCCCACCTTGCCCAAGACAAAGAGAGTATAATACAGTGTACACAGATTCCTTGGATCCTTTCTTTTTTTCTTTTTCTTTTCTTTTCTTTTTTCTTCTTTTTTTTTTTACCTCTTCAGTGTGGTTACGGTATGCATTTGAAATAAAATTGGTTACATCTGATTCATTTTGCTTCAGTTTTAGGATTATTTCTCCTTCATATCATTATTAACTTAAATTTATTTTTTTAATATATAGAGTATTAACATGCTGTCCAAAGTCAAAACTATGCAAAAATGTATGCTTAGACAAATGGCCCTGTCCCACAAATACTTTTCTCCTTGTTCCTACCCCACCCTCCACCCCTTGGAGGTATCCAACTTCATTGTCTTCTGTTTATCCTTCCTGGGTTTCTTTTTATAAAGATTAAGTAGAATTTTTTTTTTCATATTTTCCCTGCCTTCTTATACAAAATTAGAACATAAATACTTTTTTTCACTTAACACAATCTCCTGGAAATTATTAGAATTCATTTTTCAGGCAAGTGTTTACAAGAGCAAAATATATATGTGTGTGTAAAACTCATTTCCTTGGAAAACAAAAATAAGTCCCCAGAAGTCACCAGCTTTGCTCCTTTCCTCTATCTATTCTCTGAAACAGAAGTTTTCATCTGCCCTTCCATTTCCTTAAGGTCTAGCTTTCCTTTGGCACTAAATCAAGGCTAGTATATAACTTGAGTGACTTTATTAATACCCAGGTAAGATAATTACGATTTATCAGGAAACTTCCCTAGGCAAAAGCTGGATCTAAAGAGGAGGCCCTAGTGATAGCAACGAATATAATGTTGACTCTCAGGCAACAGAAAAGAAAGATCGCATCGTGAACCTTTAACATCTGACGGATATCTAGCAACTTGTGCCAAGTGGCACAAGAGGAACCAGAAAAAAAGAAAAAAGGTATTTAGAGGACTCAGAACAAATCTGCTGGAAAATCCACTCCCAGTCTTGCCCTTTGCAAGCAGACTTAAGCTCAAGACCACTTTTCCACACTCCCTCTCTTCCCACCATGTAGGAGAGCTGCTAGGGGTTCCCAGCCCACTCCCCTCCCCTCACTTTGTCACCAGCACTCACACTCAATGGCACTAGAAAGAAGCTATTGTCCTAAACTCCCCATACCCCTAAAAAAGGCAGATTAGTGCCGCGGTACCTGGCTTTTCCAAGTTAGCCTAGCTCTCCAATGTACAAACATCAAGAAAATTAAACGACTAAAAGTTAATCTGGTATACTCCAAAATTAGAAAACCTAGATGAAATGGACAAATTCCTAGAAATATACAAACTATCTACACTCACTCAAGAAGAAATAGATCTCAACAGACCAACGACAAGTAAATAGATTGAATCAGTCATCAAAATCCCCCCAGCAAAGAAAACAGCAAGACCAGAGGGCTCCACTGGTGAATTTAACCAAACATTCAAAGAAAAATTAACACCAATCCTGCTCAAACTCTTCAAAAACAATTGAAGAGGAGGGAACACTTCCTAACTCACTCTGTGAGGTCCACATCACCCTCATACCAGAGCCAGATAACAATACCATGAGAAAAGAAAATTATAGATGAATATCCCTTATGAAAATAGATGCAAAAATCCTCGACAAAATACTAGCAAAGGGAATTCAACAGTATATTAAAAAAATTATACACCATGATCAAGTGGGATTTATCCCGGGTATGCAAGGATTGTTCAAAATAACAAAATCAATTGATGTAATACACCACATTACATAATGTGTAAAAAATCCACAGCTAACATCATACTCAGTAGTGAAAGACTGAACACATTCCCTCTAAGACCAGGAACAAGACAAGGATGCTCAATGTCACTACTCTTACTTAACATTGTGCTGGAAGTTCTAGCAGGAGCAATTCGGCAAGAAAAAGAAATAAAATGTATTCAAATTGAAAGTAAAACTCTTCCAATTTGCAGGTGACATTGTCCTATATATAGAAAATCCTGAAAAATCACAACAAAGCAACTACAACTAATAAATGAATTCAGCAAAGTCGCAGGGTACAAGATCAACAAGCAAAAATCAGTAATGTTTGTATACACTAGTAAACACTAGTAATGAACAGCATGAAGAGGAAAGCAAGAGAAAAATTCCAACTACAATAGCAATTAAAAGAATCAAATATCTAAGAATAAATTTAACCAAGGATATAAGGGACTTATACATGGAAAGTTACAAAACTTTACCAAAAGGAATCAAAGAAGACCCAGACAAATGGAAGGACAATCCACATTCATGGATTGGAAGACTAAATATTGTTTAGTTGTCAATTCTGCCCAAAGTGATTTACAGATTCAATACAAGCCCAATCAAAATTCCAAAGCCTTCTCTGCAGAAATGGAAAAGACAATCATCAAATTTATGTGGAAGGATAAGGAGCCACAAAAAGCCAAAACCATCTTGAGAAAGAACAAAGATGGAGTGCTCACAATTCCAATTTTAAAACTCATTGTAAAGCTATAGTAATGAAAACAGCATGGTACTGGCTGAAGAACAGACATCTAGACCAATGGAATCAAATGGAGAGTTCAGCATTAAACCCTCACACTTAATTTTTTTAAAATATAATTTTATTGAGATTGTTCACATACCACACAATCATCCAAAGATCCAAAGTACACAATCAATTGCTCATGGTATCATATAGCTGTGCATCCATTACCACAATTAATTTGTTTTTCAATTTTTAGAACATTTCCATTACTCCAGAAAAGAAATAAAGACAAAAAAAGAAAACTCAAATCCTCCAATACCCCCCAACCACCCCCTCCATTATTGACTCTTAGTATTGGTATAGTACATTTGTTACCGTTGATGGAAGAATGTTAAAATAGTACTAACTCCCACCTTGCCCGAGCCCGCCCCTAGCCAGTGGTTCTCCACGCACCCAGCATCCAGCGAGAGTCGCAGCGCGCCGACGGAGCGGACATGGGCAAAGTGATGGTGGCCAGGCTCAGACTGGGGCTGCTGCTTCTGGCGCTGCTCTTACCCACGCAGATTTATTCAAATCAAACAACTGCCATAACACTTTCAAGTAACTCCACTCAGAGTACCTCGGCTGCCCCAAGTACAACTAATGTCACCACCCCAGGAGGTGGTGCCCTGCAGTCTACAGCCAGCCTCCTCGTGATCTCACTCTCCCTTTTACATCTTTACTGCTAAGAGACTCAGGTCAAGAAACATCTATGCTTCCCCATCTTCTGAACCCAATCCAAATGGCATCTGAAGTCCAGTGTGGCAAGGAGAAAACAGGTCTTCATCGAATCTACTGGTTCTACACCTTATTGGTACAGAAAATGTTGAGAATCCCAAATTTGACTGGTTTGAAGAACATGTGAAGGATTTGACTAGATGATGAAGGCCAATATTAATTCTGCTGGAGTTTTATGCAGAAGACAAAGACAGACAACATCCAAAATGAAGAGAGGATTTCCTTAAATGTGACTTAAGAAATATGGACACTTAAAACTCTACCTTGAAAAACAAACAGATTTTCTCTTACGTAGAGAGAAGCAATGGGGTGTGGAATGGAGATTCAGTTTTCATTTGGTACATTAAATATATAGGGCCATGAAATGATTAGGTAACATAAAAGCTTCCATGATTCTATTTATGTGTACGTTAGAAGGAACCTCCAGGTGTTACTGTAAATTCTACATGTACTGTTTCACCAATACTAATTTAATGCTGATAAGCTCTAGATAAAAGTTTTACATTGTTAAGCTATCACTGTTCTCTTGGGAACTGAACTCTTTTATTTCTGAGGCTTTGGATTTGACATTGTATTTGACTTTTTATGTAGTAATTGACATGTGCCAGTGCAATGATGTATTGAAATCTACCCAGCAGTGCAAGCATAATGAATAAACCTTGCTTATACACTTGTAAAATCAGATGGTAGGCATTTCCCATCACATTCCCATCCACCAACAGCACCAGATTCATTTAGCTAAACTGATTCCAAAGAGTAGAAGTACATTGACCTCAACCAATTTCAAAATGCTGCATTTTTGTTTCTGCATATATTGAATACTTTTTACAATTTAATAAGTGGTCTGTTTTGAAAGAAAAATTGACAGGTCTTAAAATTTAAAAGGCAAATGTGAAGGACCCAAAAGTAAATAATGTATCCAGTATTTGGGAAGGGAGGACTGGAACCTATCCTGCATTAAATTCGCAAAAACTTTTATACTCTTTCTGTAAATACTTTTTTTAACTTTATGAATCAGAGTAGCCACATTTGGAACACTTTCTGTATCAGTTAATATTTTTTAGACAGTTAGAACTTGGTCCTAAGCCTAAAGTTGGCTTGATTCTGGAAAGTAAATCTTTTACAACTGCCTCAATGCACAGAAACCTTTTTAAAAATAGATACCCTATGAAGTTTTTGTTCGCATGGTCACACACTGATGCTTTGATGTTCCAGTATCTAATATGGCCACAGTAGTCTTGATAGCCAGTCATTTTTTACCCCCTCTAGAATCCTACGTGGGAACAACCAGATCCAACAAGCTACTGTGTGTGTGAATGAACACTCCCTTTTGCTCTATATGTGAATGCTATACATCTGTTTTGGATTGTATATTGTGTTTGTGTATTTATGCTTTGATTCATAGTAACTTCTCATGTTATGGAATTGATTTGCATTGAACACAAACTGTAAATAAAAAATGGCTGAAAGAGAAAAAAAAAATAGTACTAACTGTATTACATAGTTTGCAATAGGTATATTTTTCCCTGTATACCCCTCTATTATTAACTTCTAGTTATAGTGTCATACATTTGTTCTAGTTCATGAAAAGAGATTCCTAATATTTGTACAGTTAATTATGGACATTGTCCACAGAAGATTCACTGTTTTACACATTCCCATATTTTAACCTTCTGGTGACATACGTGGCTCTGAGCTTACCTTTTCTACCACCTTCACACACCTTTCAGCACTGTTAGTTATTCTCACAATAACATGCTACCGTCACCTCTGTCCATTTCCAAACACTAACGATGCTCAATATCACTGGTCATTAGGGAAATGCAAATCAAAACCAAATGAGATACCATTTCACAACCACTAGAATGGTACTATTCAAAAGACAGAAAATATGTGTTGGAGAGGATGTGGAAAAATGGGAACACTCATTCACTGCTGGGTGTGTGTGTGTGTGTAAAATGGCGTGTGGCCACTATGGAAAACAGCTTGGCAGTTCCTCCAAATGTTAAGTTTAGAATTACTGTATGACCTGGCAATCCCACTTCCAGGTATATACCCAAAAGAATTGAAATCAGGGACTCAAACAGATATTTGCACACTGATGTTCATAGTAGCACGATTCACAACTGCCAAAAGATGAAAGCAACCCAAGTGTCCACCTACAGAGGAATGGATACACAAAATATTATATACATACAATAGAGTATTATTCAAGGTAAAAAGGAATGAAATTTTGATACAAGTGACAACATGGATGAACCTGGAAGACATCATGTTGAGTGAAGTAAGCCAAACACCGAAGGACAAATATTATATAATCTCCCTGATATGAAATAATTGGAATATGCAAATTCATAGTTAGAAACTAGAATACAGGTTACCAGAGGCTGGGGTGGGGGTAGAGAATGGGGAGTTAATGTTTAATTGATGCAGACTTTCTGTTTGTGGGAGAAGAGGGGGATGGAAAAGTATTGGTAATGGATGGTGGTGATGGTAGCACCACATTGTGAATGCAGTCAACACCAGTGAATTATATATTCGAACATGGTTAGGGGAAATGTTAGGTTGCATACATATTACTAGAATAAAAAATTTAAAAACAAACATGGGCTATACAACACAGTGAACCCTAAGGTGAACTATAGACCATAGTTCATAGTATCATTATAATATTGTTTCATCAATTCAAACAAAGGTATCACACAATGCAAAGTGTGAATTAGCAGGAAAACTCTGTGTGTGTGGGGGGGGGGTTATATGGGAACTCTGTTTTCTGCATGATTTTTCTGTAAATCAACAAGTTCTGTCATTTAAAATAGAGGGTGAGAGTAAAGGGAAAACAGGGTGAGACTCCCTCCATAAGTTAGCACAAGAAAACATAAATGGAAGAAAGCCAAGGATGAAGTCATTATAGTAACATTATGGTATTTAAAAAGCCTTAGGCAATTTACATTCCATAAACACAATCATTGTAGGGTAAAGCTCAGATCGGAGAGACTAAGAAGCTTCTGTCTCAGTCCGGATCTGAGGTCCAGCAGAGGGAAAGCCCCGCCCCCAAGACCCCGCAGCCTGGGAACTGGGCAGGCATGGGCGGGGCCAGCTCCGGAAATGCCTTAGGCCACTCCTCCCGGGCCCGCCCTTGTCTGCTAAGGTGTTACGGAATGTGAGAACAAAGTTTAAAATCCCGGAAGTCTAAGAAGAGAAATATACCTAACAGAAATAGATACAATTCACACACTCAAATTTTGAACTTAATGGATTCTAATTTAATTTCTCCTCTACAATTAAAAATTGCTTTTGTTCAAAGGAAAGCATTTAAAAGGATCAGTGTGTCTAACTGGAATAACATGTTCTAGGATTAGTAATCACTGAGCACCTTTATTACTAGAAGCGGAAGAGGTCATAAAAATATCTTCACCTTCACAGATGGGCAGCTTGCTAAAAAGCATTTTCTCAAAACAAGAGAACCAAGAAAACATAGAAGAGACCAGGTTGGTTGTTTTTTGTTTTTTGTTTTTTTGTTTTTTAGTAACTGAGGAAAATTTCTTGCCTTCTCCACTTAAAGCAATTTTTAGATTAAAATGCAATGGCCTAAAAAAAAAAATGCCATGGCTTCTATTCACAGTACGGAAAAGGTGAAAGCAACTCAATTGTCCATCAGCAGATGAATGGGTACACAAAATGGGGCATATACATACAATGAACTATTATTCAGACATAAAAAGGAACGAAGTTTTGATACAGGCTATATGGATGACCCTTGAAGACATGTTGAATGAAATAAGCCAGATACAAAAGGTCAAATATTGTATGATTTCACTTATATGAAATATTTAGAATAAACAAATTTGTAGGAGACAGAAAGCAGATGAGAGGATACCAGGGGTGGAGGGTAAAGGAAAGTTATCGTTTAATAGGCACAGAGTTTCTGTTTGGGGTGATGAGGAAGTTTTGGTAACGGATGTGGCGATGGTAGCACAATTGTAAATGTGATTGATGTCACTGGATTATACGCATAAAAGTTGTTGAAATGGGAAATTTTGTGTTATATATGTTACAGTAGAAATTTTTTTAAAAAAGAAACCAGTGGCCTCTGTGCAGGCAATCTGGAGTAGTGGGAAGAGGCCTGACCTCATTCCAGCCCAGCATGCCACCACTCGCTGGGGGGCTTCGGGCAGGTCATCCCCACCTGGGCTCAGGCTCTCCATCGGGTCAGAGGTCCTAAAACCTGATGGTACGTCAGAATCCCATGGAACACTAATAAGGATTGATTTCCTACTGGATTCAGCCTATTAAGACTGGACTGGGGAAGGCGCAAGATTGTCCTGAGTGTTTGCTAGAATATGTCTGAGGTTTCTTTGAATGGCACTAAATTTCCTAAGTCTATGTGACTTTAAAAAAAATTTTTTTTCTTTTTCTATCTTTTTTCGTCTCTAGTTTAAAGAATATCCTCTTGAGTAAATTTTGCTCTCAGGAGTGGGACCCACGGGGAAAGACTTGAGGAGAGAAAGAAGGGTTGCTCATACTCACTGATCCTAAAGAAAGGACAAATCAAAGGTATTTACACTGAGTAGTAGTATATGCAGCCAGATACCATAAACATGGAAATCTACCATTTTGCCTCAGAATTTCTGATTCAGTAGGTCTGGTCTGGGGCCTAAGAATTTGCATTTCTAGGAAACGCCCAAGTGCTGCTGCTGATACAGGAATCACACTTTGAAAAGCTCTGCTGTAGTAGAATAGACGTGTATCTAAATAATGCAATTTCAATGAAGAATGGTTGGTGCTAAAATGGGGATTCACCTAACAAACATACCAGTAAGGGCACCTATTTGTAAGGACAGGGGTCAAGAAGGCATTTCCCAGAAGAGGTGCTGCAGGAATGGATGTTTAAAGTGAGACCTATAGGACGTTAGGAGTGAGCTGGGTGAAGGGAGGGGAAAGGGCGTTGCAGGCATGGGGCACGGTATTTGCAAAGGTATGGAGGTGAGAAGGCACACAGCCTGTTCTTGGAATTGCAAGTCTTTCAGTTTCGATGGGAAACTGGAGGGTGATGGGAAAAGTGAAGAGCAAGGAAGCTGAGAGGTGTGGGCATTAAGGAGCCTAGACTTTATCTGAGGGTAACAGGAAGCCTCAGAAGTGTTCAGCATAAAGGATTTAAGCTCTAGGGACTATGGCCAGCCACAGGGCTGTGCATCTCCGATTCTAGGTTCATTCCACCTGTGCAAACGGAATCCCCAGCTGCCTGTGTTACAAGCTGTTTCTGGTAAGAACACTCGAGTCCACTGTGCCATCCAATACAGTAGCCACTAGCCATGTGAGGCTATTTAAATTTAAATTAATCATAACTAAATTAAAAGCCAGTTCCTCTGTGGCCACATTTCAAGTGCTAAACAGCTACCTGTAGCTATAATGAAAACTTTCATCATCACAGAAAGTTCTATTGCACAGCACTGATCCAGGAGATACAAGCAGTATTGGATCTAAGCTGTGCCAGGCATCCTGATTTTACTGTATCAAACCAGCAAGCAACAGGGTTGGGGGATTGGGCCTGCATTCATGGAAAAAAAGAAAATACAATAAAATCTAAATTGATAAAAACCCTCAGCGTATAAGGCTAGACACCAGTAATTCCTCATTAATATATATTCAGGCTAGAAATATCCTAGATTTCTCTTTTGTAAGGTTGCAAGGAATATTTTTTTCAGGACACCAAGAGGAATCCTAGAATCACATTAATTCTCCAAAGCCACCCCTAAATCCTAAAAATAACTCACCAAGGGAATTGAGGGAGGAAAATACACCCCAGATTAAAATTCTAAAATTCACCTCTTATGTGCCAAAAAAGCTAAGCTTTTAAAGCTTTCTCTATTGTGTATTTTACCTACCTAATTCCATATGCAGGATTCATCATATTATGTTGCTAATCCTTATGCTAAGTTCTAAAAATAAGGCAAGAGCCCTTTCATGCCAAGCCGGGGACAGAAGTAGAAACTGATGCAAGGAGGAAATGGGTGATGTCAAATCAAACACACACACCCAGGAGAAAGATTTAACCCTTGGACTAGCTGTAACAGCAATCATTTTTAACCATTAAAAAAACCAGGAAGCCAGAGGGGAGTGATAATTTCTACAAATGAAAGTCCAGAAATGTTCTTGCTTTCCCAGCTGCTCAGGAAGTAATTGATCAACCTGAGCAGAAAGGCAGCCCTAGAGCCCACACCCCTGAAGAATCTGGCATGGGGGCAGGTGGTGGAGGAAGTAGGGGTTCCCCGTGAATGAGATGGGCCCACCCAGGTGTGCTGGATGTTCTGCTCCTGATGCCCAGGGACAGGTGGCTTTAGGAGGCCTTCTCAGGTAGGCCTGAGGCAGTCTCCTTGTTCCACAAGTCTTCCTGTCCAGGCACGTTCAGGCAAAGGGCATCTCAGAAAAAACTAGAGCTGGAGTGTCTGCATGGGTCAAAACAAGTGAATAGCCTGGGGAACTGGCCACCGCCTCCTAAGTGTTGCATTTTGCCTGCAGTGAAACTCCTCACTCCTCAGCGATGGAGATCTTCTTGGGTCTGCTCTTGGGGAGATGGAGATCAAGATGTAATCTACTCTTTCCCTTTCCTTGGGTTAAAATAAAACCAGTTTCTCTAGATCCTTGCCAAGGATGAACATAGCCCCTCCTACCCCAAACAACCATGAATGGAAGATCACTTATTTACCAGTTGCTGGTTTTGTTAAAACCTGGAACAGCCAGCAAGAAACTCAGCATAAGGCTCCTTGGGAGTGCCAGGGCACAGCAAGAAGCAGAAGTACATGGATTATCGCAAGTCATTGAAGGGGCACTAGAGTAGACAGTGAAGATGGGAGTGGGAGAAGACAGCTACCTTATTAGAGGGCTGAGCCTGTGGTATTTGAATGCACAGTGAATGACAAATTATTCAAGAACTTTTTATTTGTAATATAATTCTGGTTTAATAATGTGTTACTATTATTAGCATTGGCTGAGCTAATACTATGTGCCAGGCACTGTTCCAAGCACTTAGTGCATATTAATGCATTAAAGTACACAATGACCCAATGAGATAGATTATTATTTTCATTTTACAGATGAAGACAATGAGATCAAGAAACATGCCCAGCTACCATAAAATTCATATGAAATGGCAAAGGGTCCCGAATCCCTAAAATCATCTTGAAAAAGAAGAACAATTTTAGAGGATTCAATTTCCTGATTTCAAAACTTAACAATAAAGCTACAGTAATCAAAACAGTATGGTTCCAGTGCCCATCAACAAGATGAATGGGTAAAAAGAATGTGGTACATTCACACAGTGGAATAATATTCAGCTATAAAAAGGAATAAAATTCTGTTATGTGCTACAACATGGATGAACCTTGAAGGCATCATGTTGAGTGAAAGAAACTTGCCCAGAATCTCACAATGGTATATAGTAGAGCCTGATTCAGATCTCATCAGCCTGGCTCCAACATCCTGTTCATATAACCATCATGCCAGGTCTCATTTTACTTGTTCAGGCAGAAGCACCTCAGCCCAGGCTGCCCTGGGTGGTACCATGCCCTCCTTCCAAAGCAGCTGACAGGCTTTGTAATCCAAAAAATTCATATTTTAGTTGTTTGTCTGAAAATTGGATTGGTTCTTTCCAGAGCAGTCTATAAAATGTTCGTTTGCTTTGCAAGGTGGGTATGGAACTCAGTCGCCATGTGCAATAATGCTTTTGTCCAGTTTGGAATACCAGGGGCCTTCTCTCCACTCCTCCACCTCTTCCCTGCTCCATGACCTGCATGAAGTGCAAGGCTCCTTCAGCTACCTCCAGCCAGCGAAGCCATGAGACCAGGGTACCCCAGATCCCAAAACCATTGATATGAGGCAGGAGCTCCAGAGGGAGGGAATGTGGTTGAGGAGAAGGAGAGGCTGAGATGGGGACCTCAAGATCAACAGCAAGCCAGCCAAGGGATGGCTTGTCCAAGGGGCCACCCATGTGTAAGGGACAGGTACATTGGGGGCTGCCTCCCACAGCCAATATACCTGTGCGTGAAAACATGATGTCAATGTGCCCCAATGTTAAGGAAAGAGAAGAACAGAAAAGGGAAAGTCAGACAGGGCTATTTAGTGTCTCCTCTCTACCACAGATATGGCCTTTAATTTTTATCAGCAGGAAGTTTGGGTTTAGCGCTGGTCCAACTGATGGGAGATTTAAGATACATCTTATTTCACAACTGCTTCATAAATCAAAATAGAGCTATCTCCATTGGAGACAATCTACCTACATCAGAGGATATGTTAGTAGAACTCCACACACTCAGTGGTTTTATTAAGTGTGAGACAGTCCATCTCTGAGCATCTGGCTTGGTGTTTCATGTAGGAGACAATTCCTTTCCATGCTCTACTTCCTCACCCTGCAATTCACCTAATTCCTAAATGATCTGAGATTACTAGGTTTCAGTTACTCAGACTTCCAAAAACCAGGCTGGGTAGTGACTCAGGCACCTGCCTTCAAAAGCCATGTGCACTCTGTATTTTATGCATGATTTTTCTGTAAACCTACAACTTCTCTAATAAATGAATAAATAATAAATTTTTTAAAAAGCCAATCACAGGGTCTCCTTTTTGATAGGCAATGTGCTTCTGATTCTCGCAAGCCACCCTAGGGCTGCAGGCTCTGGAGGGTGCCTCAGATCTCAATTTTACTGTATTCTCTGATGTTTGAATCAGTGAACCGATCAGATCACAGCCACTTTCCAAAGGTAGAGGTAGTGTCAAGAAAGAGTTAGTTTTCCAGTAACGTCAGACAGGGGCATACTTAGCATTGCTCTTGGAACAACTGGAAAAACCACATTTAGAAGGGAGTCAAGCCCACAGCCAGGGAACGCTTTGCTAACACCCGGCAGGCAATCAGCAGGCTCTATTTTTCAGCTCTGAGACAAATAAGCCCAATAGAAGAGCCCCCATTCCCACCACAGTTATCATGCTAAAAATAATAATCAACATACCAATTATTCAGCAATCATGTCTAGAATGTCTATATTAAAAAAAGGTATGTTATATTGGCTCAAATGATCCTATAAGAAACTTAAAAATCTCCCAAAATTGGTGTAAAAAATCATTAAAAACACATTCTAAGTTTTCTGAGGTCAAACTGATATTTTTGTTACTTACATCAGTGCTTTATGAAAGAGTTAGGATCGATTATATGGAACAAGCCTCCCAAAATGTAAAATTCCACTGTTTCCTCTACTAACTCCCAAATCAATGCAATAAACCAAGTATTCATTATGTGCTAGAATATAAATGAAAGAGGAACCCCATCCTCTCACGCTTGCTGTCCATGCAGGAACCCTGACAAATACCCAACTACCCATAACTCAGCGTGACAGGTGTTCTGAATGAGGAGAGTGGAGAAAATAGTCATTTATACCCAACAGGCAGGGGTGGCCAGGGGAGGAAAGGAAGGAGAGAGGAGAAGGTTCTTTGAGTTGGACCTGATGAGCAAGGGGGGGCCATCGTCAGGTTGGGAGAAGGGAAGTGAGAAGACAAAGGCATTTTAGGAGAGGAAACATTGGAAACAAATGTTCAGAAACACAAAAGCACACAGGATTAGTTCAGATTTACTAACGTGTAGAAGGTGGGGGTCGTGGACCAAGAACGTTAGAAGACGAGGCTGGAGAGGTGGACCGAGGCGAGGCGGTGGGAGGCCTTGCATAGGTTCAAGGCATTTGGAACGTGCGTGCTCAGCAAACAGAGGCCTTCGGAGGCTTCTCATGCAGTTAACACATGTCTCCCGACTGTCTGACAGGTACTGGGTTAGCTGTGGGCGAGCAAAACAGAAGCCTTGTCCTGAGGAAGCTCAAGTCTGAGGGAGACAAACTGGACTCTAGGGCACAGGGATATTTAAACTGTAGAGGTGCTGGATGGAGACAGAATGGCGCAAGGCAGCGGGGCAGGCCGGCCCTGAGGTTGGAAGCATAAGCAGCGGTGTGGGGAGGGGGGTGCAGGAGCACTGTCCCGGAACCACCTGTGCAAAGGGCCTGGGGCCCACCAAACAGGAAGTGTCCTGATCAGATGTGCATTTTTAGACACAATAACCCTGGTGAGAGACTATAGGGAGAGACGGTGTCTACTTGTGGCCAAGACAAGACAACAGAAAGGTTCTTTGCTCTCTGGCCTGGAGATGATGAAGGCAGGGCCAAGGCATTGTGGGCAGAGCGGGGCAGAAAGGGACGGGGCTAGGGCTTATGGAGAGGACGGGAGTAGGGGGCTGAGGGAAAAGACACTCCAGAAGTAGAAGCAAGAGCACTCTGCAACCTCACCTGGTTGGGGCAGGGAGAGAAGACATCAAGGAAGATCCCAGTTTCTAGCCTGGCTAACACCTGCTCTTATCCAAGGTGGTGAGAACAGGAAGAACTGAAGTGTTGCAGAAAAGGACAGGGTGTTTTGGAAATGAGTCTGCTGTCCTTGGTGGCTCTGAGTTGCCCTTCAAAAGGGTATGTGAAGTGGATAAACATACTGTGGTGTATTCATACAGCGGAATACTACTCAGCGACAGAAAGGAACACACTTTTGGATGGATAAATCTCAGAAACATTAAACAGAGAGGAAGAAGTCAGGCGCAAAATAATACATGCTGGGTAATCCAATTTATAAGAAATTCTAGAACAAGTACAACTGAAGCAGAGTGACAGAAATCAGACCACTGGTTGCCTGGGGCAAGTAGGGATTGACTGGAAAGGGGCATGAGGGAATTTTTGAGGACAATTAAAATATTCTGTATCTTGATCAGATGGTAATTTGTCAAATTCAAACTACATTTAAAATGGGGACACTCTATTGTATTAAATTATACTTCAATAAAGGTGATGTATTTTTTAAAATACCATGTGAAAGACAGGATTCTAAAAGCAAGAATGGGAAACCAGGATGACACAGAATTTTGAATGCCCAGGAAACAGAATGGGTGCATAAACAGGTAACTTCTACTTGAGAAGTTTTGAGATTCCACTAAAGGAGAAGAAGAAGAAAAAATTCTGGCAATAAGAGGGACATTTTTTGACACTGAAGGGAGCTCCAGGGGCATGGGAGAAAGGGTCTGAGGGGCTCAGCAAGGGAAGCATTAGAGTGACAGACCGGAAGGCCCTGACTCGGAGGGTGGACACTTGGGAAGAGGCTGGCTGGCGCCTTTTGTGGCACTTGAGCATCCCTAAATGAGAGGGAACGAAGGTGTGAAGTCCCACTGAGTGCAGCTCGGAGGAGTAGAGGCACCAGCTGGCACCTCCACAGCTTCTCTTTCTCAAGGACTGTGGGCCAAGCCGGTGATGGGACATCCAGGGAGGTGGGGAAGAGTCGGGTACTGCCATGTCCCCTCTGACCACCACGGGCCCTGCCAGGAACAGCCCAGACGTCACCCAATGGTCACTACCCCCAAAGAGCCACTTCGATCAAGCCAGAAAACCAGTCACTCTTTGTTAACTCCCTTGTAAGCCATTTCTATGATAGGAATAATGCCACGCCTACTCAAAACAAACTGCAGACTTTCAACCTCAGAAGTAATAATGATACTTCAGAAATCTGTTCTTAGTTCAAAATGAGAATGTTTCCGGATCTGCCTAGAGCAGGGGGATGGTGAGCCATGCTCAAATGATTATAAGGGGACGCACCCATGTTCACAGCATGCTTAATATCCCAAAGGCTAGGGCTTGTTTAGTTGAAAGGACATTCAGGGAAAGAGGTTTTAAGTAGAAACAGTTGGAAGAACATATATAAAAACTCAATTTTATGACTAAACTTCACCATACTTTAAGTAGAAAAGCCTGCTTCTGGGTAAGGAATTCCAGGTAATTCTAATGTAAAGAAATTGAAAGTCCAACTATGTAAAAGATATTAATAATATGACATTAGGTAGAAAAAGTAGAAAACAAAATTTTATTTACAGTGTACCACTAAATGAAAACACTCTCTACAAAGAAAATGCATACAACAAAAATGGATATTTAACTATAGGGAAGAGAGTTTATTTTCTCTTTCTTTATAATTTCATGCTTTTGTTAACATGTATTATTTTTGAATGGAAAACAATTAAGTCCAATCTACAAAAACACAAAACCAAAAATATTCAGGCTGCAAAAATATTAACAATACATTTTCTTTAAATTGCAAGTTCCTTTGTTGAGCATAAAATATGATGAATACAAAATGAAAACTTGAGCGTAATTTCTGAGGGATACTTTACCACATAAAGTGAGGCAAAAGTACATTTGTATCCGTAACTTTATACAAAAGAAAAATGAAATATGAATAAGACAAAGATATTTCAGAAAAGTAGGTTAGTTTTAACTTCTTATTGAGATACACTTTGGCAACACCATTTTATATAGATTTAGCATTTTTTCAGAGAGCAGGGTGGTTCCTCCGAATGTTTCCACATTCTCAAAGGAAGGTGGGGTAGCTTGGAGCTATGTATGGCAGAAAAACATGTCCTTAAACTTAATCCATTCCTGTGGGTGTGGACCCATTATAAATAAGATCTCTTCAAGATGTTACTTTATTTAAATTGTGGCCCAAATGAATCAGATTGGGCTTTAATCCAGATTACTAGAGTCCTTCATAAGCAGGGTGAAAGACAGGCAGAGAGGAAGTTACAGGGAGAGCAGACAGAAGCCAGATGTCAACGGAACCGAGAAGCATGGCAAGGCCACCATGTGCATTGCCATGTACCAAGTATGGCCGGCAGTCAGCCCCAGGAAACCACAGTCTTCTGGGAGAAAGCCTCGCCTTGCTGACACCTTGATTTTGGACTTCTCCTAGCCTCAAAACCGTGAGCCAAAAAATTCCACTTGTTAAAGCCAACCCATTGCATGGTATTTGCCTTAGCAGCCAGGAAACTAAAACAGAACCTAAAAACTCTGGGTTACTACTCACACTTGGCCAACAATAAACCCCAGATCATCCCTCTTAAAACCACTCTGAGCAAGACACAAAATGACAAATAGTGTATGATTCCACTTACATGAAATATCTAGAATAAGCAAATTCACAGAGACGGAAAGCAGGTTAGAAGTTAACAGGGTGGGAGAGCAGAATGGGGAATTATTGCTTAATGGGTACAGAGTTTCTATTTGGGGTGATGAAAAAGTTTTGGTAATGGATGATGGGGATGGCCATACAACATTGTAAATGTAATTAATGCCCCAGAATTGTATACTTAAAGGTGATTAAAATGGCAAATTATATGTTACCACAGTATAATTTTTTAAAAACACGCTCTTGCTAGTCTTCCTTGTTTCCATAAAAGGCAACCCCACCCTTCCAAAAACAGCTCAGACCAAAAACGTGTGGGTCGTGCTTGACTCTTCTCTTTCCTCACAGACTGGACACAATCCTTCCCAAACCCTCTTGGGTCTACCTTCTAAATATTTCCAGAAGCCACCACCTTCCTGCCACCTCCTCTGGAGCAGCCACTGGGTCACCTCCTGACTGTTCTCCCTGCTCCTGCCCTTGCTCCCCTTCAAATTTCAACCCAGCCGCCAGACTGAGGCTCTCAAAAAGCATTTCAGACCATGTTTCTGCTCTTCCTGCTTCTCGTTTTTCTCAGAGCAAAAGCCAAAGTCCATCGCAGCGCTCTTTTTCCTCTCTGCCCTTATCTCCCACCACCCACACTCAGTCCCACTCACCCAGCTCCAGCCCCACCGTCCTGGAACCCTCCGGGCTGTCCCCACCATGGGAGCTGCACCTGTCCCTGTTTCCATGACTGGAACCCTCTTCCCCTAGAGACCACTGGGCTCAACTCCTCACCTTCTCCCATCTTGCTCAAATGTCACCTCTCAGGGGACCTGCCCAATGACCACTGTACTTGAACTGTGCAACCCTAACTCCCCGATCCTCCTTATCTTGCTTTACATTGTTTTCCATAGTGCTTCCCACCTTCCAACAGACTATAAAATGTATTTACTTACTCTCTGTCTCTTCCTCCCCCCGCCCCCCCCCAATATACACTCTCTGAGGAAAGGGACTTTGTGTCTTTTTGTTCAGCTATATCCCGAGCACTTGGGGCAGAGCCTGCCACACAGGAGTATCATAAGTATTTGCTGATTGAATGATAGGCCATCTTATTTAATTAGGCATCCCAGTAATCACCTGTATAAAATACTAAGCCCTCACTTCTTTCACCCATATTCACTTTGATTTGTTTTTTTTCCCATTGCATTTATCACCAACTGACATGTCACATGTTACGGTGCTTCTTATCTATCTCTCCATACAAGAATGTAAGCTCCATAAGGGCGGGACCATGTCTTTTTCTCCCTGCTGCATCCACAACATCTAGAGCAGTGCCTGGCACAGAATATGTACTCAAATTTGGGGGAGGGAAGGAAGGAGGGAGGGAGAAAGGGAAGGAGGGAGGAAGGAAAAGAGAGAGGGAATAATTAAGCATTTATTTAAAGTCTATCCATTCATATGTTGCTTTAGTCAAAATAAAAGGGAATATCTAGTCATGGTGCCAGGACAAGGAGTAGACAATTCAGTGGATTCCAATCAAAGGAGCACGGGACATTGAAAGCCACTCATCATCATTATTCATAGATTGCTCTCTTCTCTGGTTCTCTGAACAATAGATGACAAGGACTGGCCAATCTTGTTATTTGCCATAACAAACCAGGTGACATACTTCATGATTCAATTCAATGTAGATCCGATATACTACACATCAAGGAAACAAAAACACCTGTTAGCCGAGGTCCGTCCATTACTGCTTCCCTCCCGTTACCACTGGTTGGGCATGCTGCCCACAATTTTAAAGGTAATTGTTGTAATAATAATACCACCTCAATTTCATAATGTGCCTTTCTTCTAAGGCATTTATTAGTCTTCATATTCCAATTTAATTATGCTTCCAACATTATTGAAAGTTATAGCTTAATCATTGCAGAAAGGAAACTGAGATAGAGCCAGCTGGGGAGGAGTTAGCTCTTGGTCTGGCCGCACATGGTTCCAGCTGCACAATTAATAACAGTCACCCAGAGTCGTACCATTGGGGCAATGGAAAAGTAGAAGTAAGACATGCAGGAGCAAGCCCTTGCCTTTCCTCTCCTCTCTGTTCTCAGGACTCAGTCCACATCTAACCCAGACTCATCTTAGATTCCTAAAGGTGACCGGAAGCAAATCACAGAAAACCATCTAGTCTTTCAGAAAATGATGGGTTCTAAGGGAAAAGTTGGCCAGAAAATAAGGGGTTTGGGAAAGGCTGGAACTGCCTGGTACATTTCGTATTATGGGGAGTATTTTTCACCCCATCTCCCCAAAGGTGAACAAAATACTTCATCGTGGAAACTTCTCAACAAGAAGCTTCATTGTGGCAGTCTTTCAGAAGAAGCTGGAGTCATATCCATCTGGATGCTTTAAACACCATCCTGCCCAAAGGCAAGTGGGTAGACCAGGTGGCTTTCCTCAGCCACAGCAGCCCATCATTATGCAGTACCTCGTTGCCTTCCTCTTTCTTTCAAAGGTGTTTCAAGTTTCCTCAAGTTAATTTCTTATCTATCAAATTGAGAGCAGAATCCAATGGCAGAAATGAGGTAAGCTTTCAATCTTCTATGTGTCTGTAATGCCCATGGAATATAGTTAAAAGTTAAATTCTACTGCCACACATTTGTTTTGGGGGAAAAAAAAGAAAAATGCATGTGCACATTTGTAAACACACAGACTATCTCTAGAAGGTTAACCACTAAACTGGTAATGGCAGTTGTCTTCGGGAAGAGGAACTGGGAACAGGGTGAAAGGAGGAAGGAAGACTTACTCTATGTTCTCTTCCCTTTCGTGCCTTTTGAAGGGGGTACCATTTGCATGTAATATCTATTCAAACACTTAAATAAAAAAAAAACAAAACAAAAAATATGTGGGACAAAAATTGAAGCTTGGAAACTATTTTTGTTGGGGCTCTTGATCAGAAAATAACAAGGATAATGTTCCCACATTTTAATTTACCAGTGATGCTGGGCAACTAAGACAGTGTCTATTAGATAGACAGTGAGCTCCCCAAAGACAGGGGACATTTTAAGTATACTTTAAATATTTGTCCTTGTATTAGTTACAAGTTACAAATTACTGCATAACAAATTACCCCAAAATTTAGCAATCTAAAACAAGCATTTATCATCTCAGTTTCTGAGGCTCAGGGTCTCTCCCAGGGCTGCAGTCAAGGGGGCAGCAGGGGCTTTGGCAAGTTCAGGTTTGCCCGGGGGAGGATCTGCTTCCAAGCTCACCCATGGGGGCTGTGGACTAAGGTCCTCAGGTCCTGGCTGGCTGTTGGTCAGAGGCTCCCTCAGTCTCTGCTTTGTGGGCCCTTCCTCAGGCACCTCACAGCATGGCAGCCGGCTTCCCTCAGAGGGACAGCTGAGTGTGAGAGAGGTGAGCACCAGGGAAGGAGGGTCTGTTCTGTAACCCAGTCTCAGAAATGACACTGCCCCGTCACTTCTGCTGTATGCTATTTGTGCCCGTTTGTATATATTATGTCCCTTAGAAAAAGCCATGTTCTTTAATGCAATCTTGTGGGGGCAGATGTATTAGTGTTGATTAAGTCAGAATCATTGGATTAGGTAATTTCCTTGGAGATGTAACCCACCCAACTGTAGGTGATAACTCTGATTAGATCACTTCCAAGGAGGTGTGGCCCCGTCTATTCAGCATGGGCCTTGATTAGTTTACTAAAGCACTATATAAGAGCTCAGACAGAAGGACCTTGCTGCAGCAGCTTACAGAGACGTTTGGAGATGGCCATTGAAAGCAGACTTGCTGTTGCTTTGGAGATACTAACCCAGAGTTTGCTCTGGAGAAGCTAAGAAAGGACAAAATGCCCCAAAAAAGCAATATTTTGAAGAAAGCACAGGAACTGAGAAAAGAGCTGGAACACAACCAGGGATCAGCAGATGCCAGCCACGTGCCTTCCCAGACAACAGAGGTTTTCTGGACGCCATCAGCCATTCTTCTGTGAAGGGACCCTGTTGTTGATGCCTTAGATTGGACACTTTTATGGCCTTAAGACTGTAACTTTGTAACCAAATAAACCTGCTTTATAAAATCCAATCCATTTCTGGTATTTTGCATAACAGCAGCATTAGCAAACCAGAACACTATTCATGAGAACATGTCTCTAGGCTCAGCCCACACTCAAGGGGAAAGATTACATAACAGGCAGCAGGAGCTACAGAGCATACATAAGGAAAATCTCAAGACCCTCTGTTAGGGTAACAGATTTGGTCAAAAGTAGTTTGAGGGGCCTTTTATGAATCAAGCAGGAGTGGTCTAGGGGCAGAATGAAAACCAGAGAGATGTCTCCTCACTCAAACCAGCATGGGGGTGCTAAGAATAATGAGCTCTCAGTTACAGAGCGGGAAGGTCCCAGAAGGGGCACACATAAGATTCAAAACTAATTTTTAAAACCCAAAGTTGGAAAAGGTAAAGAAAACAAGATCATTTTTATCTTTTAGTCACCTGAGTAAGTCCTTGGAAGGATTAAAACATATTCAACTTGTCTATGTGCTTAAAGTCCTTTAAAAATGAAAATGCATAAATTCATGAATTACTCAAAATATAAGTGACGGTTTTACAGTATTCCCACACTTTGAAAAGACAGGCAGGCCCTCTGGTCAGGCTCCCAAGTCCTTATGTGCAGCTGTAAGAACAGCCTGTTGCACATTTCATTTATTAACAACTTTGGGAATTTAACAATTAAAAGTCAGATCTTATCACGCTGCCAAACTATGGTGGCTGGCATCCACCATCCAGTCAGGACTAGGAGAGGAAAGACCAAAAGAAAAAAAAAAACTTCTGGGGGAGGGGAGAGTCACAATTACTTTGGGAATCAGGATTCTGAAGAGTTTACCAATTTTACTCAAGGCTAGAGAGATGTTTTCATTTAAACTCCAAGATATACACTTGCCTAATACATACATATTGCAATTCTGAAAATCTCTTAACTTAATTCATTTTAGCATAGGCTCATGTAAATAATACAGCACACGATATGTGAGACACTGCTTGTTTTTTTTTTTTTCTGTGAACAGTTTTACCCTAATAGATGTGGCTTCACATTTCCTTTACTCCTGTTTTCTTGCACAACCCCCCTCCTCCTCACCCTAATTATTGGTGATGGAATCATGTCCCCCCCACAAGATATGTTCAGGTCCCAACCCCTGGTTCTGCAGGTGTGAACACATTTGTAAATCTTTCAAGATGTCATCGGTTAAGGGGTGCCCAGACTGAAGGAGGGTGGGCCTACATCCAACATGAAATCCTCGTAAGCAAAGGAAGTTGGACTCAGAAGTAGAGGCCAGAAACCAGAAGAAGCCAGAGAGTGAGGCAGAAGGCTACGTGACAGAGGCACAGATGCATCTACAAGCCAAGGAACCCCAAGGATGTCAGCAGGCCAGCACCAGAACGCTACAGATTGTGGAGCAAGCACAGCCTGCCGATACCCTGATGTTGGACTTCTACCCCCCCAAACTATGAGACAATAAATCCCTATTGTTTTGGCCAACTAGTTTTTATGGTATTTGTCGTAGCAGTCCTGGCAAACTGAGACAGTTTTTTCCTAACTGATTAGGAGGTGATTTGTAGGTGGTCTCCATATCCGCATCCTTGATTTGGTCATGCCTTGCAGCAAAGACTCCTTCCTTGTCTCAGCAATGTGGCTATGAAGTGTTTGGCCTGGCCAACACTGTCTGCTCAAATGGGGGCAGCTGGCTGTTGAAGGTTCATAAAACTCAGTAAAAAATAAAACATTCGTGTAACCACTACTGGTCAGATCATGAGTAATCTCCGGAGTCAAAAAGTGGGCTTTGAATGCTGACCAGTCTGCTTAAAAATCAGTTGGGGAACTTTACAAAAAGATGGAATAGGACACAGGAATGTCTACTTTTTAATAGGTTCAAGGCAATTTTGATGCACAGCAGTCAGGATTAGATTAGTGGTCTGGGTTGAAGTGTAAATATGAATTTCCATTCTTGCTAATGGATGCATTACTTTGATCACATCTTTATTCTTGAGACTGTTTCACACCTGTCTGGAGAGCTTCAGTGAATTTTTGCAACCCCACAGGGGAGTTAAAATTTGAAAAACAGAGCCTCCCATTTTAAGGCTATAAGGGTCCTTAGAGAAAACCTTCACACTTTTTTAACAAGAGGAATCCAGACTCAGAAAGGTCACAGAAGGTGAGAGTGCTAACTCTGTTTTTAGTCTCCCCGTGCCTCAGTGTCCCCATTTGTAAAGTGGAGGTTATTGTGTCTATTTACTGATCAGTTTCTGTAGACCCTGGGAACAAATACCAAATGGCACGCTCCCTCAAGGGGAGAGAAACTGTAACACAGATCATTACAGTTCAATGAGTTAAATGCCAGGAGAATACAAATACCCAGAAGACATGGAGCTTGGGGAGCTGGTACCTAATCCAGCCTGGGAAGGGCTTGGGAGGGCTTCCAGGCCAGACATGCTGCAGCTGAGTCTCAAACAGTGAAGAGTGTTTTCCCTGCAGAAAGGTCAGTAGGGGCAAAGGTACCCTGCCCTCTGTTTAGAATTCTTGTGAAAATAAGATATTACAAGTGAAAGTGTTTTGTAACCAGCAAGTCACCACACAGAATGTGAGCCATGAGGTTACTAACTGAATTGATCCAGTCCAATGTCCTTGAGTTATACCATTCACTTATATTTCAATCACTTCTCCATATGTTTCTATTTAGGCATTTCCATAAAACCTAGTGAATTTTTGATATACTGAATGACCTTCCATAGAAAGTCATCCCCTACATCATCTGCCTTCCAAGCGATAGTTGGCCTTGTCTGTGCACTAGACTTACCCCAGGCACACCCCAGGTTGGTTCACCAGAATCTCTTGAGATGTGCAGCCAAATGTGAGAGCCTCATTTATTGAAAAGCTCAGAAAGGGCTGCACACTCTCAGACATGCAAAATTCCTCAGTGACCTCTGGTTTATGCATCTTAAGAAAGGATCCAGACAATGTGAAATCCATGTTTGACTCTGGTCTGAAATATGGTTCTTTTATGAAAACAAGTTTACCTTCTGAACGATAGCTGGTGTAGACTAAATACTAGTCGGTATTTTATGATGGTTTAGCAGTTGATAGGGTAGAGGTGGGAGCAGATAGGATTGGGAAAGGGGTGCCCAGAAGTATGACAAGTGATGGAGAACAGACTATCCAGACTAAAAATGCCCTACAAAGAAACTATAATAGATAATCTGCACATCACAGGGGAGAGACTGCACCTGATGGAATGTAGTCATGGATATGACAATATTTAGGTGGATTTATCTTGAACAGAAGTACTAACATGCTTAGTGTGTTCTCTAAAACTGATGGCAGGCATGAAATAGGGTGGCTTAACAAACAGCTGGTTTTTATGTTCCCATTTGCTTTAATAATATGGAAAGGCCTGTGGAGAGTAAGAACTTTTAAGAGAGCAAAAACACCCAGTAGATTCTGCTTCACATGCAGCCATAAGATGCTTCTTTACATGATTCACAGGAAAGAAAACTCTAAAAGAAGAGTAAGCATTGGAGAAAACATAGAAGTCATCCTCTACCCTGTCTCAAGGGGCCCGTGATAGCAGAACTGTGGTCATTTCGACAATCCCGCTGGCCTTCCCACATGCCCTACATCCTCGCTACAAACAGTGGGATCTGAGGACGGCAGCCACTGCATCACCTAGAGCTTCAGCATCAACTAAACCCCGACTCCGCATTTTATCAAGGTCCCCTGGAGATTCAAATGCACACTGATATTTGGGAAGCCTTGGGTCTACACTGCGGAAGTGGACTCTTTCTAGACAATCCATCCCATCTGTGTGTGGGCACCATCAGAGACCGCATTTTCTCTAGGATCCGTTTAATTTCAAGTATTTCATCCATCAACCCCAATTGGAACTTGTTATTATGTCCTGAGCCTGGGGAGCCCCAAATCATTCTTCAGGATTGCCCACTAAAGCAATCCCTTCTTGAGGACCTTCTGTTCACCTCCGTGCCAGTTTGAATGTATTATGTCCCCCAAACACCATTATCTTTGATGTAATCTTGTGTGGGCAGATGTTATCAGTGTTGATTAGATTGCAATTCTTTGAGTCTTTCCATGGAGATGCACCCCACCCAACTATAGGTGATGACTCTGATTGGATAATTTCCATAGAGGTGTTGGCCTGCCCATTGGATGGGTCTGAATTAAATTACTGGTGCATGATAAAAGATCAGACAGAAGGAGCGAGCTTGCTACAGGCACGAGGGACACTTGGAAGAAAGCACAGGAGCTGCAGATGAGAGACATTTTGAAGCAGTCGTTGAAACGGACTCTTGCTCCAGAGAAGCTAAGAGAGGACAAATATGCCAAGTGCAACTAAGAGTGACATTTTTGAGGAAGTGCAGCCTAGAGAGGAATGTCCTGGGAGAAAGCCATTTTGAAACCAGAAATTTGGAGCAGACGCCAGCCATGTGCCTTCCCAGCTAACCGAGGTTTTCCGGACACCATTGGCCATCCTCCAGTGAAGGTACCTGATTGCTGATGTGTTACCTTGGACACTTTACTGCCTTAAGACTGTAATTGTGTAACCAAATAAACCCCCTTTTATAAAAGCCAATCCGTGTCTGATGTTTTGCATTCAGGCAGCATTAGCAAACTAGAACAACCTCTAAAGTGAGTTAGTAACTCCCTTCTCTATGCTCCCAGAGCCCTGCATTTCACATTTCTCTCCTGTTCACCCTATTCTCTGTTCATTCACTTGGCTCCCCATGCAGCACCTACCTCCACCCCCATTCCACTAACATTAATCAGACAGCATGCTTCAGTTGTGTCCACCACTGAGCTGTACTAAGCAAGACAGTCATGGCCCCTGTCCTCAAGAAGCTTCCAGACTCATAGAGACAGTTCACAAATACCCCGCAAATAGTGGGTTGCACTCTGATGAGTGCTACAAGCAAAAGAGCAGAGGGCGGAACTCAGGGGAGCCTGCCTTAATGAGGGTGGTCAGGGGAAAGGACACGAAAGCAGAAAAGGAAAAGGCAAAGATAAGGACGAGCCAATCGGGAAGAGCGTTTCAGGCAAGAAAGCCACACAGAACAGGTCATAGATTGCAAAGGCTTGCTGTGCTCCAGAAACTGAAGCAAGATGATGAGATGAAGTAGGACCTGAGGACGAGAATGGGATTAGTGGGGAGGAAGCAGGGGCGAGATCGGAGTGGGCCTGGGGAGCCACAGAAAGTGGGGAGAGGTTGCTGCGGCTGCCGTGGGAGCTACCACCAGCTTTTGCATCTGAGTATGGACATGACCCAGGATCTGATTTGCTGCTCTGGGTTGGGAGCTGGGCAGGGTGGAGATGGAGACATCAGTTAGGAAGCTATAGGGATGGCCCAGAGAGGAATGACGGGGACTTGTACTAAGGGGTTGGTGGATTCAAGGTCTTCTGGAGGCAGAAGCAACAGGTCTTGATGATGGGCTGGAAATGGGGATGACAGTGGTGCAGTGTGCAAGTGAAAGAGGTCAGGGTTCAAGTCCAGGATTTTGGCTCAAGCGCCAGCTTCTTAAAGGTTAAGGCTGGAGGAGCAGCAGGTCAGGGAGGGAGACCAGGAGTTCAGTGCTGACTGTGCTCCTTTTGGGGTCCTCAAGATATAAGCAAATGGAGAGGTCAGGTAGGCACCTGAAAAGCAGATGGGGATGCAAATTGAGCAGGAAATAGCGTATTAAAGGTATTATAAGACCCCAAGATGGAAGAGATGGCCTCAAGGAGTAAGAAACCTCTGGCTGAGTCCTGTAGATGATTCCTTTCCATGATTTAGGGCAAGGGTTCTGCAACCTTGGCACTATTGATATTTCCAGAGGGAAACTTTATTGTGTGGGCTGCCTGTGATTTGTGGGATGTTTAAGAGCATCTCTGGCCTTTACCCACTAGATGACATAGCATCCCCAAGTTGGGACAACCTAAAATGTCTCCAGACATTGCCAGATGACCTCTGGGGGGCAGAATCATCCCTGGTTAATTAGATGAGGGATAGTCTTACAGTCTAACAAACCTGGTGCCTGTACTGGGACCCACTGATTGTGCTGGCACAAATACACTGAGTCCCAAAGGTCTGCCTCAAAAAATTCACAGCCAACTCAATGGAAGAATGTCACAAATTATTTCAACTTTCTGATTCTCTGGCTTTGTGGACAATCACCAAAAACTGATCGGTAAAACCAGACCTGTTATTAAGCTTGACTTTGCTCCATTTAATGGAAAACAACTGTAGTCCTAAAATACTCTAAAGGTCTTGAAAACTCTTTTGTCTTTTAACAATAACATAAATCCAAAATAGAACTGTGAGCAAATATAGGTGTAAGCTGTTTTTTCCTTGTGTGCAAATGTCATTTTAAAGCTCAGAGCTATAGAATGGTCTAGGAGATTCCAAGTGGTATTAATAAAAAGATTGCTAACCCAACTCAAGATGTCACAAGAGTCCACTTTCCCCCAGTAGGTGCTAAATAAAATTAATCCCTGAAAGTTTGTGGCATTTGCAAAACATGGGACCATGTACCCAAAGTTGGTGGAAAATTTTAAAAATAACTATTTTTGTTTGTGACAGATTCTTTTGATCACAGTCCCTACAAAAACAGCCAACTTCAATGCCTTCTTAAAACATGTCTTTAATAATGGTAGCTAATGCCAGTGACTTCAAATGTAGAAAAAGACAAGTTTTTGACTTCGCTAATTTAATTAACTGTAGAACACCTACTACAACTGAAGAACGGTGCTGGGGGTGGGGCTACAGCATTAGTGAATCTTCTCACCGAGGTCACAGTCTCCTGCCAATGCAGACAAGTAAACCAGCAATTACAATGCAGTTCAGGGAGGTCACATCCCTGCCCTCACTTCTGTCTGGCTCACCTGCTTAAGGCAAAATCACCGAGGGATCCTAACACACTCTTTCCCAATATGGCTGAATCTTACTCATCAAAAACCTGCTCTGAGTCCTCCGGTTCTCAGATGTGGGTGGACATCAGAACTACCTGGAGGTTTCCTTAAATCACAGATTTCTGGACCTCATCCCCAGACTTTCCCATTTGGTAGGTCTGGGGCTGGGCCCCAGAACATGCACTTCTAACAAGCTCCCAGTTGATGCTGATGCAGCTGGTCTTGGGACCATCCTTGAAAACCATGTTCTAGGCAACTACTACTAATCAAGCAGAGTCGGCACATGAAGTGAACGCTGGAGACCACTCTGAGATGACATGACCCATGCTAGGGCAGGAACACACAGAGAGCCACTGGAACCAAGGAGGGGCCCTCAGTTTGGCCTGGGAGGGAGGAAGGTGGGTTAAGGATGAAGGATCAGAAGGCTTCCTGGAGGAAGTAGCACCTGGTCAGCCAGGTGAAGGGGAGGAAGGGAAAGAGCGAAGGTCATGGCCTGTGTAGAGACCCTGAAACAGAGAGGGTATATCCTTTCTCAACAGAATTCTAGGAAAACAGGGAAATGATATTTAATATCAGGTAAGGTTAGCAGTAATAACTGCACCATTAACCTCAGGAATGCAAACACTCCTTTTCTATTGACAGCATTTCAATGATTAAATATTTCATTACCATCCTTTTTCCTTTTCCATTGAGTCCTTTCTTCCTTAAACAACAGTCTATGCTTTACAAGAGGCTATCACAAGGCCTGGATTATTAAATACTAATAACTGTGCAATTTTAGTATCACTATTAAGGATATGTCTTAACATAGGATGCTCAGTTATTTTAAAGATAATGTCCGCAAACATCCAGGAAATAAGCAAAGAAACAAAATAAAAATCACAGATAACTTGAAGAGAGACCAGTTGGAGCAGGGGCAGGGGAGAACCTAAGCTGGGAATTTTGCTGAATATCATCTCATCTAAGCCCTTTCCTTTCAATAACAAAACATGTTCCTCTCATATTGATGAAAACTAGAGACTCAAAAAAATGTTAAAGGAAGTTTAAACAATCAAAATTTGCTTGAGTACAAAGAAAAGATACTGTCATATTTGCCACCTCTAGTAAGAGATGTTAAAATACAGACAGACGTGGAAAGTGACATTGACTTTGACCATGGAACAGAAAAAGAACTCTAACAACTTAAAGCTTAGTCAGACAAATTCCAAAAATATACAAGGACTGCCCCACAGGATGTTATAATAGAAATATGATTTAGAAGATTTAAAAATAAGTATTCAAATATAAAATGTTGAAGACAAGAAACTAATATTGATATTAAATGCTAAGGATATTACATCATCGCACAATGCCCAAGAGAACGTAGCAAACAAAATGTACTTTTGCTCCTGCAATGATATCAAATCTTTATAGCCCCAATTCCTGTGCCAAGTACCAGTAAAGCCATATTTGCTGACAGATTTCCTTATGACACATGCAAAAGAAAATGTAAGACATAACCTCAACTGATAAAAAGTGGGCACTGAAGTGCTGTAGAACTGAGTATGTGATGACATTTCCTCTCGTTTTTTTGGCTTGCTCTTTGCCAGGAGCTGCTTTTTCCAAAACTGATGTTTTGCACCTTATTGATTGCACACTTTTACTGATTTTCCAACTTAAAAAATAGGCTTCATTTTAAAATGTTCTAAATTTTGTCAAACCTCAGTGATAGATACATGAATGTTGATATTTTATTTTTCTGAAGACTTAAAATGTCTCAAAATAGAGAAAAAAAAAAGAGTCTTATGTGAAATTTCAGAAATTTCCCGAAGGAACTTGTAGTATTCACTATGTGGAAATACTTTACAGACATGAATAGGAATGAACAAAACAGATCCTGTCATAATTATCTGCCATCAGAAAAACATGTCTCATTGTCTTCTTGACCTACAATGTTTGAAATTATTTACACCCTGGTAAAATTTTAAAAATTGAATCTATGGCAAAGAAGACTGTGCAGAGTCACAGAATTACAACGGGCAGGAATCTAATCCTATGAAGCAGCAGTACTGTCATTTGAAGCATGAAGATATGGAAGCCTGGAACGTTAACTGGTGATCACTGAACTGAACATTAGGAAAAGAGTGCCCTAATCTAATCCTGCCACTGACTACCCATCCAAATCTTGCTTTCCCTTGGGTTCCTCATCTATTCCATGGGGATAATCCCCGTCCGCCAACTCCTGATAAGAACATTTTAAAACTATCAAGTGCTCTAAAAATGTAGAGAATTATTAGTAGTAGCCAAGGTCAATTTTTCAGTGACTCAGCCGTATCTGATATCTCCTGAACCCAAGGCTTGTTTCCCAAAACCAAGCTGCTGTTTATTACAAATCACAAATATTCATTAAAGGACCAGGAAAATAAGACAGCATAGCCATTTTGAGAGACGAGGAAAATCTTTGTACCCCACTCCACCACCACCAAAACAAAACAAAACAAAAACTACAAGGCATTGAAGATCCAGAAGTTGCGAAATAGTTTGAATACACAGCTAGTCCCCAAATTACAAACAGTTCTGTATTCATTTCTGGGTAGGGTTCTCAGATACTATTCTAGGCATACAGTTAAATTTGAATGTAACATAAACAACAAATATTATATGGGACATACTTAGCCAATTGCCAAAATAAACTGGTAAATACATACATCAAAGGGTCAACTGGTAACTACTACAAGTGAAAGCACAGTACCTTATAAGCAGAGGCAATACCATTTTTTATATCAACATTATTACAAAGAGTGATTTGGTTTCTAGGCCAGGGCACACAAGCCAATTTAAATCTTCTGTTTTAATGAGCAATTCCCTGACTTTAGCAAGTTTTCATTTAACATAAACTGGCCTTTTCCTGCATTTACTGATAAAACATTTTGAGCCCTGTCATAGTACAACAGCCTTCCACTGTCATCTTTGTCCAAAAGCAGGTTGACACATTATTTGAATGCTTTAACACTCAAAAAATACATTTCACAAAAACTAAAAGGCTGATGCTAATGATAAGAAGCCTAGATTCCACAAACTTTTCCAATCTCCCCGTGAATCTCTTTAAAGTCAACTCCATGCTGCCAACTCCCAAAGTTCTGTGTCTCTAGCTATTGTCCTAATCTACCAAAGGTTGACCCCTCCACTCCTGCATGTCTCAGCATCTCAAACATAACATGACCAAATCTAAATTTTTAATCTTCCAAACCTGCTCCTCTATCCCAGTAAGTGACACCATCATCTTTATTGCTTCGGTTAGAAATCCTGGTCACCCAAAACTTTCCTTCTGTAGGATCAAGATACCACTTCTGACATGCAGCTCCTACCACCCACTTCTGCTCACCTCCATGCATGCCATCCTGGCCCGAGCGCACCTCATCTCTCTCATGGACATCGTGGTGTCCCAGCCACTGGTCTTGTCTCATCCCCCAACCAATTTTCCACATTGTAGCCTGAGTTTACTCAAACCTGAAGGCAAATCTTGTCACTCCACTGCCTACAAATATGTATATGTATTCAGCCATAAAAAGGAATGGAGTTCTGCTGCATGCTACAACATGGAGGAACGTTGAAGATATCTTGTTAAATGAAATAAGTCAGATGCAAAAGGACAACTATTGTATGATTTCACTTATATGAAATATCTAGACTAAGCAAATTCATAGAGGTTAGATTAGAGGTTTCCTGGGGCTGGGGAGAGGGAGAAATAGGGGGTTATCGCTTAATGGATATAGAGTTTCTGTTTTATAATGAAAAAGTTTTGGGAATGGATGGTGATGATGGTAGCATGACATTGTAAATGTAATTAATGCTGCCAATTATACACTTAAAAATGGTTAAAATGGCAGAATTTATGTTATTTATATCTATAACCCAATACATTAAAAAAAAATATGTCGATATCTTCCTATCAGGTTCTATACGGCTTGGCCCCTGGTGTCTCATCCTGTGCTTCTCAGTAGCCCAATCACATCACCCCGCTACCCTGGCCTTCTCTTAATTCTCTTGGTTCCTACAGCCCAGCACTAAGCTCTCCCCACCCCAGGGCCTTTGCACATGCTGTTCCCCTTGCCTGGTCATGCTGTTCCATTGCCTGGACCGCAACTCCCCTGACTGGTGCCTTCTCATCCTTTGTTCTCAACTCAAGTGTAATCTCCACCAAGAAGTCCAACCACATCATTGACTCTTAGTAATGGCTTACTTTTCTTTAAGATGCTTATCACAGACTGTAATTCTATTGATTTGTTTCATATCTTATTTAATATTTTGTTTAACATCTACTCCTGTCAATGACAACTCTGTGCGCCACAGAACGATCAAGCTCATTTTATTCATCACCGCATTGCTACCTGTGCCTGGCCCACTGCCTGGAATGCCATGGGTATTGAAAAAGTAATTGGTGAATCATTGAATGGAAGAAAATCATTAGGCCACCAGGAAGCCATCAATCTTTAGATTCATTCACAAACTCCACAGATTTTGTATTCAATTGTGAAAGCAAAGAAATTAATCTGAACGAATGAAATTAGGACAAATATATATTAGCTCTCTGGGTACAAACAATTTTTTTAATAATACGAGAGTCAGTATATTTTTGACTATCAGACATTTCGATTTCTTGTGTGTTTTCAAGAGACAGAAAGTACAGTAGAGGCTGCCAGGTGCTGGGAAGAGAAGGGGATGGGACTGGCAACTAAAGGGTTCAGGATTTCTTTTTGGAGTAATGAAAAGCTTCTGAAAGTGATTGTGGCGATGCTTGCACAACTCTGAATATACTAAAAGCCACTGTTAAAAGGATGAATTGTAAGGTACATGAATTATATCTCAATAAAGCTGTTTTGCTATTTTTTTTTTTTAAGTAACCTGTATGTATGGCCATCGGGAGTGCCTGTATTTGAGAGGGGTTGGGAAGAGGCCTAGAACAGCTCAGCCTCAGCCCCCCAATTAGGCAAAGGACTTTGGGGGTGGGGGTGGGGGACGGGAGGGAGATGGGCTCCCAGAGCTCCAAGTCCCCGCCGCAGCACCGCCTGCAGCACCAGTCCTGGGGGCCACCGTTTTTCTCTTGCAGCGGAGGCCTCCCTGCCTACCCTGGGGATTTACAGACAACCCACCTGCCAATACAAGTAAAGGTTTCTGCTGCAAGACAGCATGCTGCTGCCCCTAAATAATTTCCTTTTTCTAACAACACTCCTCTCCCCACACGGAAGTTGGAAGAAATGCTCTGATGGTAAACACAGTTAAAGTTCCTTTAGCCAAAACCTGATTAAATACTGTACATGTGTATTTCCGAAGAGTCTCTTTATAACCCATTAAAAGCGACTGGCAAGCGGCCCATCAAATTTACAGCATTTTGAAACTCCGATTTCCTTCTGCAACACAGGCTCTACTAAGAAAGTTATCTTTGACTCCTCCCATTCTCTCACACCCCATGTCCAGTCTGTCTGGAAATCCTGCTGGCTCTGCCTTTCAAATATGTCCATAATCAGTCAAAGTAAAAGTTACATCCATGCCCCCCTCTCTCTGTTGCCCCCTCCCCGCCCCTTCTCCCTCCAGAACCTGACATCTCAAACCCCATGGCTTCTTTCATCGCAAGCCTGGTTTATTTTCCCAACTGGTCTCCCTGCTCAGGAGCCCTTAATCCTGGCCAGTCTCCACACAGCAACCAGAAGGATCCTTTTAAAAGCTAAGTCAGACCACTCCACTCCATTCCAAGCCGCCCCTCTGCCCAGGGTCAAAGTTGGAGAGGGCCGGTGGCCTAGAACCTGCATGGGCTTGCTGGCCTCCCTGCTCTCGTCTTCCCCACGCCCTCCCTTTCCCTGCCCTATTTGATGAACAGCAGACTTGTTCTCTGCCTCCAGGCCTCTTCAGAGTTGTCTGTGCCCTCTGCTGGAACATTCTTCCCCATCTCCATCATTCACCCTCTCGACTCCCAAGTCTGCACCAATGGCACCTTCTCAACAAGGCTACATCACCCTCTCTATGTAAAATTGAAACCTGCTCCCTTACACTCCCATTTTCCTTTACCTGGCTCAACTTCCTCTTTTTATCTCCTCCAGCACTTATCACCTTCAAACATACTACATAATTTACCTATTTATTATATTTATCATTCACTGTCTCCCACCTCTGGAATGTGAGCTCCATGAGGGCAGGCTCCGCTTTGTTCATTGGTATCTGCCAAGTGGCTGGCACAGAAGATGTGATCTGTAAATACCTGCCGAAGGCCTGACGGACTGGAGAGATGGATGGGGCCTCGGTGTGTGCGGCAGCCTCTGTAAGGCCCTGGGAATTACCCCGTTATGGACAGGCCTCTCTGTGGAATGACTTAGCAGACAGGAAACTCTCCTACAGGAGAAGCCCCTGGTTGACTTCTTTGGCCATTCAAACTAGAACTCAGGAATGGGACAACAGCTTAACTAAGAGTACATGCCAGGGCTAACTTCTTCATCTTTAAGTGTTGGTCGCAGTGGCCTCGAATATCTCAAAGATCCCAAACACTTTTAATGCCATTAAGTCAGCACTCACCCACAGCCTGATGGTCTCACACGGTCCTTTGAGAATTTTCACAATGTTTCTCTATTTAAGGGGAGAACGTATGACTGAGGGGAAAATGCTAAACATTCTTAATAAATTTGAACCCTACGAATAATGTGTCAACCCTCTAGAGATTAGCAATGTAAGATCCAATATCCTTTTTGGAGGCTGGGAGTGGCTTAGTAAAGGAAAGGGGAATGAGATTCAGTGGCGGTGGTACTTTGATCTGGTCCGAAGGTGGTTTTTTCCTCACATTTTACCCTCTTCCATTCCCCTGGGGGGAAAATAAGAAATGTTTTCTCTGCTACCCAATGTCCTGCCTGGAAGGCTGCCGTGGTGGGCAGACACTGCTGGTGGTGGGTCACATCTCAGGAGCTTTTACACCAGCCCTGGCACTGAGCACGGTGTCACCAGCCGCAGGCCAGTTGGGTGATGGAACAACGAATGGATGCCAGCACGGTAAGAGCCGCTGCAGATGAAAAGGAGTGTGCGGCTGCTCTACCCATCTTCAGGCCACCATCCTCCCCGGGGTTTTCCTTTTCAAGGGTGCCAGAAGCTCCCTGTGTTCTACCTCCAAGCTGCTTGGGAGGAAAGTGTGATACTAAACATGACACATCCCTGCCCATCTTAACCACCTTCTACAAAAGATGAAATTTTACCGAACTGAGTAAGAACTCAAATACTCTCGTGAAATAACTTCCACATCAAGAAGGTGAGATCATAAGGAATGCCACCCGCCTGCCCCTCTCCCAAAAAAGATGTGTTGGTCCCAAAAACAGAGCACAGATTTTCATTTAACTCTCACAATCTGTATTCTGGTGAACTACCACACTTGGTCTCCTTGTATGATCAAAAATCTTGGAGGTTTATATAGCAGCTGCTAGTGCATGACTTATAGGAACCATACATTTATTTTCCAATACGAATGTAGGGCCAGTGCTTTTCAATATGAAATGTAGAAAACATGACCCCATCTCCCCACATGGGTGACGACTTAAGCTACCCACTTCATATAGCTATCTATTTTGTTAAAGAAATGTTTAGCATTTCCTGTACATCCACAGATGATTTACAGAGATCTCAGAAAATGGTAAGGATTTGTGCACAAGTCACACCACACTTTAAAAAATAATGCATCCAACTCACGGGAGTTTTCCCAAACAGCAAGAATTGGGCATTTGGATACCATGCGAGGACAACGCTTGGTGCCTGAGTAGTTCCAGTGAGGATTTTCTAGCTCAATTCTTTTTGAGTAAAGGTAGAAAACTGACTTCAAACACAGGCTGCCCTAAATCAAACAAACCTCAATTCTGGTGGAACAAAAGCCACTTAACAGAGAGACAAAGCCATAAATGCCAGTTCTGTAAATAAAGACCAGAGCTCCTAGCCAAAGTTCAAGCTCGGCAGGACTTAGTGCAGAAGCTTCTCAGTCACCTCTGGAGAGGGCAGCTAGCACCACAGAAGGGCCACCCCAGAATAAGGACGAGAACCCCCATCACCAGGAGTCAGTCATTGCCATTTCCCAGACGGAGAGTGTGGCAGCCCACAGCAGACTCTCCAAAGCATCTAGGAAATGCAAATTCAGCAGACTTAAGACAGGGCAGTGTCACAGCCCTTCAGCAAGGTAGTGGCCTGAGCTGCCCTCCAGGGTCTAAGGCAAACACGCCTCGCAGCAGAGAGGGGTGATGCAGAGAGGGACATAGGCAGAGTGAGAACACCTGATCTCATCTCTTCTCTTCTCTTCTCTTCTCTTCTCTTCTCTTCTCTTCTCTTCCTCCTCTCTCTCTCTCCCTCTCTCTCTCTCTCTCTCTCTCTCTCTCTCTCTCTCTCTATCTCTATCTCTATCTCTATCTCTATCTCTTTCTATCTCTGTCTCTATCTCCCCCCCTCCTTCTCTCACATAAATACCACCAGAAGGAGGAAGGTAATCACCAGTCTAGTACCTGGAGAAGGGGCTCAAAGCATTTTTAACAATGAACGGATAAATGGGATTGTACCAAGATTCTTTCTCTGTCATTAGTAGCAGTTACCTGCACCCCACAACTAAGGAAACCATGCAGAGAACACTGATCCTTTAAAGAAGACACAAGGTTCAGAAACTCCTAATTGAGTTTTGAACAGGAAGTAGCGAGTTTTTAAAAAAACAAGAATATGGAGGGTGAGGGAGTGGAGAGATAGCCAGGAGGTGAGGGGGAAATAAAAGGGGCCAAGCAGTGTTCAGTGTGTCCCCGTTGGGCAGGGAGAGGTAACAGCCAGGTGAGAGAGAGGGCGGGGCCCTCGCAGCTGTGACTGAGTGCAAGGTAAGAGGTCACCAAGCACCCCATCCTCCAGGCCACCCGCAGACTCTACTGCTCCAGAATGCTAGCCCTGGCTTTGGAGTTTTGGAAACGCGCCTCTTCTTTTCTCTGGGGGACTCTTTTTTTCCAGTGCCTGGCACAAAACAGGCACTCTTTAAATGTTTGCAAAACAAACGTTAACATGCAGAGTGGTGCCTGTTTCCTGCAGAACCTGGGAGAAAGGCAATTGCTGGGGAGCAATAAATATTTAATGAGGATATCAACAACAACACAATAATATTAATGACATCCTTTCGTTGAACTCTGTGCTAAATTACCTTCTTTGGACCTCATCACACAGCCTTACGAGGCAGTCCTGTTATTATCCCATTTTACAGATGAGGAAACTGAAGCTTAGGAGACAGCGAGTCACTTGCTCTAGGTTACACAACCAGGAGGCAGTGAGGCCTCAGTTCCAAGGTTCGAGGTCATAGGACTCTAAAATGCAGCCTACCAACCTCAACTCTACTGCAGCCTCTGGCTCAGTTATCAAGCATAGTTGTGGATGGTTCGGGCAACAATTTATTAAAAGATGCAATGAATTTAGAGGTATCAGTAAAAGCACTAATACACTCCTAAATGGTCAGATGATAAAAGTCCTTTGTTTTCTAGGAATAAAAATCAGAAACAAAGCAGTTTTATATTTATTTAATTAGACTACTAGGTTGTTCCCCATAATCCCAGGTCCTCAAAAGATCCCAGATGGGCTATTATTTTTGCTGGGCACAGGGATGGGAATTCAGGAGTAACTTGGTTAACAGAATGAAGAAGAATAAGGTATGTTCTTCTTTTTAAACTCATCTGACAGCAAATGATTTTTCCCCTTATCTTAATAAGTAACAAAAGTCCTAAAGGAAGAATGCAATTAATCTAACTGAATGATGCCCACAAATGGACCTGAAAACTCACAGGATACCTCAAGATATCACAAAATCTGCCCAGGAGACTAATCTAGAAGCAAATCCTAAAATAGAGTGCATTGAAAACTTTAGGGTCACCTCCCTTTAGAGATATGGGGCATGAATGGACCCCATAAAACTCGTTCTGGTACCTAAAGAGCAAGTTCCTCTGCATTCATAACAGCATTTGTCTTTTATAAGACAAATGATTGAAACTAAAGAGCAAAGATCTCTGGAAGATTAAAATCTCTCTAGAATGAATTGTATTCCATGAATGTAGTTTATGAAAAACTAAAATGGAATTCAAACTGGTAAGGCAATAAAATATTAAAATATTAAAAATACACCAAATAGTTGGACATCCTACTCTTTTCTTTAAAAAATCAGTTTAACAAAGAAAAATTCAACATTTGAACACCTACTAATGTACAAAGGACTTTCATATGTTCTCTCATTTAATTCTCTTAACAACCCCAAGCTATCTTTTTTTCCCAACAGATGAACAAACTGAGGTTCAGAAAATATGACAACCCATCTAAAAGAATATACAATTACTAAGTGAAAGAACTGAAACTGTTGGGCCCTCTGGTATCTATCAGGCACCTAAAGTAGCTCAGTTGGGAGAGCCTTAGACTAAAGATCTAAAGGTTCCTGGTTCCATCCAAGTTTCAACAAGTTTCTGTCACCATAAGTCCATATGTTTTTCCACCACTCTTGGCTTTGAAAGAGAGCAGCAGGGATATGCTATGGGTGGACCTGGTCTGTGCCCTAATGCAAGGTCCCAGACACCGAAATCCCTCCCAATCCTGGAACGAGTCCTGAACTTGGCTTACACCTTAACACTTATCTTTGCTGGGCCACTTGCCTTAACAAGTCATTATTTGAGAGCCTAAATTAAAACAAAACAAAACACCTTATAGTTCTACCACAAACACGCATTAATATGAAGTGCACACAGGTATACATTTTTCTTAAAATCCACAAGGAAAGCTGGAAATGGCTAGCACTGCCCTCGCGGGCGCGGCATCACCAATAAGAAGCTACAGTCCTCCTGCCTCAACAGTGTACACAGAGAACTGCTAAAAATGGCCAAGCCAAGTGTTTACTCTAATGATTTAAAACCAAAGCACAGCCACTAGAAAATGGCAAATGAAGAAAGTGGTTAAGATTTTCTTACCTAAAATCGGAACAAGGAACTCTCCACTACATAATGACAATCATTCAGAGAATTCAGAGGACTAACTGCAGGCAGGAGTGATTTCTCCCTCTGAAATTAATCAGCTAATAGCCATTAATCTTTCCTACAGTATATGCATTTATAAAAGGTTTTAATAAGGCCTCCAACAATAGGTCTAGAATTAATGAATGGCATTTGAGGTCTAACATGAAAAGACTCCTTAGAAGATGAAAATTATAACTTTACTTCACATTTTGTGTTGTTTCCCCTTTTTATATGTGCTGATACTTACTATTGCTGAAGGTGCACTCATCTTTTTTGCGTTTCTGTTCCTAAAAGCAGGTAACCCTCCTCATTACCTACGTGCCTTTATTGTCTCCTGAAGGGTTGAGGGGCAGAACTTGGGCGGCTACGCGATCAGGAAGGTGGGAGCGAACCTTTTTCTCCAGCCAACAGGGCGGGCAGCTTCCGGGAGGGAAACTCGGGACCCAGAACGATCCTAGAAAGACTTGGGGCCTCCCAGAGCAGCGCGGGCAAGCTATGGGGTCCGGGTAGCATTGAGGGGACTTACTGGGTGGGTTCCCCTTACTTGGGCGCGTCCGCTCTACGCCCACCTCCCTGTTCTGCTTTCCTTCTCCATCTCTAGTTCTTTCCTCTACAGCTGTCACAGGTCTGCGCTCCGAGCCAACCCCGGAAGGGACCACGCTTATACACCCCCTTGGAGAAGTTGAGCGGACTCGTCAAGGATTTCCTTTCACTTGGGAGGTGGCGGTGAAGTGGGAAGTTAAAGCACTCGTCTTTCCATCAAACACATCCCCACCTCCCACCCCCAACAAGATGCCACTCAGCAGGCAAACAGCGAGGTGACAACGCTGGGCATTAAACTGGGGGAGAAAGGAGATGGCCTGTGGCAGTGCCGTGGGAGGTGGCGGACACAACACTACAGTCACCGGAAAAACACTATCCATTTTCCCCATCTCTCTCCCCCCAGTCCGCATTGAAGGGCACGGGAAATGACTGGCGGATGCCTGGCCTGGCAGCTGGCGCGCTGCATCTCACCCTCCACCCCTCCCTGCAGGCACGGCTACGCACAGGTGCATTTGACCCGAAGGTCGTTTTCCGACACGATGGCACCGGCTCCCAAAGGGAGACCCCAGCAGAACCCGACCCCGGGGTACTCCCTGAGGGGCATCGGACACCTCAGAGCAGCCAGCCGCACTCCTCAAGGCGCCGCACGCCCCGCCTGGCTTTGACCCTCGGAGCTTAACCCTCGATACGTGCGCAGTCAATGAGCGAACTCAAATACCTGCCGCGAGTTCCCCCACACCTGGTCCCCTCTCCTCCCCGCAGATGAAAACCCCCAAGAACCTGTCCAAGGCGCTGCCTACCCGGCCGGCTCTGACACCCTCACCCCTAGGAGACCATGGGGCTTCTGAAGGCCCCCACCCAAATCCCACCCGAGGCTGAGGACGCGGACAGCTGCTGCCACCGCATCCTGGATCCCCGGAGTTCGCAAGCCCGGGAACGGCCAGGAGACCTGTGGAACCCTGCCCGGCCGGTGGGTAGGAGGAGGCCGGGGGCTCCAGCGTCGCGCCCCTTTCATACCTGGAGCTCGCTGGGCCCCGGCTGGGGCATCCGCTGGTTCGTGCCGTCCGAGCGTTCGCTGCGCACCTGGCCGCCGCCGCCCGGCCCCAGCCCTGGCCGCCGCGCTAGCGCTTCATGGCGCACCGGGGCTGGCCCGGGGCCCCGGGAAGCGTGTCCAGTTGGCCGCGGCTGCTGCGGCTCCTCCGGCTCTGTCGCCAACGGCTCTCCGCGTTCCTCCACCCTGGCTCCGTGCGCCCTTCTTCAGCGGCCGCCCTCTTCCCTGGGCTTCCCAGGACCGGCCAAACTGGTTTCTCCGCTCCAGTGTGGTGCCTCCCGTTTTCCTCTGGCAGCCGCGGCCGCCGCGCGCGACAGGGGCTGGGGCTGGGGCTGGGACTGAGGGCGGGCCCGGCCTTCTGCCCTCCCTCTGTCCCTCCTGGGGGCGGAGAGGGGCCGGGCCGCGAGCCCCGGGGCGGGCAGACGCTCCCCGCTCGAGCCCCGCGCTTTCGACGCGCCCGGGAAGCAGTTGGGCACCCTCGGGGTTCCCCGAGCGCGTACCCTGATTCGCTAGGCCGGCTCCCCGACAGCTTCGGCCACTCTCGGCTCCCTGGCCACCCCGCCTCCCCGGGGGCTGCGCTCGCCTCTCTGCTCCTCCCGCCCCGCGTCACTTTCCCGCCGCCCTTGGCCTGCCTGGCCGCCTCCTGGGGTCGGTGACCGGCCAGCCCGGAAAGCTGGCGGCCCGCTGCGTGCCGGGGACCTGAGCTCCCTCGGTAAAAGGAGCTGTGCCCTCTCAGTGCCAAGTCACGTTTCGGGACCGGTCACCCAATGCGCGTGGCGGTTCGCCGCGCGGAAGGTGGGGGCAGAGACAGCACCAAAAGAGGTCGCGAACCTTATCCTGTAATTGCAGCAGGCTGGCATTTTGCTGAGGTCAAACGTTTATGATTTGGGTCAAAAGGGACTAAGGTGCGGCATGTGAACCGCGCAGTGTGTTGGAAATTTTGTACTTGGTGCATAGTAGCTGGCTGGGATTTGGGAGTGTGAACCGCGCCTCCCCGGCGGTACATACAGTGCCACGCCTTACACCTATAACTTTTCATGCAGAGGACTTCTGTTGCTCACCTAGTGCGGACAAATCATGGGATAAGAACGGAGGAAAGTCAAAGATGAATCAAACAGTTTGCTTAAAATGTAGCAAGAGAGCTAGGACTGATACACAAACGTGTACATTACCCCTGAGATCCGAGAGGCTCAGATCAAGTGCCCTGAGAGTTCAGATCCCAACTGGGAGATCAGGAAGGCTTCATAGAGGAGGCAGTGCTTGAGGTGGGACTCAAAGACCCACATTTTTTTTAATTAAATTCAGTTTTATTGAAATATATTCAAATACCATAAATCATCCATGGTGTACAATCAACTGTTCACAGTACCATCATATAGTTATGCATTCATCAGCCCAATCTATTTTTGAACATTTTCCTTGCACCAGAAAGAATCATAAGAATAAAAAATAAAAGTAAAAAAGAACACCCAAATCATTCCCCCCATCCCACCCTATTTTTCATTTAGTTTTTGTCCCCATTTTTCTACTTGTCCATCTATACACTGGATAAAGGGAGTGCAATCCACAAGGTTTTCACAATCAGGCTGTCACCCCTTGTAAGCTACATTGTTATACTATCGTCTTCAACAGTCCAGGCTACTGAGTTGGAGTTTGATAGTTTCAGGTATTTACTTCTAGCTATTCCAATACATTAAAACTAAAAAGTGTTATCTATACAGTGCATAAGAATGTCCACCAGAGTGACCTGTCGACTCCATTGGAAATCTCTCAGCCACTGAAACTTTATTTAATTTCATTTTTTTGAATTTTTTATTGATTTATTCACATACCATATAATCATCCAAATTATATAATCCATTGATCACATTACCATCATATAGTTGTTCATTCATCACCCTGATCTATTTTTTTAACATTTTCCTTGTACCAGAAAAAGTGAAAGCAAGAATAAAAAAAAGAGTAAAAACAAAACACCCATATTGTCCCTCCCCATTCTTACTTTAGTTTTTTTCTTTTTCTTTTTCTTTTCATTTTTGCCCCCATTTTTCTACTCATCCATCCATACACTGGACAAAGGAGAGTGTGATCCACAAGGCTTTCCCAGTCACACTGTCACCCCTCATAGCTACATTGTTATACAATCATCTTCAAGATTCAAGAGTTCTGGGTTGTAGTTTGATAGTTTCAGTTGTTTACTGCTAGCTATTCCAATTCATTAGAACCTAAAAAGGGTTATCTACATTATGCGTAAGAGAGCCCATCAGAGTGACCTCTCAGCTCCTTTTGGAATCTCTCAGCCATTGAAACGTATTTCATTTCATTTCACATCCCCCTTTTGGTCAAGATGTTCTCCATCCCATGATGCTGAGTCCAGATTCATCCCCGGGAGTCATATCCTTCATTGCCAGGGAGATTTACACCCCTGGGAGTCAGGTCCCACATAGCGGGGAGGGCAGTGCAATCACCTCCCAAGGTGGCTTAGTTAGAGAGAGAGAGGGCCACATCTGAGCAACAAAGAGGTACTCAGGGGGAGACTCTTAGGCACAATTATAAGCAGGTTTAGCCTCTCCTTTGCAGTAACGAGCTTCATAAGAGCAAGCCCCATGATAGAGGGCTCAGCACATCAAACCACCAGTCCTCAATAAAGACCTACATTTTTAATGTTGAGTTGTCTGAAGGGGTCATTGGAGGCCCAGGTGGTTCACTGATTGGATCTTCAGGTATAAGAAAGGATCCAACTGACACTGTTAAACCCAAGACTGTCCGGTTTTGACTATGTGATGCTGACCTGCCATTTCACCTCTCTGGGCCTCAGTTTCCTCATCTATAAAATGAGATTGAACAGATGATCTCAAATGGTTCCTTCCAGCACTTATTTTCTGAACCCAACAACAGAGATAAGGTACAGAGGCAAGAAAATATAATGACAATGGAGAAAACCGATCTGCTAGCAGTGAGGGAATTGGGGTCTGGAAGTGGTTGCATGCAAGGCTAAGGAGTTTGGACTTGTTTTTGGTAGCACCTGTGAACCACTGAAAGTCTGTGACCACAGGAGTGACATGATCAAAGTTGTATTTGAGTAAATATAATGGGGACAGTTTGAAAGAGGATAAGCCTGAAGATGATGGGGGGAAGAGGGACACCATTTGGTAGGTTAGTGTAGTAACCTAAGGTGGGTCCAAAGGAAGTAAAAAAGGAAGAAGAGATCTGAGGGACAGCATGGAGGAGAAATGGCCAGAGTACAAAGTGGCCAGAACCTGGCAACCAACTGGCAGAGCTAAGTATAGAAGATGAGCCAAGTTCTCCAAACTGGGTGATTGCATTAGGACAGAGAGCAAAGTCAGAAGGAGGGAGGCTGCTCTAGGAGGGCTCTGCTCCTGCTAGGGTAAAGCACAGCAAAACCCAGGAGTCAAGAGGTAAGTCTAGATTAAAAGAGACATCCCCTCCTTCCTGCAGCTCCATGACAAAGTAAGTGTTCAATCTGTCCAAGAAAATGCTGCATGGAAGAGATTACACTGGGACAGACCCGACCTACACCGACGCCCAGATCAGGAAATACCCTTCCCACGGCTGCACTTAGGATTTCAACCTTGGTTCCTCCAATTATAGACTGTAATAGGGGGCTGTAGATAGAGGTGCAGTGGGTATTTTTCACTGTCATTCATTCAACAAATACTTATCTAGTGCCTACCATGTGCCAGGCACTGTTCTAGTTGCTTGGGATACCTCAGTGAACCAATCAGGCAAACTACCTTAGAAGGTGATAAATGCTTTGAAAACAATAGAGTAGGACTGATTGGGAGGGGGCCCCAGAAGAAGCCTTCTGGGGTGCTGTAAAAATTCCATATCTTGAGCTGGGTGGTAGTTCCATGAGGGTACACATATGTAGGAGTTCATTAACTAGTACACTTAAGATGTGCACATTAAAAAATAAAATGAAATAAATAATAAAAACAGAGCATGGTTAAGACATGGGAAATAGGAGGATGAGTTGTAATTTTAAATAGTGTGGTCAAGGTAGGCTTTATGAAAAGTTGAATTGGAAAAAGGAGGTAAGGGAGTTTCATGCTAGATGAGAGCAATCCTTCAGAAACTAATCTCACCTGGAACTCACCAGACTAGGGCATGTTCAAACCTTGTCCTGGTGGGTTTTCCTCGTCTAAGCCTTCTGCACCCTCCTGGGAAGCAGACTCTCAGAGAATATTCTAGTGCTGCTGATGGAGGACGTGGCTCACCTGGAAGTCATCAGCAAGTCTTGACCCTTGTCCTCCCTGACAGAACTGTGCCAAATTTCAGGGTGCCTTGTCAGGTCAATCATCGAAAGTGTCTGTTGCACGCAACAAGGATTGATTTCGAAATGTCTTACATGAGTCACTTGAAAGACGGTTTCTTTGTCCGGGAGCAGCCCTGCTACCACCAGCTTAGGCGAGTCTTTCCCAGTGTTCCCAGATGAGATTGAATAAGCACTCCAGTTTTATTTAGAAGCCACCTCCATTCAGTAATCAACACCTTTACCTTGAAGCTGCTGGGAAAAATAATTAAATTTAACAGAAAACAGCTGTTTCTAAAAGAGGGTAACAATGCTTTGCAGCTTTTGTAGTTTGCAATTTCCTCCAACTGCTTTTTTTTTTTTTCTTTTCCTTTCTTGGCAATACTATTGTGCATATTTACATGATGTGGGTAGAAAAGCTGGGGAGAGTGCCAAGAGAATTAGCTCAGTTTTACCGAAATTCATTTCCGAGAATTTTTTTTTCCTAAAAGATAAGAGCTAAGGGATAAAGGATGTTTAAAGGGAGCCTGTATTCAGTTCTTTGCTAAGCCCAATGGTCATTTAAGCTAAAGCATTTAATGCCCTGGGAAGGCACTTAGACCGTGCTGGGTGCTGCTGGGACCCGTGCGTGGCAGTCAAGATGAACTCATTTGGAAGGCAAATTCTTCAGAGCAATTGTCTAGACCAGTGGCTAGCTTCAGAAAAACATGATGAAAAGTGAGCTCTTATGTGAATCTGTCTTTGCAATAAATGAAATTAGAAGCTTTAAACGGCCTGTCCTACCTACTTTTAAATGGTATTTCAAACAACAGACAGATGCAGATGATATATTCTGTTGTCTCTGGCACAAATAATTTTCTGAATTTATTCTGACTTATTAGGTTTTCCACCTCCTTTACTACTTGGTGACTTCTTTTTAAAATAATAAAAAACGGACTGCAAAAGAAACATTAAACATTTGGTAACTAAGCGTGTCTCAGTTATTTTGACAATCACCCAAGCTTAACATCCAAGAGAGGTTAGAGGAGGGGTGCAATTAAAATTCACTTTTCTTCTTTCATATTCATGAGTATGTAAATGTGCAGGATTCTCCTATTGATTTTCTGTCCTACAAGGAGATTTTAATAAACTATCAATCTATATGGAAACATAATAAATCTTACTTTGAATTGGTATTAATACAACAGCAGTTAAACTTGATTAGTATAATCAATTTAGACATTTAATTAACAATTTTCCAAAATATCTTGTGATCATTGTTAATATATTCAGTCATGTCTTTGTAGTTGTAAGAGGTTTGTATGTATTATCTCATGTTCTGTTTTTATCACTTACCATTGTTTCATGAAAATATATTTACCTTTCCAATTTCATCCCTCATCCTCCCAGACCCATACCCTAATCTCCTGCCATTCCAAGCTGCTTGCAATTCACTGAATTCTGATTAGCATATCCTGTTCCCTCTGCTTGAAATATCCTTCCTGATCTGCTTGAACTCATTCTCACAGCGCAGCTCCAGAGTGGCTTCTGGGAAAGTCTTGCCCCGACAGTAGTCCCACAGCATTATGCACCTAACATCTAGGAAGCCTTTATCCCACCATATAAATATATATATTATCCCATTATATATTTGTGTGTGTGTGTGTGTGTGTGTGTGTCTGTGTCTGTGTATTATTATCCCATTATATATATATTCTGAAAACATCTTTATTTACCCAAACTCTTGAGAGATCGTTTGTCTGGGAATAGAATTCTTGGTGAACTGTGTGTGTGTGTGTGTGTGTGTGTGTGTGTGTGTGTATATATATATATATATATATATATATTATTATCCCATTATATATATATTCTGAAAACATCTTTATTTACCCAAACTCTTGAGAGATCGTTTGTCTGGGAATAGAATTCTTGGTGAAAAACATTTTCCCTCAGAAGTTTGAAAAAACTCCTTTGTCTTCTAGCTTTTGTTGAGAAGCTTGATGTCATTCTTATTTCTGTATGTGTACTCTCTGTAAACACTGGGATCTTTGTTCCTGATGTTCTGAAACTTTTCAATGATGTATTTGATGAACCCTTTCAAACTAGAGACTCAAGTCCAGTTTTAAGAAGTTTTATTAGTTCTTAATTTCTTCCCCATCATTTGCTCATTCAGAAACCTATCTTGTGTTTCCTACTGTTCATCTCTTTGTCTTTTGTGTGTGTGTGTGTGTGTGTGTGTGTGTGTGTGTGTGTGTACTTTCTAGAAGAGTTCCTCAACACTATCTTCCAACCATTTTGTTGGCTTCTGAATTTCAGTTTGGTCATGTTTTCTGATTTTTCCTTTGTAACCACATCCTGTTCTTGTTTCATGGATACAGTTTTTTCCTGTTGTTTTTCTAAGGCTATGGTTGTTTCTGGCATATTCTTCTCCTCCCAGTACTGTCTCTGATTCCTTAATTTCCTCTCTGCTGTTGTTTGATTTGATTCTGGTTGAGGGCATTTGCCAACTAACTGGCAGTCCACAGGGTAAAGGCCATTTGAAGTTCTGTGTGCTCTGGCAGGGCTTATAGACTGGTGGACTCCCTGTGGCTAGTCCAACAGTGAGCCAACCTTTTCATTTGGGAGCTTCCAAATGTCTGCACCTGTGGATCCTGCTTTTTCCCCTCCCCAAGTCATTTAGTTTCTCCAAAGAAAAATCCTGAGATCTCCATCCTGGGGTATATGCCTTGATGCTGGCATTCTGGGAGGAGGGCAAGGAGGAAGAAGGGAATTGGTGATCCAACCTTTCAATAAGCAGACTTTCACGTACCCTCCACTGCAGTTCTGAGAGTCTAGGGCCAGGTGGAAGGGAGGTGGAGAGCAGCAAGGTCTAACAGATTCCGTTTCTCCAACAAATAAATCTTTCTCCTATGGGATGACAGAGAGGTGCCTGCTTCTAGGCTGGGGTGGGCATGGGGGGGGGGGCTGGTAGATGGTTTTTATATCCCCTGCGGACTGGGGTACCTTGATCACATCTGCCTGGACTCCCCTGAGTGGGGAGATGAACTGGTATGATTTCTGTCCTGAGACAACAACAATATCCTAAGGCTTTTCATGCTTGAGCTTCTGTCCAAAATGTCCATTGCTTTATCAAGATCATCTTGGGTTTTCAGCAAGATGGACAGCTCATTTTTCATGTAATGTAGATGGAGAGGCTGCTCACATATTTCTGCTACCTTATGCTCCACATCTTCATATCTCACAGGCCGGCTGAATGGTAGGGTTCCCTTGTCTCTGTTGGTACTCAAACTTGATCCTGACCTCACTGTGCCTATTTGGGTGACCCATGTCCTTGTTCTTCATGGTCTCATATCCAGGTAGCGAGGACATGGGCTCATCTGGAGGGCCACCAGATCCTTCATGATTGAGTCCAATGCCTCCTGTTTGTCCATGGTGGTGGAGGTGACAGCTCCGGCCCAGGACTCTCACCTCCGCAGCCAGGACTGCATGCTGGGGGGTGTGGGTGGCGGGGACGGCAGCGGGCTTGGCTCCGCACGGGGCTGCGCGGGCTGTGCTGGGCCCCCCCCCCCCCCCCCCCCCCCCCCCCGCTGCCTCCCCAGGCTCCGGCTCCAGCTCCGCCTGCAGCTGGGCGCTGTGGTGTGGGCAGGGTGGTCCGCTGCATCCCCCGCGCTCCGCGGCTCGGCCCAGTGGCCTCGGCAGTGCCCTCCGCCCGCCCGCCAGTCCCTCAGCTCCGCCGTCACTCTGTCCAGCCACCGTTCTCCACCTCCATCCTTATTATATTTTACACGTTTACCTGTCTTGTTCTCCCCTGTACTGTGAGCCCTTTGAGACCCCAGACTGGGTCTTTTTCTTCTTGTCTCTCTTGGCATAAAGCGTTGCTCTGGCGCCCTAGGTGCTTATTAATTCTTGTAGAATGAATGAATGATCTACAGAGTCATCATTCTAAATAGTGGTATTTTCTCCTGCTGAGGGCTTATGTAATCATCGTTATTGTTGAATAGCAGTTTCCCAAAGTGTGTGATCAATCACAACCCATCACTCTTTTAAGGGCCTCTAACAGTCATTTTTCTCTCTGGTCCCTGTTATTTTGCAGATTGTAATTTGCCCTTCTTTACTTCATTCTAAAAACAGTAGTGTGCCTTCAAAATAAGAAAAGTTTTTGTCTTCAGACAACTAGGACATGAGCAAGCCTTTGTTGCTGTCAATAGAGCAATAAAAAGAATGGTATTCAAATTCTTCCGTGAAGTTATAACTTCCTTAATTTCCTAAGTTACCAGCCACCATGAGGCATTGTCCCCCACAAGTAAAGAAAAGCAAATCAAATGTAAAACAAAAACTGTGAGAAACAATTTTTCACTTATCACATGGGTTAAGATTAAAATATAAGGCTGGTATTACACTATATGGCCATTTTTATAAGGAAACAGGCATTCATACACTGTTGGTGGGTGTGCAAATTGTGCAACTTCTTTGGAAGGAAATTCAGAAAAATATATAAAAATGTTAAATATATATGCCTTGTGACCCAAGAATTCATGTCTAGGAATTTATCCTAGAGATGTTCTTGTACTTGTACACAAAGGTGAATGCACACAGGCATTCATTGTAGCACTGTCAAAAACCAGAGGTGGTCTCAATTTCCCTTAATAGAGGTTACAGTCAAACAATAGATACTAAGCAGTCACTAAAAAAATTAAGTGATCTGTTTGTGCCAATGTTGGGAACATCTGCAAGATATATTGTCATATGTAAATGCAAAGTACAGGAGAGTATGTGTGTATAGATAAAATATATGTGTGAAGGTTGTTTCCTTTTGTGTAACAAATAGGGACATATATATTTTTATATAAATATATATGAGAGGATACATAAGAAATTGATAACACTGTTCATCCCTTTGGAGGGAGATAAATTTTTCACTTAAAACTTTTTTATTATTTTCCTGCATAATTTTTAAATTTAATTTTTACTTTTGTCAAAGCGATTCATATATATAGCTTAAAAACTTGAGTAGCACTACAAAGCCCCTAATGAAAGAAAACATGCCCTACCCCAACACTTCTCAAGCTCAAATGTTACTTCCCAGGGCCAATAATTTTTAACTTTTAGCTGATTTTTGTATTTACTTTCATATAATTAATTACAAGCTTAGTTTGCTTTTCCTTTTAATTATTTTGGTAACACATATATAATATAAAATTTGCCATTTTAACCATTTCAAATATACAATTCAATGGCATTAATTACATTTTCAATATTGTGCAACCATCCCCATCATCCATCACCAAAACATTTTCATCATCCCAAACAGAAACTCTCTACCCACTAAGCAATAACTCCCTAATTTTCCCCAATCCCCCAGTCTCTGGTAACCTCTATTCTACTTTCTGTCTCTATGAATTTGTTTATTCTAGATATTTCATATAGGTAGAATCATACAATATTTGTCCTTTCATGTTTTCAAGGTTCATCCATACTGCAGAATGTGTCAGAGCTTCGTTCCTTTTTATAGCTGAATAATATTCCATTGTGTGAATGTATGATATTTTGTTTATCCATTCATCTGGGTGGATTTTGCTAATTTTTGATGTTTTTTTTAATTTTAGATATTGTCTGTTGACTTCCTACCATGGGTGAGGAAGATTTAACTCTCTTATACACCCCACTCCTCATGTACCCCCCCATATATACATGTTCTTTCTCTCCCTCCTTCTCCCATCATATTTCATTTCAATTTTTCTATGTCAGTATTCAGTGGGTACATCATTATATCTGTGTAAATGCTATCCTCAGCCAAGTCATGTGGTGTACTATGATTACATTTCTCTCATCATAAAGTGCTTTGTTTTCCTTCAATTAACAATTGCCCCCCCCCATTTATTTTTTTCCACACTTCTATCCTTAATTCAGTCCCCAAATTCCTCACATAACCATAAAGCTTCTCTCAGTGTGTTCAAACACATTGGGAAATCTGTTACATTTTTTCCTCTTGAGACAGTTCTTTGCTGTAGCTTTTTGTCCTCTTGCTCCAACACAGGTACATGCTGTTATCTAGGACTTCCCTTTAGCCACATCCTGAGAATTCTTTTTACCTCTCTGCTCCACATCTTCTTTGTTGTACTTGCTTATTCTGGTGGAGCACATCTGAAAAAGGGAGAAGCAGAGGTCAATGTTTTCAGGCCTGCTGTGTCAGTCAGGATGCCTTCAACCGTGAGTAATAGAATTCTGGAATACAAATGGCTTAAATAATAGGGATGATGATGATGATGATGATGATGATGATGATGATGTTTTTTTATTGTCATCAGTGGCTGTATGATGTCATTGGGGTCCAGGCACTTTTCTTACTTTGGCTCTCCTTTCATCACGACTATGGTGATGTTTCCCCTCCAGGTCCCAGGTGGCTGCAGGAGATGGTCGTGTCATTAGCCAGACCCTGGGTGACTGATCATAGTTTTGTGGGAGGCTGGGAGAATGAGGATATGGCATTTTCAAAATCGATTGTGGAAACTGGTCTCTGTCGATAGGAAGGAGAGACTAAGGGCATACCTGTTGGGTGGGTCTGGACATCTTGCATGTCTGAAAATGCCTTTATTCTACTTTTATAATTTGGCTGGGTATAGAATTCTAGGTTGCAAAGCATTTTTTTCCTAGAATGTTGAAGGCCTTATTCCCTTGTATTCTAGATTCCAGTGTTGCTGTTCAGATGTATGGTATTATTCTGTTTCCCATCCTTTGTATGTGCCCAATTTTCTGCTTCTGGGAAGTTTTTTCTCTGGTTCTAACATTTCACTCTGCTGGGCTCACTGTGGGCATGTATTACTTTTCAAATTAAAAAGCAATGACATTTTTTAGAACAAATATATTTTTTAAAACAACAACAAAAAGATTTGTATTTGATTTGTGTTTTCTCGTTTCCATTTTCTTTTTCCCAATGTGTTTGGCCTTTCCTGAATCTGTCCTCTTCACCTTTTCTTTACATTCAATACTAACCTAAAAGCAAAACCAGTGCTTACCTTATATAGCTCTGTGGATTAGCAAGAGTGGCTAAGCTGATAAATTAATTCCCAAAGAGGTGTTAATAACTTAAAATACCTTCATGAGCTCTCCTTATACAAACTATATATGGACTCAGTCAGGGTCTTCAATATTTTTATCTGAAATGAATGAATACCAGATGGGAATTTCACTGTAGTAAGTGATAATTAGGAAGTCCATATTTTTATCCTTCAAATCATATTTCTTAATCAGATTCTAGCCCCAATTTTCCTTACAAGCTGGAGTTGGGTCTCCAGAAAGGGTTGAAACATTTTACACACCTTTATTCAAAGATACTACAAATGGGAGTAATAGAAAGCCCATCATCATTTTCTTAGCTGTACAAAACCATTGGCAGGAAGAAATTTGTTGTGAGCTTAACATCTGTCTGCACTCTGGTGCCTCTGATTCATCCTGTAGCTTTAGAATAGACAAGCTACTAGGCATTCCTAGGAAACGCTTATTGAAAGGCACTTTGGTGGTGATCTGTCTCCTGATTAGGGCAAGATGAGCATGTTTTGGGCAGCATTTCCTTTCACTTGTCCCTAGTATTGTAGGATTTAAATCTGAGATGGCAGGAAATCCTCTATCCAGTGTTTCCCTGGTCCTGCCCCCCACCCACTAGCACAGGGCTCCCCCTGGCACCTCAGAGGCTCTCTGATGGGCTCTTGCATACACACCTGAATGCCATCAGGGAGCTCCTCCCTGACTGTCCTGCTGCCACCACTGGCACTAAACGTGGCTGCACCTCGGGAGACCCAATGTTTTCCATCGGGCACTGCCATCACCTGTTGCTTGGAGTTATCCGGAGTACAATTATTTGTCCCTGGGTCTGTGGGAGAAGAAGGAGAAAATTCAATTACAGAGGCAATATGTCACAACCCTCTTTTACGTTATACTCTGTCGGTGGGCCCAGAGCACTGAGAAGTGGACTCCGATATTTCACAGTGTTTTTAGGGATACACTTCTTCATTTTTAACTTATACTCCTCTCCCTACTTAGAACCCCCAAAAGAATCCATAAGGGCAAGGATAGAGCTAACTGATAAAACCCCACATGGCACTCAGAATGAGTTCACCTCCTGGATTATTCAGGATTTGGTAATGTACAGAGCTTGTTGCTCCAGTCTCCTTCTTTCCTTAGGATGAGTCCATTCCCAAGAATTTCCTCATATTCTCCTGCCTTTTGCTGGTTAGCTGCGTTTCCTTTCCCCATCCAAAATGGACTTGAATTCCTATATTTAAAACTCACACACACGCACACACACAAACACGTAAATGCTGGCTTTTTAATGTACCCTTCATTTGAAAGCAATTTAACAGTTCAGTAGTATTAAAATCTAAACAGTCTATGACATCTGATTGTGGAGCATCTGATCAAGAATTACTCAAATTCCATCTAGTGAGTCAAAGGTTGCTGTGTTTCTCTGAGTCCCAGCACTTAAGTCCTATACAAGCATATTTCCTATGACTCACTTAAAATAATCTAATTTCTCAAAAATGTTGGCAATTAAATGCTGGCATGTGACTGTGTCTGCTGCACTGGCTAGTCCTAGGATATGTTGAAGGACAATGAAGTACAGAGCAGTGGAGTTTTCAAACTTCTTTATTTTGAACTTTTTCTCAGTTGTTTTAGTTTTTTTTTTAAACTGTAATACCCGGGGGCAGACGTGTCATGTGTAAAACAGATGGTGGAGATGCTGATGGGTTTGAAGCAATGGTGGAACCGTGAAGCTGATGATGCTTAAATTTCAGGAACCCTCTAAGGCCCTATATTCTTAATTTTGTAGTTTTTTTCTTAAAGGAGCCCCATCCCCAAATTGTATAAAACTTTAGTCCCCATGAAACCTGGTTCCATCACTAGGAGAGCCCCAGAGCCTTCTCCAACCCTCTCCTCTTCAACCCCCTCCAAATCCTCTGTGGAACCTACATTTTTAGGGCATTTTTAAGGCAGTGAAACTATTCCATATGATTCTGTAATGGTGGATACATGACATTGTGCATTGGTCAAAACCTCTTGAACTGTACAACACAAAGAATGACCCTAATGTAAACTAAGGACTGTAATTAATAATCATGTATCAATATTGGTTCATCAGTTTTAACAGATGTACCTCACTAATGCATGATGTTAATGATAGGGGAAACTGGGGTGGGGGTGTTATATAGGAACTCGCACTTAATGTGCAATTTTTTCTGTAAACTTAAACTTACAGCTGCTCTAAGAAAATAAATGCTGTTTAAAAAAGCAAAAGCAATTGCGGTCGCCGTTGACTCGTCTGGGGGGGGGTGGCGGCCGGTTGCTAAATCCTAGGCTCTCAGGACTGCTCGGAGGGTACCGGCGGCGGGGGCTCTTTCCCGGAGGCGAGGGCGAGGCGGGGGACTTGGCCAGGTCCCCGGCGGTGGCGTGCAAAGTATGGAGGGCGGCGAAAAAGGAACAGGCGGGACACGTTTCTTTTAGGGTGAAGAAGCCAAGAGAGTTTATTAGGGGAGAGTACAAGCTTATATCCGGCGGTTTAGAGGGCGGGGTAGCTGTAGAGGTTGAAGGCTTGGATTGGTTCTGAGAGGGCGCGGAGGTTGTTTGAAAAGGGGCGGGAGTTGCTCCGGTAACGGGGAGTGGGCGGGCGAGGTAAAGGGGGCGGTTTTTTCCGGCAAGCTTCCCCTGACGGTTTTACTTTGGGGTGAGGAAATGGGGCCTGCATTCGGCTCCACTTTCTCAGGCCCGGGGGGCCGTGGAGGGCGCTACCACCCGTGCCCCACTACCTTTCCTAGGGGCTGATCAGTTCCCCTGGCCCAGGCCCGCCAAGTTGGAACTCGATAACAGTGTCCCGCAAGCAATGCCATGTAAAGTGGTACAATTCTTGGACTAAAAATCGGAGCCTGGGGCCCCTGCCTCTTACTAGCTGCTCCCGTGTCTGGGCCAGGTCCCTTGACCCTCGTGGGACGCCGTTTCAGCCTCCGGGGCCCCATTTGACATAGGCGGCCCCATGATCTCCGAGGCGCCTTTCAAACCTAAAGTCTTTGACCCTAAGTCACTTCTTACATTCTCGTACCATAGCTTCCAGGCCCAGGCTTCTTCTCCCTCACCGAGGTGCTGGAACCTTCTCGTGGTGCGCTCTGACCCCTGGGCCCTGACCCGGCTCAGCCTCTTAAAGCAAGGACTTGAGTGACAGTGATGGCTGTGCTCTCCTCTCCTCTCCACACAATCTCCCCCTCGATTTCAGTGGAATAAAAGCAACGACAGGTTATAGCTATATGTATTAACCCCTCCAAGGCTATCTTCATTTTAAATAGAAATTGTTTTATTTCAGAAAACTTTGTTGAATAACTTTCAGAAGGGAAATTTTCAGCAGCAGCTGTAGTCAAGTCTGCAGAAAAGAGACCCCTCTTTGAGCAGGCCTTCTTTCAGTACCCATCAGGTGCCAAGGGGTCGGTCGGTGCTGGGTGTTCCGGAAGCAAGAGATGAGCCAGGCTGAAGGGCACTGGAGAGCCGCCAGCATGGGCTCAGGGGGCATTAACTCCCGGGAATATCATTTGCACTAACACAGTGGTTTAAGTTGAATGGTAGAGTGGCAGAGACTTGAGTTTCCCACCTTATTCTCCACTTCCTCCCCATCACAGGTCCTATTATTGGGGGCAGCTGTGTGCCCAGCTAAAGGACCACATATCCAGTCTCCCCCATAGAGAAGTGGCCACATGATTAATTATGGCCAAGGAGGTGTAGGCAGAATGTTGGACGGGACTCCCAGGCAGGCTCTGAAAGTCAGGAAAACTGCCCTGTGGTCCATTCAGCTTTTCCTTGTCTCCTGGTCTGCAGGGTAGATGGTGGTCATGATGGCTACAGAGCCAGTAGCCGTTTTGGACCTGAGGGGACCTTGCGGATGGGGCCACGGGCTGAGGAGGGCAGAGCAGAAAGATAAAGGAAACTGCATCCTCGATGACATCACGGTGCCACTCCATCAGCCCAGACTACTTCCCTGTGGACTTATTTTATGTACGCAAATAAATCTTGTGTGTTTAAGCCACTGTTTCTCAGTTCTCTGTCATTCATCACTGAATACAGTTCCTCATTGGTACAAAGAATAAGACTAAGTTTCCACCTTTTTAAGAAAGGAATCAGCAGATAAAAATAGATCATAGTCTGTGACAGTGGAAACAACCTAAAAACCCTCACCAACCACTGATTTTATGCAGAAGGAAACTGAGTCCCAGAGAGGGAGTGGCAGAGTCGAGCAGAACTGACAGTTCCAGTGGCCCCAGCACAACTGCTTTGCCCTTTAAAAGTAGAGTTAAGTGCAACATATCCAAATTAAGTGTAAATGCTTTTTGCTATTGATAATGCCAAAAAAACTTTCTTGCAGACATGGGCATTTTGAACATTTGTCCCTTTAAGGAAACCAAAATAGATGAACATATATTCATTTTTCCAGATAAAATATAAATGTTTTATGGGGACCCATTCAAAGACATACTCATTTAAAGCCCTCATCTCAGAAATTTAGACTGTGTGCATCTGGAGTTGTTGTGGAAGGAAGAGAGATTCCCAAAGCTTAAGCAATGCAAAAGTGATTCTGGTTGTAGGGGAGCATGAGGTCACTTGCACACATTGATTCATGTTTGCTTTGCTCCTCAAAGTACCTGACTCCATAGCACCTCCCTGAGACCAATCAGTCTTAGGCCATGAAATCTCTCCTGGCCTAAGACTTCGTGTACCATATTTGGAAAGCCGGGTTTTCATCACCATTGTGAATGGATTCAGGGCTGTGTTTTATTGGTTTTGCTTCATTTAATCACCGAAGGCTCACTGAGCACATCCTGTAGATCCCCCTGGTGGACAACACCCCATCCTTGCCCTGAAGGAGATAACAGCTCTGGGGACAGGGGTGAGGAAGCAGCAAACTAGCTGAGTGTGGTCAGTGCACCCAGTGGCAGCTGGAGGAAGACAGAGGAGGGCCCTGACTCATTCTTGGCGAGTCACTGAAGACTTCTTGAAGAAGGTGGCATCTAAATGGAGGCCTGGAGGAGGAGGAGTAGTTTCTCACCTTAGTCACTGCTCACCGGCAGCTGCTCTCAGGTGACAGTTCTTGTTTCAGATCCAGAGTGAAATAAGTAGCAATGACGTGGTTAGAAGCATAGGGTAACCTCTCCTTTTCATACCTTGAAGTCTGCACTCAGGATCACCTGGAAGGAGTCGGATACCACAGTCTTTCCTCCCCTGAGGACCTGGGTCAGGAAACTCCAGCCTTGGGGTCGTGCCCGTTGGGCTGTTCTAGAATGGACAGCAGTGTTTGTGACTGTGGGGCGACTTTCTACCTCCTCCCCCCCTACACAGATATTGTCTTTGGTAACAGTTTTATTGAGATGCAATTCACATATCATACAATTCACCCACTTAAAGTGTACAGTTCCATGTTTTTTAGTATATTCAGAGTTGTCTGACCATCTCCACAATCAGTTAAGAACATCATCATCATCTCAATAAGAAACCCAGGTGTGTGAGAGGTGGGTGTAGGGGAACTTCATACTTTTTGTGTGGGTTTTCTGTAAATGCCCATTTCTAATTAAGGAGAGAGAGAGAGAGATTCTTTATCTATTACCCCTCAATCCTTCCATCCCTTCAGTCCCTGGCAAGCACTAATCTACTTGCTGTCTCTACAGATTTTGCCTATTCTTAACATTTCATACAAACGGAATCATATAAGATGTGATCTCTGTACCTAGCTTCTTTCATTGGGTTCATACAAGTAGTGGATGAACACACATTTCAAGTAGTGTGTACTTAGTTCCTTTTCAAGGCCAAATAATACACATGTCATTTTGCATGTGCTTTAGGTTGGCTCTGGACAAACCATCATCCTACACATAAAAATTACCACTGATTCATCAAATTGTTCCACAAGTATGTACTGAGCAAATATTATGTGCCCATAGGATTTTATGTCCTCAAACTTTCCAATCCGTCTTCCTCTCTCTGCCTCCATCACTACCATCCTGTCCCCCAGACCAGGGACCTTTCCAAAAGTGACTTGTTAGCATTAGACAGTTGACCTTCCACCCGCCTCACCCCACCCCACCCCCATCAATGGCTTCCCACATGCTCTAGGAATTAAGACAAACTCCTAGATACAGCCAACCACACCCCACCTGATCTGGTACCTTCCTCCCTCCAGTCTCATCTCCCTCCATAGCTCCAGCTCCCCTCTCCTCTTTCAGTTACCTGGCTCCCTCCCACCTCAAGGACTTTGTGCATGAGTTGCTTCTGTCTGGAACACTCTTCCATCCTGGTTCATGTCTATTCTCCCTTCCGATCTCAGAGCCCTTCCAGGAGAACCCTCCCGGACCACATCATAGCCAAAGCTCTCACAATTCCCATAGCACTCTCCTCTTTCCTTTGCAGTGGCACATGACACAGGTTCCGATGTACATTCATTTATCCATCATTTGATGAAGATCAAACGCCCTCTAGACTGTGAGCTCCTTGAGGCTGCAACAGTATCTACTTTTTCCTGCCATCAGCTTTCCTGTGCCTGGATTATCAATCAGAAAGGATGTATAGAGAAAGGTTACGAAGTGCCTCCTCTAACCAGATACATAATAACCCTACGTGGCAGGTATTATTAGCTTCATTTTACCCATGAGATCAATGAAGCTGAGAATGTATGAATAAATAACTTGTTCCAAACTGGTAAGTGGCAGAAGAAGGATTCTATCCCAGGCCTGAAAATTCTCAGTTCTAAGATCTTTCCAGAAATACCAGGCTGATTCTGGAATTAAGAACACAAATCCCTTCCATTAAAGAGTTATTAGATAAACCCATGCTCACAAATGGCTACTAAACACAGAAGAAAAGGGCATTAGGTGCCCCAGGGAAAGCATAAACTAAACGGTTGCAGAGAAAAGGGCGAGAATGTGTCTGTCTGGGCTTTCGGAGAACACTTCCTGACATTTGAGGCTCAGAAAAGTTTCATGCTTGGTTCTTATTTGCTTACTTGAAATAAGTCATATTTCTAAATGGAGACAGCGTATTTCCTTTGGAATTTTCTTCCATTGTTTTATTTTGGGGTGTCAACCTTTTCATTTTCGTCCAGCAAAGAGCTCGCTGTTCATTTCCTTTTGGGGAATTTTTCTATTTTTAGGGCGGCAGTACTTCCAGGATAAACTGGATACCAGGACCGCCCCCAGAGGGACGGCTGCTTTTGCCTAGTTGTCATCCAGGCATTTCCACATAAAGCCTTCTCCTTCCCCCGGAGGACGCCCTGCGGCCCAGAGGCCCCGCCCCTGCAGGTGACCTCATCCTCTGGACCCCTTCCAGCAGTTTCGAGCTTTGTCATCCAAGTGAGGCGGCTGACTTCTTGCTAATGTAATAATGGCATTAATAATACCTTTTCAGCCCAGGAATTTCCCAGTTGAGGCTAGATAGGGAAAGGATGATCCCGTGGAGCCCCCCGGCAGTAGGTCATCTTCATATTACAGCTGGAGGAGTGACTTTTGCCCTACTTGACAGATTGCTTTTGCTCTGAAACATTCTGGGTGGGTACTTCCGTAATCAAAACTGCTGACCCCTGCCATATACCTTTCTAAATGCCCTTTACTAGAGCTTCCCTCCCAGCTCTGCCCCCTTCTTTCCTCCCCTCCCCCAAACTTCTTCCTAATCCCTTTATTCGCAGAGGTAAATTTACTAAAATGTAATGCCTGAAATTTTGGGTGTGTATGTCTTTTTAATGTCTTGCCTGCTATCCCTTCGTTGTGGAGTTGCGTAGCATGCCTCTTCCTGCCTTCTGTCTTGTTACTCAAAGTGTGGTCTCTGGGGCTACAGCATCAATCCCACTACCACCTGGGAGCTTGTTAGAAAAGCACAATCTCAGGCTCAGTCCAGACAGACAAGTGAAAATTGCATTTGACAAGATCCCCAGGCGCTGATTGTGCATGTTCAAGTTTGAGGAGCACAGCACTACGCCAGGGAGCCCCAGCCTAGACCACGGAGTCAATCACTTGTGGAGGTTTAAAAATACCGATTTAATTGGTTGGGTGTGGCCAGGCCCCTGGGAGTTTCAATTGCTGGCCAGGTGATTCAAATCTGCAGCCAAGGTGGGGATCTGCCAATCGACATTATCTTCTCTTGCAAGACTTGGCACTTGAGCGTTCTCATGATTTTCTCATCTTGCTGCACATTCATTTTCAGAGACACCAGTTCTGGTTGGAATATTCTAAAGCTCTGTTTGGAAAGTCTCATAATCTTGTTTTTTGTTTTGTGGTTGTTGTTGTTGTTTTGGAATCTAAATTCATGCAAGAGACAGACTTATTTTGACCTCTTAATTAAACTCATCATCAGGGTATGAAAATTTTTGTATTGCTCAGTTTTGTAGATAACTGAAACTTACTCCTGTGGTGGTAAGAAAGAAGGTTTAAAATTGTTATCATTTGGATGATAATATCTCTAAAATGTATCCATGTTCCTCAATTCTTAACTGATAGTTCCGTGGTTCAGTCCTTTATTTGTGAGTATACATAGGTTTCATTCAATATTGCTGGTTGTGTTTTTTCCATAATCAGGAGTCCTGGGACTTGAAAATCAGGACAGGTACTGTCCTCACAGATCTACATTAATAGATCAAATTAATAGAAAATACTTTGTACCAGATGTCTGATATTAGATAAGGAAACTTTATATGAACAGTGAGGAAATTCCAGCAACTTTGTTTGCCAAACACATTCGCCTCTCTTGTCATGACTGACAGATGAGTCCTTTCTTCAGGAAAAATGTATAGGCCACCTGCTATGTGCCAACCACTATTCAGGATCTAGGGATATAAGAGTGAATTAGAAAGTCTCTCTCCTCATTGAGCTACACTCTACTAGAAGAGATGGGAAGTTAAACTACCAAAAAGTTACAGATATATTGGAATATATTATGTCAGGTACTAATAAGTGCTATAAAGAAAAAGAAAGCAGAATATGGCAGAATTGAGAGCTACTATTTAAAATCAGTGCTTCTCAAGCTATCTGTAGTGAAGGACCAGTTTTTTGTTTGTTTTTCCCTACCCTGTTTTGACCAATACTTTCATAAAGTATGATAAAAATCAATTGCTAGAAAAATAAAGAGAAATGTGAAAATCAAAAAAATTTACAACAACCTCAAACTTTTTGTCTCTAGAGTCAATAAACACAAACAGCATGGGGTAAAAGACAGGAATTTTAAAACTATATGCATTATTAATTGAAAGTTCATTGAAAGAATAGGCACACTTAGAGAATAAAGGGAATTGCTTTTAAACTCAAAACTTGTTCTGCAAATAAAAAAAACAAAAGTTACACGTGAAATAGTTATATTAAGTGCATATAAGCACACTTTGAATTGTACATCATGGATCTCTATATTCAGAGTTTTTAATGAGACAAATGAAATTGCTTCTTGCTTTTTATTTATTTATCTAAGCAGGAACTGATGCAGGAGGTAATGTGTTTCTAAACTGTTGCAATGCTTGGTTTTAAGAATATTCATAGCAGGGAAACCAGCCTCATAGAGGTTATGGTGATGGGAGTAGAAGAAAAAATTTTGAAGCAATTTAACAAGTTTAAGATATTCATTTTTAGCTTCTTCGAAAAGGAAGCAAATGATGCTGTATTTTCAACATTTATCCTTGATTATTCACCAATATGCAGTTGTGACAATTTATCCTGTAAAGTTAATAGGTCATAGTAAATGGTCTTTTGGTGAAAGGAATGGATTCTAGTTCTAAGACTTTCCTATGTGTGTCTTCTTTTGATAAAAAATAAAATTCAAATTGTTTTTTCAAATTTGTATGGTATTTAATGATAATATTATACAGATGTACAATATCAAGATCATCGTCTGTTTTACTGATAATTATGAAACATGGCACGACAATCTATGATCATAACATTTGAGGAAATTCTGTTCCAGCAAGCTTCTAACTTCCACTTTTTCCATTTAATCTACTGAAAAATGTGTTGCATGGAAGTATTGAGATTACTAAAAATATTGAAGATATCAGACAATGACACAAGTTTGTTCTTCCAACATTAAAAAGTCTCAATCTTTAAAAAGTTGGGACCACCTAGTTTCTTACCTCTCAGAAGTATAGAGTTTATTTTGTTGTTCAAACATTCTTGACAGAACTCCTCCCCTCAATAAACATCAAACCTCAGCAAGAAATAACAGTTGTATATGATCAGTTCTCATATTATCACATAATATAAGAATAATCTCCATTTTAACAGGCTGGCTTTTATTTAATTCACAACTTTAACTCTGACAGTAGGCACATGCTTTGTTCAGCTGATTTTTTTTTTTTTTTTTTTTTTTTAGCAGTAAGACTTTCTCTAAGAAAAAGAGTAGTCTCTGGCAATCTTATCTGTTGGTCTTAAGCTCGGGGAATTGTAGCCAAGATATTTCATTGGCTTGAGGGCCACAGCTACACAGTTACTGGATTCGCACCTTCATTCATTCATCAAATGGATTTGCTAAGCCTGTAACATTTAATCAGCTTACAAAGCATATAAGCTTGTGGTTGGAGCAGGTGTGTCCATACCTGATCTCTCCATTTCCACCAGGGCTGAGCTTAGGGTGAATGACCTGTGACTTTATCGGGTTGGAGTTTGTCTTCCACATGGCTTATGAGGTAACAGTGGAAGCTGAGTAACTAACTGGGAGAGGTTTGTGACACGGTGGCTGCGTATCCACCCAAGCCATCCTTTCACCCCTGAGTACAGCGCAGCTTCCCTCCTTCCTGCTGCCCGGGGTGGGGAAAAGGACGGCTGTGATTTCCCACACTCTGCTCTCATTCCCATAAGAAACTAAAGGATTTTGACTCTTTAAAGTTTCAGCCTTTCTTAGCTGCTGTGTGGGAAGATTTGCAGTTGAAGCCTGGCTCTTCCACAGTTTGGGGACCCACAGAGTTGCCTCTTTTCATGTACAGCATTCTCTCTCCCCTCCTTCTACCTCCTGAGGTATTTCCTTCTGAAGTGGGCTCTTTAGCTTATTCAATTTTCAAAGCATTTGCCAAGGAAATAGGAATAGCAAATAAGGTGGCATTATTTTTTACATTCCTCGAAAATTTTTGCCATGAAATATTTAAGGCATTTATACAGGTGTGACGGGCACTATAACAAACATCCATGCACCCACCCCAACCTAAGCAATGAAACATTGAAAAGCATAGGGGGCCCCCTTCATTCCTCCCATTTTACCATTATCATTCCCAGGTGTGTCTTTATATTATATTTTAATATGTATGCATGTAGTCCTAAACAATACTTGATTTAATTTTGTATATTTGAAGCTTTTAAATAAATAGAATATTATATGCCTCCTACTGCAACTGCTTTTCTAATCAGCATTGAGAGATACATCTGTGTTGAAACATGTAGCTCTCATCCATTAATTTTCACTGCTAGTGTATGAATGCACTACATTTTCTTTATGCGCCTGTGGATATGCATATAAAACAAGTCTTTAAAACATAAAGTAAATAAAAGGAGGCTATTTGTATCCAGTATAAACGGTGATACCTAGAACGATTTCCTCTAGAAACCTGCTGTCTAAGACAATAGTCACAAGCCACATACGGCTACTGAGTACTTGCAACATGCCTCATCCAAACTGAGATGTGTCCTAGGTGTAAAATACACACCAGATTTTGAAGACTTAGTGCAAGAAATGGAATGTGAAATATCTCAATAATTTCTATATTGCATTTTGAAAATATTTTGGATACAAGTAGGTTAAATCCAATATAATATTATAATCAATTTCACCTGTTTCTTTTTACCTTTTAAAATGTGGCTACTAGGAAATTTACAATTGCATTTGTGTCTCTCATTTGCAGCTTGTGTTGTATTTTTCTTGGTGCACGCTGCTCAGGAACATAAGATTTTTGTGGATGGGGCTCAGTCTGCCTGGTCAGTCATCATTAACCCAGTGCCCAGATGGCAGTGGCACAGAGGAGGCACCCAGGACCCCCTTGCTGCATAAGTACACGAATAAAGGAATGACCACATGAATGAATGACGTGCACAGTATTGCGCTCACAAATCCACCTAGTTCAACGTTCACCCTCAAGAAGGCTGCACAGAGTTGTCTGAGAATGCATTTCCTTTAGAAATCTCCACTTGAGCCTGATTTAGCCTGGTGACTCCTGTGCTGCCCACCGGCAGACTCAGGCCCCCTCCCCCACCCCAGCCCCGCGAGTGGAGGTTGACCCCTTGCCCCTGGGGAAGCAGCCCCGGGTAGCTGTGTTTGCCCTTGTGCTCAGGCGCTTGCTGTTGTTACGTGTGTCACTGAGCCAGAAGTTGTGTGTGTTTGGGTGTGTGTGTGTGTGTGTGTGTGTGTGTGTGTGTGCGTGTGGTGAGGGGGTGGGAAGGCAGGGAAACCTTCTAATCCTTAAACCACCGGAGGACCATCCCCTGGGGTCAGCCATCACTGTTTTTGTTTTGAGAACATTTCAGACAAAACTAGCAGGCATCTGTTTTCCTATCCTCAAGTCATACTTGCCTGAGGTGACGATGGGGAAGAAGGTCAGACCTTCTTGCTGCCCTCTCGTAATCCCAGCGTATAAAACAGACAAGGAACCCAAGCCACAGGCGGAAAGGGGGCAGCTGCACCTCTCCCCTCCCTCCTGAGCTGAATCCACAGGAAGAAGAGTCACTGGTTCAGAAGGCGGGGACACGTCTCATTGTGACTCTAAGTGGGTTACTCCATTTCTTCTACTTCATTTTCCTCAATCATAAAAACATAATTTCCTTATTGACAGTCATTACTGCCTCTGTTTCCTCATCCACGTCTTGGGAAGGTCACACTGAGTAAGGGACAGGCAGCTGACTCTCTAATGTCACGATTTCTCCTGAGCCCAAGGCATGTACCCCTTTTTACTCTGAACCAGACTGAACCTCTGAATCCTGCTTAACACTTGTGTGGCAACTCACTAGTCAATCTGAGTTGCCACTAACATTCAATTTTTCATTTAACATATTGAGGATCTTCCTTGTTCTTGACGTAAAATGGAATGTATGACCATCCCAACATCTCAGTGGTCACTTCTATCTCTGACATCTCATGATTTTATGAAAAGAAAGAAACAGGTACAATCAGAAGGAGAGCCCAGAGTTAGTAGTTAGATGATGGTGAGGGTCCTGGGTGGGTCACTTCACTTCACTTCTCTTTAGCCCCTTCCTCTTCCTTCTGGTTTGAATGTCATCTCCTCGGTTCGGACCTCCGGACCACCCTGCTTGAAATTACAACTGTTGCCTCCCACCTCCCAGTACTCCCTACCCCAGTTCCTATTTAATATTTGTCCTTAGCACTCATCACCATCTGTTGTGCTACCTTTTTTTATTTGTCTGCTGTCTGTGTCCTCTAGAATGACCGTAAACGCATGAGGGCAGGGATTTTTGTCTGCATGTTCCACTCTATCCTCAGTGCCTTCAACAACACCTGGCACATAGTAGGGGTATTAGTTGAATTAATCCACCTGATGAGGTACAAGGTATTTCACATACGAGAGCATTTGAAAGCCCTTTGTTACACGAATGATGTTGGAAGTTATGACGTATCTATGATGGATGGAGGTGGTACTGTGTCTGAGAGGGGAAGTTTCTGAAAGAACACTGTGGAAGGTGTGACAGCCAACAGCATGGGCTTTGGGGTCAAGTGCTCCTGGACTTGAATGCTGCCCTCTTCTGCTTACTTCCTGGGGGACACTGGGTAAAGTCATGCAGCAGGTAGTACGTGATGGTCAGACAAGGCCAAGTTTGGAGCATGGGTCCTGCAAGCCGACTTTGTCCACACCCCAGCCCGGCTGTGTCCCAGCTCAGTGACCTTGGGCAAGTTACTCGGCCTTTCTGTGCCTCAGGTTCCTCATCTATAAAATGGGGACTATAACAATAGACCTTGTCGCATACAGTGGTAGTGAAGGGGAAATTAGGATATATATAAAGATACATGTAAAGATATCTCACTTAGAGAGCACCTGATACACAGTAAATGCTATGTAAGTGGTAGAGTGGCAACTATTACTATTGTTGCATAGAGTTCTGAATATTATTAGAGGAATTAATGCGGATGGAGTGCTCAGGCCTATGTCTGAAATCTGGTAGCCATTTGAGATAATAACAAAAAGTCAGAGTCATCCCAGTCTTTGGACTTAATTAGGTAAAAGAAAAGTTTAAATGAAAGCCTTCAAAACTAGAATTAAAGACAAAATCAGTAATAATCTATTTAAAGGTGGAGGAAACTAAATGAAGATCCCTCAAGGAGTTCGGATGTTTACATGCGAGTATCCCCAACTTGCTCCCGCCCCCACAAATATAACATTCTTTGAAGTTTGGAATGATGTTTTTAAGTCCACAGGAAATTAGTACTTTACTGTACAGTATATCTAAGCTTATTTTATATTGTTTATACTTAAAATATTTGATGCTCTAGAAAGATGTTCTGTGTTTATCCTGCACATATGCTCTGGCACAGCCTGGAAGTTTTAGTATTAATTACCTAGCAAAGGAGCTTAGAGGTTTTTTTGGGGGGTGGGGGGTGGAGGGTTGCAGTTGCGTTTGCTTTGGTTGATGTCAGGGTGATTTTTATTTTTTTGCATTTTTTAAAAATTCTATTTTATTGAGATATATTCACATACCATACAATCATCCAAAGTGTACAATCAGCTGTTCACAGTATCATCATGTAGTTGCCCATTCATCATCCCAATCTATTTATTGAACATTTTCCTTCTACCAGAAAAAGTGAAAAATAAGAAAAAAAAATAAAAGTAAAGAAGAACACCCAAATCACCCCCCTATCCTATTTTTTGTTTAGTTTTTTGTCTCCATTTTTCTACTCATCTATCCATACACTGGATAAAGGGAGTGTGATCCACAAGGTTTTCACAATCACACTGTCACCTCTTGTAAGCTTCATTGCTATACAATCGTCTTCAAGAGTCAAGGCTACTGGGTTGCAGTTTGATAGTTTCAGGCATTTACTTCTAGCTATCCCAGTGCATTAAAACCTAAAAAGGGTTATCTATATAATGCATAAGAATGCCCACCAGAGACCTCTGAACTCCATTTGGAATCTCTCAGCCACTGCAACTTTATTTTGTTTCATGTCACATCCCCCTTTTGGTCAAGAAGATGTTCTCAATCCCATGATGTCAGGTCCAGATTCATCCCTGGGAGTCATATCCTGCGTTGCCAGGGAGATTTACACCCCTGGGAGTCAGATCCCATGTAGAGGGGAGGGCAGTTAGTTCACCCGCCCAGTTGGCTTAGTTAAAGAGAGAGACAGGGCCATGTCTGAGCAACAAAGAGGCACTCAGGGGGAGACTCTCAGGCACAATTATAAGCAGGTTTAGCTTCTCCTTTGCGGTAACGTGTTTCATAGGGGCAAGTCCCATGATAGAGGGCTCAGCGATGTCAGGGTGAGTTTTGCCTCATTCTCTATCATTCTGTCTTGTGTGAAATCTCCAACTACTATGTGACGTCTCGCTTTCTTTCATAAGAGGAACAGGTGCAGAAACAAAAGCTCTTTTTATCAGTGAACAAGGGTCGGTATCTCTTGTATTTAGAATTTTGAAATAAGGACTATTTATCTCAAGCTTCTTTTAAATCCTCAAGCAAATAATTCAGTTATCTGCTTCACTGAACCAACGCCTGTCAGGACACTTGCACTTTGCCTGTTTCACAGATAGCAATGTGTTATTACCAGGGATGAAGAGTGTGTGTTTGCAGCTGGAGAAGTGAGCAGGGCTGGACTGTGGTGGGCTTCATATATGGTGTGGAAGAGTTTAGGCTTTATCCTGTTGACAGTGGTATTGCTTCCAGTTTTTTGCCATCATACAAAAGCTGAAATTGGGCATTGCCTAAAGATAAATACCCATTTGAATGACAGTGGATTTCTCATATGAAATCATGGAGGCCAGAAGGAAGTTTTCAAGTTCTGAAAGAAAAGGACTGTCAACTGCAAATTCTGTATCTACACTGTCCTTCAGGATTGAAGGGCAAATAAAAGACATTCTCCAATGAAGAAAAACTAAGAGAATTTGTTACTAGCAAACCTACCCTTGAAGAATGGCTAAAGGAAGTTCTCCAAACAGAAAGAAATTGATAACAGAAGAAGGTTTGGAGATTTGGGAAGGAAAAACAACAATGAATTGTGTAAAAATAGAGGTAAATATAGCAGATTATATTTTTTCTCATGAGTTTCTTAAATCATATTTTAGTGTTTAAACAAAAATTATAGCACTAGGCAGGGTTCAACATATGTAGAAGAAATTCTTAAGACAATTTGATTTTTAAAATGGGAAGGATAAAAGTTCTAAAAAGAATAAGGTTTCTACACGTCACTCAGAGTGGTAAACTGTCAATATCAGTAGGTTGTGATAAGTTACATATGCATCTTCTAATAACTAGAGCAACCCCTAAGAAAACTACACAAAAACACTATAAATCAAATGGAGAGGGTTAAAAAAATCACAGCCTAGATAGATTTGTGTCCATTAACAGCTTTATTCATAATAAGCTCAAACTGGAAACAACTCAGATGTCCTTCAACAGGTGAATGGCTAAACAAACCAAAGTACATGCATGCGTGGAATACTACTCAGCAATGAAAATGAACAAACTGTTGATCCATGCAGCAACTTGGATGGAATGCAAGGGAATTAGGCTGAATAAAAGATTGCATACTGTATGATTGCATTTATACAAAATTCTTATAATAACAAAATTATGGAGAAGAGATCAGTGGTTGCCAGGAGCTAGGGACAAAGGGGATGGGTGACTATAAATGACCTGTGGTGATGGAGCAGTTCTGTGCCTTGATTGTGGTGGTGGTGACATGCAGAGTTGCACAGGACCACACACACACACACACACACACACACACACACGAAAAGCTCTGTGGATCATACCAATGTCAATTTTCCAGTTTTGATACTGTACTATAGTTATTCAAGATATTACCCATAGGGGAGGCTGAGTGAAGGGTACATTGGACCTCCCTGTTTTTGTTATTGTTTTGCAACTTCTTGTGAATCTATGATTACTTCTAAATAAAGAGCTTACATAAGAGCTGCATTTAGGCATAAGATGATGTTTTTAAATTTAAAATTATCTGAGGATATACAAATGACTAGAACTACATTTTACACATCATACTAATTTGCTTTGGTAAGTACATCTACCAAATGTAAATGTGTCCTGCCATTGTAAATGTGTCCTGCCATTGCACTTCTGTGTTCTGTTGGTAAATATTGATGCTATAGCATTTTTGGTGTGATAGTCATTGACTGTTCTATGATGTTTCCACGATTTTCTGGATTTTTTCTAGAGGTACCTAAATATTTGTGGGTAGTACTGGACTGACTCATGTGATTGCCATACTTTTGTCAACATCTCATGGTAAATCTTCCTGGTGCATATACAACTGCTGTTATCCCATGTGGAGATAGCCTGCTCAGAATGGGGATTGGAGTGTTATGAGGTGTATCTTTAAAACAATGTGACTTTTTAAAAGAACACAAAACCATTTTGGTCTCCTATTATGTGCCAGCTGTTTTCCATATACTATCTTATTTGGAACTCACACTAATCAACTGAAAGTACGTTTTCTTCTTTTTAAAAACATAAACATGGCAAGTTACTTATCCGAATAAATGTTGCCCCCTGAGTACTCTTGCAGCAATGCTGTCCTAGCTAATGGCAATGTTTAAAATTCTTTGGGGCTCATTTTCTGACTCCATGACACATTTTTTGGACGGTGCTCAGTTGTGGGAGATTTTCACCTTTTAAAGTTTAGAGTCTCTCTCTCATCAAAAATAATTCAGCACAAATTAGAACAAGGTAATTTTACATATATCGAGATAGAGAAATTTGTCTCCCACACCAGAAAGATGCAGAGAACAGGAACCCTTTGCACTGTTGGAGCTCATGTGAACTGGCACAGCTTTTGTGGAAAGCATTTTAGTGATATGTATTACAAAGCCTTTAAAAATGTTCGTACCTTTTTCTTTTTTTGGCTTTTGTAAAGGGGGTTTATTTGGTTACACAGTTACAATTTTAAGGCCATAAAGTGTCCCAAGGTAGCGCATCAACAATCGGGTACCCTCACTGGAGGATGGATGGCCAGTGGCGTCTGGAAAAAACTCTGTTAGCTAGGAAGGCACATGGCTGGTGCCTGCTCCAAAGTTCTGGTTTCAAAATAGCTTTCTCCCAGGACGTTCCTGTCTAGGCTGCAGTTCCTCAAAAATGTCACTCTTAGTTGCTCTTGGGGTGTTTGTCCTCTCTTAGCTTCTCCGGAGCAAGAGTCTACTTTTAACGGCCTTCTTCAAACTGTCTCTCATCTGCAGCTACTCTCTCAGCTTCTGTGCATTCTTCAAAGTGTCCCTCTTGGCTGTAGCAAGCTCCATCCTTCTATCTGAGTATATATGGTGCTGAATGGGCAGGGCCACACCTCCATGGAAATTATCCAATTAGAGTCATCACTCACAGTTGGGTGGGTTTTCATACCTTTTAATGATTTGTTCCATGTTTATTCAAAATAATGTCCACTGCAGCAAAAATCTAACGTAGGGAAGTAGAAACCCAGAAAATTGTTTACAGAATATATTCCAACCCCTAATAACTACGATGTAAATTAACAGTAAACTGTTTTGGTTCATTGCATGTATTTTTTGTTAAAACATGTTGGCTGTCTTGAGGGCATAAAGGTTGTCTTATTTAAATTGGTATCTTCCAAAGGACCTAGCCCATAGTAGATTTTCGAAATAAATTTTATTTATATAATTTTTAATATAACAAATACTTATATAGTGCTTACCATGAACCAGAGTTATAGAGATATTAATTTATTTCAGGTTCTCACAGCCAATCTATGAAATAAACACTTCTTCCCTTTTATTTATTTTACAGGTGGGGAAACTTCAGACAGAGAGGCCAAGTACCACACCAAGGTCACCAGCTAGGAAGAAAGGAGTAGGGTGAAGAAGTTTGGGCCACTGCTTCCAACTCTAGGTTCCTGGATGCTTCTCCAATAAGCCAAATACACACACTTTCCATGTGCCAGAATAGCCATCCAGTGCTTTATACATGCTAATTAAATAAATTGGAACCCAGGAACAAATTCATAGATGATCATAAAATAAATGATAGTACATTCTCTTGATGAAATATTATATAATGATTGGCATTATGTTTTCAAAAACATAATCTGATGGTTAGATTCATGTGTCATCTTGGCCAGGTGATGGTACCCAGGTGTCTGGTCAAGCAAGCACTGGCCTAACCGTTACTGCAAGGACATTTGTGGCTTGTTAATAAACCAGAAGGCTGGTTTATTATATCATCAGTGAACTGATTGCATCTGTCACTGATAGCATCTACAGTCAACTAAGGGAGGGTCTTCTGCAATGAGAGAATGCAATCAGTTGGATTTAATCCAATCAGTTGAAGACTTTCAAAGGAGAAAGTTAGAGGACCTTCACTTCTTCTTTGGCTGTCCAGAGAAGTATTTCCTGAGTTCATCGAAGTTGCCAGTTCATTCCTGAGGAGTTCATCAAACAGGTTCATTGAAGTCGCCAGTTTTTTCCTGAGGAGTTCATCAAACATCTTCACTGGAGTTGCCAGTTTGCTGCCCTATGGAATTTGGACTCATGCATACCCGCAGTTGTGTGAGACACTTTGATTTATAGATATCTCTTGTTGATTCTGTTACCCTAGAGTACCCTAACTAATACAGCTTGGTACCGGGAGTGGTTCTTGAGAAACAGAATCTTAAAATGGGCTTTTACAATTGGTTTTCTACTCTAATTAGATTCAAAGGCACTGATGACCTAAAATCACCTCCCCTGAGGAAGCAGCTCTCACTCCTCTGTCTGGAGAGATTAATGCTGTTTCATCAGATGAAACTGCAACAGAATGTCCTGAGGTCAATGGCTTGAGGGATGCTTCTAATTCTTTTCATGACCCACCCCTACCAGTCTTTGCTTCAAGACCTATAATAGGCCTCAAAGGGTGAGGTACAAAGTGTGACCCATGAGGAAGTATGCTATACTCCAAAAGAACTGTAGGAGTTTTCCAACTTATACAGGCAGAAATCAGGGGAATATGTGTGAGAATGGATATTAAGAGTGTGGTATAATGGTGGAAGGAATATAAAGTTGTGTCAGGCTGAATTTACTGATATGGGCCCACTAAGCAGAGATTCTGCATTCAATATTGTAGCTCGAGGGGTTAGAAAGGGTGATAACAGTTTGGTTGGTTGGCTGAAACATGGATCAAAAGGTGGCCAACAATACCTGAGGCTCAAATGCCAGAACTGCCCTGGTATAATGTAGAGGACGGGATTCAAAGGCTTAGAGAGATTGGAATGTTAGAGTGGATTTATCATGGAAGACCTGCTTTCACACCCCTGGAACTGCCCTGACTAGCAAAATAGTAAATCAGAAGCAATACTGGATTCCTGGAGGAATTGCAGAGATTAATGCCACTTTTAAGGACTTGAAGGATGCAGGGATGGTGATTACCACCACATCCCCATTCAATTCTCCTATTTGGCCTGTGCAGAAAACAGATGGGTCTTGGAGGATGACAATGGATTATCATAAGCTTAACCAGGTGGTGACTCCAATTGTAGCTGCTGTTCCAGATGTGGTATCATTGCTTGAGCAAATCATCACATCCCCTGGTATCTTGTATGCAGCTATTGATCTGGCAAATGCTTTTTTCTCAATAGCTCTTAGTAAGGGTCACCACAAACAGTTTGCATTTAGCTGGCAAGGCCAGCAGTATATATTCACTGTGCTATCTCAGGGGTATATCAACTCTCCAGCCCTATGCTATAACATTGTCCACAGGGATCTCGATTGTTTCTCCCTCCCACAAGACATCACACTGGTCCATTATATTGATGCTATCATGTTGATTGGACCTACTGAGCAAGAAGTAGCAAGGACTCTAGATTTGTTGGTCAGGTATTTGTGTGGCAGAGGATGGGAGATAAAGCCAACAAAAATACAGGGACATTCCACCTCAGTAAAATTACTAGGTATCCAGTGGTGTGGGGCATGTTGAGATATCCCATCTAAAGTGAAGGATAAGCTGTTGCATCTGGCCCCTCCTATGACCTACAACCAAAAAAGAGGCATGACGCATAGTTGGCCTCTTTGGATTTTGGAGACAATATATTCCTCATTTGGGTGTGCTACTCCGGCCCATTTACTGAGTGACCAGAAAAGCTTCTAGTTTTAAGTGGGGACCAGAACAAGAAGAAGCTCTGTGACAGGTCCAGGCTGCTGTGCAAGTTGCTATGCCACTTGGACCATATAATCCAGTTGATCCAATGGTGCTGGAAGTGTCAGTGGCAAACAGAGATGCTGTTTGGAGCCTTTGGCAGGCTCCTATAGGAGAATCACAATGCAGGCCCTTAGGATTCTGGAATAAAGCCTTACCATCCTCTGCAGATAACTACTCTCCATTTGAGAAACAGCTTTTGGCCTGCTATTGGGCTTTAGTAGAGACAGAACACTTAACAATGGGCCACCAAGTTACCATGAGACCTGAGTTACCTATCATGAGCTCGGTGTTGTCCAACCAGCCAAGCCATAAAGTTGGGCATGCACAGCAGCACTCCATCATAAAATGGAAATCGTATATACAAGGTAGAGCTTGAGTGGGCCCTGAAGGCACAAGTAAGTTACATGAGGAAGTGGTCCAAATGCCCATGGCCCCCACTCCTTCCACCTTACCTTCTCTTTCCCAGCCTACAGCTATGGCATCTTGGGGAGTTCCTTACAATCAGTTGACTGAGGAAGAGAAAACTCCGGCCTGGTTTACAGATGGTTCTGCACGATATGCAGGCACCACCCAAAAGTGGACAGCTGCAGCACTGCAGCCGCTTTCTGGGATGTCCCTGAAGGACAGTGGTGAGGGGAAATCCTCCCAGTGGGCAGAACTTCGAGCAATGCTCCTGGTTGTTCACTTTGCTTGCAAGGAGAACTGGCCCAAGGTGCATTTGTATACTGATTCATGGGCTGTTGCTAATGGTTTGGCTGGATGGTCAGGGACTTGAAAGGAACATGATTGGAAAATTGGTGACAAAGAAGTCTGGGGAGGAGGTATGTGGATAGACCTTTCTGAGTGGGCAAAAAAACATGAAAATATTTGTGCCCCATGCGAATGCTCACCAGAGGGTGACTTCAGCAGAAGAAGATTTTAATCATCAAGTGGATAAGATGACCTGTTTGGTAGATACCAATCAGCCTCTTTCCCCAGCCACACCTGTCGTTGCCCAATGGGCTCATGAACAAAGTAGTCATGGTGGTAGGGTTGGAGATTATGCATGGGCTCAGCAACATGGACTTCCACTCACCAAAGCTGACCTGGCCACAGCTACTGCTGAGTGCCCAATCTGTCAGCAGCAGAGACTCACACTCAGTCTCTGATATGGCTTCATTCCCCAAGGTGATCAGCCTGCTACCTGGTGGCAGGTTGATTACATTGGACCACTTCCATTATGAAAGGGGCAGCAATTTGTTCTTACTGGAATAGACACATACTCCAGATATGGGTTTGTCTTCCCTGCATGAAATGCTTCTGCCAAAACTACCATCCATGGACCTGCAGAATGCCTTATCTACCATCATGGTATTCCATACAGCATTGCTTCTGACCAAGGAACCCACTTCATAGCAAATGAAGTAAGGGAATGGGCACATGCTCATGGAATTCTCTGGTCTTTCCATGTTCCCCATCATCCAGAGGCAGCTGGGTTGATAGAATGGTGGAATGGACTATTGAAGACTCAATTACAACACCAACTAGGTGGCAATACTTTGCAAGGCTGGGGCAGTGTTCTCCGGGAGGCTGTGTATGCTCTGAATGGTGTCCACTCTATGGTGCTGTTTCTCCCATAGCCAGGATTCATGGGTCCAGGAATCAAGGGGTGGAAACAGGAGTGGCACCACTCACTATCACTCCTAGTGATACACTAAGAAAATTTTTGCTTCCTGTCCCTGCAAGCTTAAGCTCTGCTGCTTACAACTCTTAGTTCCAAAAGGAAGAGTGCTTCCACCAGGGAACACAACAATAATTCCATTGAACTGGAAGTTAAGACTGCCACTTGGCCACTTTGGGTTTCTTATGCCTCTGAATCAACAGGCAAGGAAGGGGATTACTACACTGGCTGGGGTGATTGATCTTGACTATCAAGGGGAAACAGCACTGCAACTACACAATGGAGGTAAAGAAGAGTTTTCCTGGAATACAGGAGATCCCCTAGGGTGTCTCTTAGTACTACCATGCCCCGTGATTAAAGTCAATGGAAAACTGCAACAACCCAATCCAGAGAGGACTACCAATGACCAAGAAACTTCAGGAATGAAGGTTTGGGTCACCCCACCAGGCAAAGAACCATGACCAGCTGAAATGCTTGCTGAGGGTAAAGGGAACATGGAATAGACAGTGGAAGAAGGTAGTGATAAATATGAACTACAACCACATGACTAGTTACAGAAATGAAGACTATGATGGCATTAATATTTCCTGCTTGTTTGGGTATGTTTGTATTTGTCTGTAAAACAAATATCTTTGTTTTCTTCTCTATCTTATCCTCTTATCACATGACATAAACTGTGTTATTCATTTTGCAGTATTTAAGTTAAAGGGAATCAGTTTTAAGAGTTAGTGTCACCCAAGGACTTTCGCCCTATTCTGGAGAGATTTAGTGTGTTTCCAGTTGTATGCAGGACAGCTGAGTATTGTTAAGCAAAATATGTGTCTGTTATTGTTCTCTACTTAGAGATAAAGTATGGTTTAAGGTGATGTGTATAACTGCCAAGTTGACAAGGGGTGGACTGTGATAGTTAGGTTCATGTGTCAACTTGGTCAGGTAATGGTACCCAGGTGTCTGGTCAAGCAAGCACTGCAAGGACATTTGTGGCTGGCTAATAAACCAGAAAGCTGGTTTATTAAATCTTCAGTCAATTGGCTGCAGCTGTGACTGAATACATCAACGAAGGGCATGTCTTCCACAATGAGAGAATGCAATCAGCTGGATTTAATCCAATCAGTTGAAGACTTTAAAGCAAGACAGAGAGAGAACCTTCACTTCTTCTTTGGCTGACCAGTGAAGCATTTTCTGAGGAGTTCATTGAAGTTACCAGTTTGTTCCTGAGGAGTTCATTAAACATTTTCCTTGGAGTTACCAGTTTGCTGCCTGCCCCACGGAATTTGGACTTGTGCATACCCACAGTTGCATGAGATGCTTTTATTCATAGATATCTCTTGTTGATTCTGTTTCCCTAGAGAACACTAACTAATACAGTTGGGATAAATGCTTATAACTGTAAGCAAAAATTGGAAACAGAATAGTATGTATGTTATGATTATGTGTAACACCGTGTAGCACACAATGACTGGAAAGAAGCACATCAAAATGTTAATGGTGGCTGTGATCAGAGGTGGTTTTCTCTGTGGCTTTTTTTTCGGCTGTTAATTTTCCATTTTCCTTTCAAGAGTGTATTGGTTTCCTTGCATTGCCATAATGAAGTACCTCAGATCGGTGGCTTAAAACAACAGAGACGTGTTCTCTCACGGCTCAGAAGGCCAGGAGTCCAAAGTCAAGGCATCAGTGGTCGGCACCCTCTGGGGGCTCTGGGAAGGATTCCCCTGCCTCATCCTGGCTTCCGGTGTCCTGTCCGTCACCGATCCAACGTGGTCCTTGGCTTACAGCTGACCCACACCCAGTTCTGCCTCGGGGTCATGTGCTCCCTGTGTCTCCACTTCTCTGTCTGTTTCCCTCTTCTTCCAAAGACACCAGTCATTGGATTTGGGCCCACCCTAATCCAGTACAACCTCATCTTAATGTAACTAATTATGCATGCAAAACCTCTATTTCCAGCTAAGGTCACATTCTGAGGTTCCAGGTGGGCATGAATGGGGGGACGGGCACTATTCAACCCTGTGCAATGAGTGTATTTTCTTCTATTATTTTATATTGAAAAATACATAAATATTAGAAAACAGAGGGTGATTCAGGTCTGTTAAGTCAGGTAGATGATTAAATCAGATCAAAATAGCTGTGACTAATAGTGACATGGCTAAAGAACATGCTTCAAACCCAGTTTCAAACATAGAGCAGCACGGCCTCATGGCAACAAGCACTGGCCCTCGAACCTTAGGCCCAGGTTAGCGTCCTGGCTCCCCGGCCACTCACTGGCTTTGGGCTTTGGACAAGCTGCCTAATCTCTCTAAGCTTGGGTCTTCACACCTGCAAAAACTGGTTTTAAAAGTCATTATGAGGATCAAATGATAATGGAAAGAAAAGTATTGGTATTTAATACTGCAAACCTTTTAAGAGGCTGGACGTAAATGATTTCTCTGCAGTCCTTGTCCCCTCACCAGGGCAGAAGGAGATGCGGAAGGGAGAGAGCAGGCTTTCAAAGCATTTCCTGTTCCCCTGGGGAGAGCAAGGTCCACGAACAGCCCATTAAAGAGTCATCAGTTGAGATGTCACCTGAAATGTTTTGCACAATGAAGCAAGGTCAGTTGAGTTGGAGTAAAGGACCCAGAAGTGAGGGATGAGTCTAGATTAGGGGTACAGGGATTGGGGTCAGAGCAAGATGGTAGTAGCCTTGGAGCCCATGGAGAAAAGTCCCCTTGGACCCAAGGAGAGGGTGGCCCATTGTTCAGGGTTGGGCTGTTTGCCCTGCAGTGCTGTGACTTCCCCCAAGGCAACATACCCCACCCGGCCCCAACACAACAGAAACCACACCACCATCACTTGCTGGTTTCCTCAACCTTCAGTAAAGCTTGTGACATGCAAGGGTTTGGTGTGAGTAATAGTTCAGGGAAGTACGGAGGAAATGATGTTGTATTCTCATGTGGGGAGTCCTGGAATGACACCCACAGAACACGCCAGGAACCCTAAAAGCACTATTGAGCCCTGTAGATGACAACCAGCAGAGGCAAGGAGAACAAGACACACCCGCCCTAACTGCAGTGTTTGGTGGCCCAGCTCATTCATTTGCATCTCAAAGTCCCACTTATCTTAGCTGCCTTCTGCTTTAAAAGTGGAAAGGACCAGCATGCAGCCTGCAGTAAGAGTTCTATATATTCTGATTTGCATTGAGGCAGTATGTCTATAATAAATGCACGGCCTCCCAGGGCTTCTATTTTGATGGTAACAAAAATTATTTGAATGAATAGACTCTGCTCATTTCCAAATCAACCTTATTCAAAGGCTTTTCTTCAATGCCATTGTTAGTTTTTGCCTTTCTTCTCATCTCTCCACTGGTTTGCTTGCTGACATTTTCTAACTACATTCACCATTCTCTTTCATCCCGTCCCCAAATTTAGCCTTCTATATCAAGTGCTTGAAAGTATTTATAAATACTTTCAATACAGGGCACAAATTAATCCTTTCACATACTTTAAAGGATCCAGCAAGATCTTTCAACATCTACCATTTACTCCCTACCTTTCTTACTGCCCCGTATACAAAGCCTAGCCTGGTTCCTTTCTGGTTTTGTTAAATATGCAAAATTGCTCCCCATGCACAGTCCATTCTTAGAAATGGTGCCTTTCCCATAGGCCAGAAAGAGTTGTCCTACCTACCAAATTACTACAACTAGAACCAGGGCAGTGAACACAAACCTAAATTGGTACAAGTGGATTCTCTCCCAAGAATGTGGAGTTGGTAGGTAGGGGCAGAGTAAATTATCTGTGAAGGAACAGACTAGAAGGCCAACAAGAGCTGGAGTTAAAACCACCATTTTGGTAGAGCAGGAAAGATGAGATGCCAGGGAGAGGGTGAGGGGAAAACAGGGAGAGAGAGAGAAAAGAGAGACAAACTGCCTGGAGCTGTTCTTCCCAATCCTATGAGGCTCAGCTGGGTTCCTTAAGATCCCTATTTCTTTATGATAGATCATAAAGATCAGAATGAGAATGAGACGCAAATATCCTTGAGTAAGTCTCTCACGGTGGGACCTGAGTCTTAAAAAATCAATGGAGAAATATTAACCATATAGGGAGCTAATCCTATTCATTTTCTTTGGGAGTTGCCAAGATAAACTCCTTTCTAAGATATGGCAGGGACTTTCCAGAAGATAAAAACTAACCAAGGATGGGACTTCCCAAGAAAATGGAGCATTCCCAGTAAAGTTGCAATTTGAGGAACATTTAGCTTTGCTGGTCTAGGTCTGGTAGGGACAGCCTTTTAAAAATGGACAAGTACACTGTAAGAAAGGGATAAGTTTAGCTTTCACATAGAGAGAGCATGGAATAGGGAAAATGGAGACAGAACCAGCTTAAACAAGTCCTGTGGTAAAGGGGAGAAAGAGAGAATCTGCACCAGCTCCTTATATGGAAAAGTAACCACGGGTACTGGAATGTAAAGAGACATGAGGTAAAATCAGAGGCGGGAACTCCCAGCAGAAAATTTAAACTGAATGAACTCTCTCGGATAGGCTGATGAATTCAAAATCTCAATAATGAGCTAGTTGGCTCTCTTAGATAGGCCGTACAAATAAAAATCTCAAAGATGGGCTAGTTAGTTCTCTCGGATAGACTGTAACCTCTGTAGTACCCAGCCAATGGGGAAACAGGGGAGGGACTTGCGCATTAGGAATAGGAGATTAAAAGCTCGCCATTCTCTTCCTCTGGTACGCCAGCGTTTTTGGCTGTGTGCCCTTTCTTGCAAGATCATAAATAAATTCTTTTCTCCTCCAGAACCAGGTGAACATTTTTTGTATAATGCTTGTTTCTAACAACTTGGGGGCTCGTCCGGGATCCGAAGCTTTGGAGGGGGACCCCCAAGGTGGACAAAGGCAAGGCATACCCCACTGATTGAGTGGTCTCAGACTCTGCCATTGGGGGCCCATCTCTGGCAGCTAAAGGGCCTGAGACCAGATGCTTGGATCTGCTGGTTGTGGATGAGAAAAAGGGGAAAAGGGAAACCCTGCCTCTGGTTGACCAGGCAACTCTGTGCACGGACCAAGGTAAGGAAAGAAATATTATATTACCTTGGTGGTTGAAACATTCTAAGAGTCTGGGGCTGATCCTGAGGGAAAGATGCCCAAACAAGACTCAGAATGGGGACATTCTGATGAGCCTAGAGCTGATCCTAAGGGAAAGATGCCCAGGCAAGACTCAGAATGGGGAATTGAGGCAGTCAGCTGGCTGAGAATAAGGGGAAGGAGGTACCTTTAGGGTCCCCCAGGAACATTCCTTTAAATAATCCATTGGCAAACACGCTAAAACATTGGACTGAAAGTGATCGGACCAAGGGAAAGGATAAAAGAATATGATGAAATATTATTGTTACATTTAGACAAAAAAAAAAAAAAAATGGCATTTTGCTGCCAGATGTATTCTGGCCAAAATATAAGTCAGATGAAGGTTGGCTCTGTGCTGACCTCATGTGTCATGTTAATAAAAATAAACCCTTTTCCAAGGCAGAATCGAACTGTGCCATGTGCTGGCTGCAGGGAAAAGAGAAACTAAAACCTGGGATAAGCATTCCCCCGCCTTTAATGGGGCAGGGACCATTAAAGCCTGGGGTTTTGGTGGAACCAGTCTATGCCCCCAGGGAATTGGAGAGATGGTTAATGCTGATTGCTCCAGTAATTACAACCCACCAAAAGTTAAGGAAAGAAAAAAAAATGGAGAGATATCCAAAAGTTTCCATTTCTGAAGGCTCCTAAAGAAAGAAGGTGAGAATCATTAATGAAAACCTAGCAAGGCTAGCTGAATAATAATTAAATCAATTCTTAGACTCTGGTTTATGTAAATATCCCCTTCTTGGGAGAAGAAAGGGGAATGGGAAAGAGGGCAGCTATGAGAAAAAGAGAGAGACTGCATCCACCTGAAATAAAATTGGCTGTACCCATATCCCCAAAAAAACCATGGAAATTGAGGTCTGAAGTCAAGTGGTCTCAGGCTGGGAGAGTGGAGTGGCCCACATGCATGAAAAGGGTGAGTTTGCCCTGGAGGTTGAGGGTGCGCCTTCCGCCTCGATGCTCTGGAAAAGTTTTGCCACCGCAGAACCCAGAGGGTGGAGCACATTCCCAGGGGAATGGGGAGCACCTGGCCACCACCCCACTGTTCAGAGAGGGTAGAGCCTTTGCCCCAGAGAGGCAGAGTCCAGGTGGCATCCCGATGTTTAAAGAGGGTGGGGCCAAAAAGGTAATCTCCCCAACATCACCCCAGACTTTGGAGAGAGAAGGGCTGCCACAAAAGCCTCTGAAAAGGGTTGGACTCCCACTTTCTCAAGCCCCAAGAATACAATGTCATTCTGTTAATGACTCTCAGACTTTAAAAGTTCAGCTATATAAAGGAATTTTAGCCTAATATTCAGAAAAGATCCAAAAAATGGATGAATGGCTGAATAAGCCATTGGAGGAAATATTCAGAGAGTCTACAAGGCAGGGAGGAAACAGACAAAAGTAAGATAGAGAAGTAATGGGAGCAGTTTAAAAAAAAAGAAGAAGAAGAAGGGGGGAATTTGTAGCATGGGGTTTTGTGATTCTCTATTCGTTTACTTATGTGGGGCTAAATAGGTATTAATGAATAGATTTACATATTTTAGTGTGTTGTGTAATTAAGTCTAAGGCATGGGGAAGTTACATTTAAAGTTCCTTAATGTGTGTATCAGGGTGCACAGGAAGTTATATGCACATTTTTTAGGACTGTATTTGGATGCATTCTGAGAGTTAAAACTTCATGAATCTAATGGGAGTTTAAGATGTATGTTTATGCAGGGATGTGGGATAGCTGTATTTGTATGTAACGAAAGCATGTAATATAATTACGTTGGAGTCTTTGGAACTGTGGAAGTTTCTCAGTGTATAATTTAAAACTTGGCAAAAATTTCCTGTGTACTCGTCTATAGCAAACTGAAGCTATTTCTTTGCGTCTTTATAGCATATACTAGTTTGTGTGTACTCTAAAGCTGGGCAATTGTGTGCAGTTTCACAATAGTGTGAAGAATGAAAAAAAAAGTGAGAAAAACTGTGTAAAGGTTTTCTATGTGTATGTAACAGTAGTGTATTGGCTATACATGCTTGTAAATGGGCATAATGTATGTCTGTTTTGTATGGTTACGAGTGTGTATATGTTATATGTGTCTGTCTGTGTTCCAGATATATGGGACTATGTATTCTTGCAAAAAGTGTATGGTTTTGCTGATATATTTTGGGCAAAAGCAAAAGGTCCATACTCAAAGTGCAAGTAAATCTTCCTATAAAAGGGGTTAAGGTTCACTAAAGCTGAATTAAACAAACTTGGGACAGTGAGTGGTGCATATCTCTTCCCAGGTCTCCATTTGGTGATGCCAGGTTGCTATCTTAAAATTGGGTCTAATAGGAATAAAGACACCACATATATTGTCAAATACTACACACCAAGGCTTGGCCTCCTCTCCCTGGAGAGTGAGTTTTTACTCATCTGGCAGCAAAACTTGCGTGTATGTTCAGGGTATACATATATGTGAATCAAGTATATTCAAGTATCACTAAACTAGGTGTACTAAAGACTGAATTTTAAGTGGGCATTTAAGAATGGTAAGCCTTTTTGTGTTCATTAATCTTGGGTTATTGTAAATTATTGTTGTCCTTTAGTCTAATTGTTCCAGCCCAAAATGTTGGTAAGTTCTTGCTGCTCTTCATGCACATGACTTCAGGAGTGTCTGTACCTAAAGCAGATATTAGCAGTTTTACACAAGGGGTGTCATTGCGGGGTACAAGCCATGTGTGATTTAGTACTTAGGCAATTTGGAGGTGTAGGCCTTTATAAAGTTGCTAAACAAATATGTGAATGGTGCATAATTTGTACACTGAAAAGCCCTCAATAAGTCATTTAAAGTATTGTAGACCATCTCACCAGATGGGTGGAAGCCTACCCTCTATCCTTAGCCATAGTGTTAAGAACCTCTAAAGTTATCCTTGGGCAAATCATTCCTCATTATGGGTTAGTGGAAAATATAAACTCTGGCAATGGTAGCCACTTTACCTCCAGTGTATTGCAGAACATCATGGGAGGCCTAGGTGTCAATTAGGACTTCCATACTCCCCAGCATCCACCATTCTCTGGGAGAGTGGAAAGAATGAATCAAACCATAAAGAAACATCTTTCTAAGTTAGTTTTGGAAATAAGGTTACCTTGGATCAAGTGCTTACCTATAGCTCTACTCAGAATCAGGACTGCCTCTGGCAAAGAACTGGGAATTTCTCCTTATGAAATGCTTTTTGGTTTGCCTTTCCCCAGGAGGACTGGAGAGCTCCCCTCCCTAGACATGAAGGATCTTTTCCTTAAGAATTATATACTGGCCTTGTCTTCTACTTTATCATCTCTCAGGCACCGTGGACTGCTGGCTCAGACCCCGCCTCTTGAATTTGCTGCCCATTGACATCAGCCCGGCAGCTGGGTTCTGATCCAGTCGTGGAGAGAATCCAAACTTCAACCAATCTGGGAGGGACCCTATCAACTCTTGCTGATGACTGACATGGCAGTCCAAACATCAGAAAGAGGCTGGACTCATTACACACGAGTAAAGGGACCAGTGCCTGAACCAGATGATAAGTATCCAGCAACTCAACCTGAATCCTGGAAAGTGACTCCACCTCAGATCCCCTAAGGAACATACCAGGAGGGAGGAAGGGCTGGATTAAACCCTGTGTTTGCATTGTGCTCTGTGTATAGCTTAATGATGAAATTGCTTGTGCTGATCATAATGTTCAATATTCAAGGAGTAACAGGTTCTGCTAAGCTGGTTATAAGTGTAGTCAAAGGCTTAGAGTCTCGAACTGTACAATTTGATGTTTGTCAAGTAACTGGCTGTAAAAATCTAAAACATCAGTGACAACTGAGGGAGGAATATAAGCATTTATGTAAGCAGACTGTTCAAATAGAGAGCAAGATTGTTGGGGGGCGAACATTTGAGAGTATACCTTATAAGTCACCTGACCCCCATTATTCTTGGAACACTGTTTGGTGGACCACACAGAATGAGGGATGAGTCTTACCCAGGTTGCAGGAAAAACCATTAAGGGAAACCTGGCTGGAGTTTAACTCTCCAGTTCAAATTGACCCCAAGGTCATTAGAATACTTAAGGCCAAAGACTTAAAGCAAACCACAGAAATAGAGACAGGTTATGGAAATACAAATGCCTGGGTAGAATGGGGCAAAATACCATCCAGAGTCTAAACAGAAGTGACTGTTATGCTTGTGCAACCAAACAACCCACTGTTCAGATTATGCCCTTCCCCTTGGGGATGAAAAAGCATGAAAGGGAATTTAAATGTATAACACTCCTCTTTCAAAATGCTACTCCTGGTGAAAGTTGTAGTACATTGTCCTCCCTTTTCCCTCCAGTCCAGAAGGGAAGTGTCAAAGCCATACCAGCGTCTCACCTTGGTCCCGGAAACCACTCTGCCTATCTCTCCAGATGGGAAGAAGGGCTCCAGGATCTTGGTACCATGGCTTTGTGTACACAGGTGTGGAATGTGAGCAAGGATAGTACTGGCAACTTCTCCAGCCTAACTATACCCCGAGCAGACCTCTGGTGGTACTGCAGGAAGGGCATCCTCTGGCCAACACTACCTGAAAAGTGGGGAGGAACCTGTGCTCTGGTTCAATTGGCTATCTCATTTACCCTGGCATTTGAAAGTCATAAGAAGGTACCAACCCAAGGCAAAGAAGAAAAGAAAAGTGTACAAAATGTACCTGGTTCCTTCAGTAAAAAAATTTTTGTAGATAGTATAGGGGTTCTCTGGGAAGTTCCTAATGAGTTTAAAGCTAAAAATCAAATACCTACAGGATTTGAATCGTCCTTATTCTGGTGGGTCACCATCAATAAAAATGTAGATCATCAGCTAAGATATATCAACTATACCACAGATGTCATTAAAGGAATAGCAGAACAGTTAGATGCCACTAGCCGAATGGCATGGGAAAACAGAATGACCCTAGACATGATGCTAGCTGAAAAAGGAGGTGTCTGTGCTATAGTTGGGGGAAATTGTGGCACATTCATCCCCAATAATACAGCACCTGATGGAACGATCACCAAAGCTCTACAAGGCTTAACAGCCTTATTTCAGGAACTAGCAAAAAATTCTAGCATTAACAACCCACTCACAGAATGGTTGGAAAATTGGTTTGAGAAATGGAAAGGAATTGCAACGTCTATTTTAATTTTCCTTATCATTTCAGCCAAAGTGTTTACAACAGCTGGGTGCTACATCATCCCGTGTGCCCAGAGGCTAATTCAAAGACCCATCAAAACCATTCTAATCAAGAATATCAGCAGAACAATCTATACCCCCCATAAAAAGAAAGATCCCTATGATGAGGAATGTGAAAAAGCCCTTAGCAAATTTGAGAATCTAAAATGTGAAAACTAAAAGGGTTAAAAAAAAAAAGAGGAGGGAATCTGTAAGAAAGGGATGTTTAGCTTTCACATAGAGACAGCATGGAATAGGGAAAATGGAGGCAGAACCAGCTTAAACAAGCCCTGTGGTAAAGGGAAGAAAGAGAGAATCTGTGCCAGCTCCTTATATGGAAAAGTAACCACGGGTACTGGAATGTAAAGAGATATGAGGTAAAATCAGAGGTGGGAACTCCCAGCAGAAAATTTAAACTGAATGAACTCTCTCAGATAGGCTGATCAATTCAAAATCTCAATAATGAGCTATTTGGCTCTCTTAGATAGGCCGTACAAATTAAAATCTCAAAGATGGGCTAGTTAGCTCTCTCGAATAGGCTGTAACCTCTGTAGTACCCAGCCAATGGGGAAACAGGGGAGGGACTTGAGCATTAGGAATAGGAGATTAAAAGCTCGCCATTCTCTTCCTCTGGTCTGCCAGCCTACCACATTTTTGGCTGTGTACCCTTTCTTGCAAGATCATAAATAAATTCTTTTCTCCTCCAGAACCGGGTGAGCATTTTTTGTATAGTGTTTGTTTCTAACATACACCATACCAACCAATGTAAATCCGTCCGCTGCTTATTGTGACTTCCCACTTGGAAATGCCCTTATTGGCTCCATAAACTGCTATAACTCGCTTGCCATCTTGAGACTCTCACTCTGACTTCCCCAGTTTGAGCTCTCCCTGCAGGAGCAGTTTCCCTTTCAATAAGTTTGCTGCTTTGATAATATTGGTGACTTTGTTTCTTCTGACAATATTATCCATATAGAACAATGCATAAACTGGTTTCAACCATTCACACATGTTTTAGGCACTCTTCTGGACCAGATAATAAATAATTTCAGCCTTGCAAGACATACAGTCTCTGTTGGAACTGCCCTAGTCTGCTGTTATGCTACAAAAGCAGCTACAGACGTACATAATGAATGAACATAGCTGTGTTCCAATAACACTTTATTTACAAAAATAGACGTGGACTGGATTGGGCCCTTAAGTCATAGTTTGCTGATCCCTGATTTAAAGAAGAATTTTAAGGCATCCTAGGAGCCCCTCCTAACACAGCTGCCATTGTGACACTTGTGATAAAAATTTTCTTGCTTTTCTCTACAACTTCAACAATGTATGTTTTCCTAAATAGCATAGTTTAGTTTTGCCTGATTTAGATTTGATACAATAAGGATCCTTGTTTTAAAATCCTAGCGTAACCACACAAAGAATGGTAAATGAGTATGGGAGAGAGGAATGGAACAGTGAAAAGTAATCCAAAAGAAGGCAAGAAAAGAGGAAAAAAAGGAACATAGAACAGGGAGACCAAATAAAAAGCACTTATTAAGATGGGAGATTTAAACCCAAATAGGTCAATAATTACATTAAATTAGAACATACCAACTACCCAACTTTTTTTAAAAAAAGATTGTCAGATTGGATTTAAAAAGTGAACTCTGTTACTTACTGGAGTCACTCTTCCAATCCAAGGATACTGAAAAGTTGAAAAGTAGAAGCATGAAAAAGATTAGCTTTGTAAATAAATTTTAAAAATAGCTATGTTAGTATCAAAGTAGAATTTAAATTTAAAGTCATTGCTAGAGAAAATTCAGAATTGTTTTATCATTTTGGTGAATAAAAGTTTCCACTTCCCATGAAAATATAATCATCCTGAATTTGAATATATCAAATAACATGTCCTAAATATGTATTTGGAAAAAAGTGTACAGAACCACAAAGAGAATTAGACAAATCCATAACCATGTGGGAGATTTAATTATAGCTATTATAAAAACTGATATACTAAGCTGATAATAATCAATATAAACATAGATTTAAGCAACATTATTTTTAATTCAATTTAGTATGTATATATATATATATATATATATATATATATATATATATATACATGTATATATATATATATATAGTGCTGCACCCAACCCAACAGTCTCAGAATACATATTCTTTTCAAGCATAAATGAATATTTACCAAAAACTGCTGGTGAAACTAATCAGGGAAAAAAGAGAGGAAATACAGGAAACTAATATCAAGAATGAAAAAGGTGACTTCATTAAGAGTCTCTGAGACATGCAAAAGATAATACTTAACTGAAACTTTATGCCAATACATTTGAAATTTTAGATGAAATAGAAAAATACTAGAAAAACACAATTTATAAAAACTGGCTCAAGAAGAAATAGAATACTTGAATCATCCTATAACTTTTTAAAAAGATGAATCCAAAATTTAAAACATTCCCACAAAGAAAACTCCAGGTCCAGTTGGCTTTACCAGCAAATTCTACCAAACATTTAATTAAGTTATTACACTAACCTTATGCAATTTCTTCCAGATAACAAAATGGAGAAAATACTCCATCCTCATTTTATGAGCCTTGCAAATAAATGTGATACCATAATCTGACAAGACATTATGAGAAAGGATAATTCCAGGCTAATTTCACTCATGAACACATATATATAAATCCTATATAAAATATTTGCAAATAGAATCTAGCAATATGGAAAAAGATGATGCTTAATGATCAAATTGTTTTCCCCCCAGGAAATCAAGATTTATTTAACATTAAAAATCAACCATTATAATTCTCCTCATTAACAGAACAGAGGAGAAAAATTGTATCATCACCTCAATAGGTACAGAAAAAGCTCTGATTAAAATAAGCATTCATTCATGGTTTAAAAATAGAGAAAATTTTTAGCAATCCAGGCATAGAAGGAAACTTCCCCAATCTGATGATAAGCACCCACATAAAAGCTAAGGCAAACACCATAATTAATAATTAAATGTTGAAAATGTCTCCTTTTGATTTGGGGATTAGGTAAGTGTGTTGGTGACCTCCTCTGGGTAGCAGATGCCAAGAAATGTTTAGAAATGCAATAGATTTATTGCATGCAGGTCATGCCCATGAAAGATGGAGAGGAGAGGGAGCAGGCTTGGGTACAAATGCTGTGCAAGTCCTTTAGGTGCAGAACTGTAAGGCATTATTGAGAGAAATACACACATACACAAACATACACTTACACACATACACACATATACACATCTATCTACATAAAGACTGAAATATATGGTGGGATAAGCCACACTCATAGATTGGTAGAATAAATATTGTGAAAATGTCACTTCTTTCCAATGATCTATGGATTCAGTGCAATTCCAGTCAAAACCCCAATAAGCTTTTTTTCCTCTTTCTTTTATTTTCTGGAACTTGATAAACTAATTTTAAATTTTATATGGAAATTCAAAGGACCAGGGACAATCAAGTTATTCTTGAAGAATAAAGTGGGAAGGTATAGTTTGTTAGATATCAAGACTTATTATGAAGCTAAAGCAATTAGGCAGTATAACATTGGTACAAGGCTAGATACATGAACAAATGGAAGAGGATGGACGCTCCAGAAACAGACCCATGCCTACAAGAACACTTGATTATATGACAGTGATGGTATTTCAGTGGGGGAGGGAAAGGATGGTCTTTTCAATAAATAGTGTGGGCAATTAGACATTCAAATAAAGAAAATGAACTTGACCCTACATCATATCATATGCAGAAATTAATAACAGGTTGGTTATAGATTTAAATGTATAAGGTGAAACAGTAAAGTTTATAGAAGACAATATAGTATGATACCCTCATATTTTCAGGATATGAAAAATTACTTAGAGACACACAACATATTTAACCAAAAGAAAAAGTTTAAAAAACTTCATAAGGGCTGTGAGAAGCAAGCCACAAAGTGGAAGAAAATATAGGTAACACAAAAATAAGAAGGGCCTGTATTTAGACTAGGTAAAGAACTACAATTCAATCAGAAAAGGATTGTAAAGAGGAAAACGGGCAAGAGATCAGAATACACACTTTACAAAAGATGATGTCCAAATAACTAAGAAACATGCAAATGTATACAACCTCATTAAACCTAAAAGAAATGCAAACTAAAATCATAATGTGAATCGACTATACATGCACCAAAAAGAATAAAATTTAAATGACTGAAAAGGACACATCATTTATGTAGTATTCCTCTCAAAATTGTACAGCCCAAACCTAATCATGAAGAAACATCAGACAAACACAAATTGAGACATTCTACAAATAAACAACTGTATACTTCAAAAATGCCGATCTTATGAAAAATGAATAAAGGCTGAGGAACTCTTCCATTTTTAAGAAAACTAAAGAGGCATTAAAACTAAGTGTAAGGAGTGATTCTGGATTTTATTCCTTACCAGAAAAATTAAAATTGCTATAAAGGATGTTACTGAGACAATTGGTGATATTTGAATAAAAACATCTGTAAATTAGATAACGGTATTGTTTCAACGTTAAATTTCCTGATTTTGGTTATCCTGTGGTTATGTAAATGAATGCCCTTGTTCCTAGGAAATAAACAATCAATAGGGCTTAAGGGGCAGATGTCTGCAGCTCAGTCTTAAATGTTCAGAAAAATATAATTTATTATATGTAATAAATAAATACCAAGAGAGATAGGGAATGATAAAGCAAATGAGGCACAGGTTTCCCACTGATTAAAGACACTGTGTTAGACTTTTTAAAATATAACCTAGAAATTAATATTGATTTATGCAAAACAATGCTGTGAAAGCCTATTCAGCTAGACTAGTCTCAGGTAGACTGAAAGAAGGCAGACCTCCGTGGCTTCCTTAGCAATTTTCCTAAGCCTCTTCTGTGGCTGGTGACCGACTGCTTTTTTAGACCTTCCCCACATCCAGAGCTCTCTCCCAACTTGGTCGTCTCACTCTGGAATATAGAAAGCACGTTACCAGATACTCAATAAACTTGGTCTAATGATAGTGAGACTTGCAAGCAATAAAAGAAGGTTGGGTTGATGAGTCCCTTATAGAGATTATAGCTGATAGCAGTGTTCTGCTGTGTAAATCTAGTTTAATAGACTTGAGCCACGATTTACGGCTGCTCATTTATCAACAAAGGAAGTTTAGCAGATCTGTTCAAAAGGCCATGGTCCACATTAAGGAAATCATTAACACCTTCTTTTGCTCAGAGCCTGTAATTTTCGGATCATGGTCACATCCATGTCTCCACTTAACCTTTACTGTCACAGATGCATATTCTCAGTTTTAGCTGAAGCACAAGGAAATATAGTTCTGGGTTATATTTTAAACTAATGGAACATCCATTGATTCCTAGTCCAACACTACTTAGTAGGCAAGCGTATCTCTAATATTTCTTAAAATCTTTAGATATATAAGGTTCACTGTATTTTCTCTTACACCAAAGGAAAAAATCCCAGCTGATAACCGTGTTCTTTAAATAACCCTTACCTTCAAATATATATGAGGTCATATATGCTCATATTTGCCTAAAGAAATCCTGGGAGGATATACTTGAAGCCAAAAAAAATAATTAAAATAAACCCATGAGGAATGGGGGAGATAAAAAACTGGACAGATGAGGGACCCAGAAAAGTTTTGCTGTTTTTATATTATTAAATTCATGAACTATGTAAATGTAATAACAATTCAGAAAAAAGAAAATATTCCATAGCAATATGAGTGGGCTCGCCAAAGATGCAGCCCTGACTTTGGAACTGTGTAACGGTGGTTTTCTGTCCCTGAATGCCTCTTTTGTTAGCCCCAGGCCATCATGCAGGTGTTGTTAATAACAGGTGGCCACGGATAAGTTGAAGTTTACGAGGTTAAGTGCAAATACGGGACACCTGTCCTTCTCACTGTTCTTGCTCAGTCTTCCAGCCACAGACAAACTTAGTACATTGAAAGTAAAGCTTGTGGTACTGCTCAAATGGGAGGCAGGATCAAAGAACATCTTTGCGGTGCTAAATGAAATTTTTTCAATTTTAATGACTTAAAAAAAATTACACCCAAAGAAACTCCAGAGACTCTCTTTATCTAAAAAAAAAAAGGGGGTGTTTTATTTTTTGTCTGATTGTAAAACTAAAACACATTCATTATAAAAGCTTGGAAATACAGAAAAATTAATTTATATGTCATAGTTTAATAGGGGACAGCATAGCCTCCCATATCTAGAGCCCATTTACAAGGCAGAGAATGAATTTCAGTTCTCTTGTAACAAGATAGTTTATTTTTCTTTATACAGGATTTGATATAACTACCTGAGTGTAGGCAGGAACCACAGGCTCTGTTTGTAACTGGAAGTCAGCTGTGAACATTATAATACAAACTGCATTTGGAATTTTGTTATTGGGAATGCAAAAATGCAATATCCCCTTAGAAACAACGTGAAAACGATGGCTAGTCCTGAGGCTAGATCACCGAAATCACGTGAACATGGTGCCTCGGCGAGCCAACCACACCCTTACACTGCAAAAAAGGGAGGGGAGACCTTCTCCTTACCTCAAAAAAGAGAAGAAAAAAAAATTATACAGAAAGTATTTTGTTACACTCAAAATAAATACATAGTGGGATAAACTTTTTATCAATGATTAATTTCTTATTTGCTTCTTAACTATTAGCTTTACAGGCTTCAGCGCTCATACCTATTCACAATTTCCATCTTGCCTTCACGACATTTGATGATTTCCCCTATTCCAACCCCAAATTTTAATTTGAACACCTCATCTTTAATTCCCCTATTTTTTGGAATTTCAAATACAGGATTTAAAAAACTCTTGTGTGCAGAGAATCCAATAGCTCTTTTTGCCTTTTTGGTGAAGATCTCAGAACCTTCTGGGGCTGTGAAGTAGGCTGAGCCACTCTTCCTCTTAATAATGAAAATTACAACAATGTGACCACCACTACCACCAACAAAAACCAGGACTACCTCTTATTGATCACTTAATCCATCCCAGGCACTTTGTCTCTTTATCAATGTTCTGGAGTTTGTTTCATTTAACAGTTTGGAATTACAAATTTAATTTTAAAAATCAGAGTCGTACAACTTTTCTTCTGCATCCTGTATACCTAGTTTGCAGATTATTAATAACCATTGAAATTAATTAAACATTATAGCACCTGGTAATCTCAGTGTGTGTGTGCAGATAGTCCAGGTGCCCTTCCTTTTTCTTCTCTTAACCCGTCATTCAAAATTATTAATCAGTAATTGGCTAGACTTATCTTAGGATCTGTGACAAAACTGACGAGTTTAGAATAAGAATTCTCAGACCCATTAACTCCTTGAAATTGGATGCAAGGTTGTGTGCAAGGTTGTGCGTCTATGTGTTCACACTTCTCTGGGGGTGTGGTCCATGGCTCTCCTCGGGTTTTCAAAGGCGCCATGACCCGGACACGTGACTACACTGACCCTGCCTCAATTCTACCTGCCCTTTTTGGCGGAGATCTGTATCCTACAGCCTCTCTTTCTCTTACTCACCCAGAAGGTAGGAAAGGCTTTAAAACTTTCACTTCAAAGACTTTCATCATCCTGAATATAGAAGTAAAATCAAAAGGTTTTGACTATTGTGACCATCATTGCCGATATCCCTTCCATGGCATTCTTTCCTATATCCTTAAAAAAGTTTTATTATGGTAAAATATACATAACGTGAAATTTGACATTTTAAGTATATAATCTGGTGGCATTAATTACTTTCCCATTGTTGTGCAACTAATACCATCATCCATTTCCAAAACTTTTTAATCACTCAAAATAAAGACTCTGAACCTATTATGCAATAATCACCATTTCCCTTCTCCCATGGCCCCTGGTAACCTCTAATATACTTTGTGTCTTTATGAATGTGCCTATTCTAGGTATTTCATATAAGTGGAAAGATATAATATTTGTCCTTTCGTGTCTGCCTTATTTTACTTAGCATAATGTTTTCAAGGTTCATCCATGTGGTAACATGATCAGAACATTCCTTTTACAGGTGAATAATATTCCATTTTACACATTTACCACAATTTGCTAATCCATTCATCTACTGATGGACACTTGAGTTGTTTCCACCTTTGGGCTGTGAATAATGCTGCTATGAATATTGATGTATAAGTTTTTGTGTGGACATGTGTTTTATTTATCTCAGATATATACCTAGGAGTGGAATTGCTGGTCATATGGTAATTCTATGTTTAACTTTTAAGGAACTGCCAGGCACTGTGTTTTAAAAGGCAAAATTTTCTATCTGCCTTGCCCATGAAAACCACTCTCCCATAAAAAAAATGAGGCCAGCAACTGTCTTTGGGAAATACACTCCTGCACTTCATTGCCACCCTCTTAACCACCCCTCCTCCACCTTAGCTAATTAAACACCTGACCTAGGCTGGGTCTCCTGGAAGTTTGGGATTGGGACAGAGATATTGGCTGATCTGTGCTGACTGTTTAACTGGGAGAGGTATAAAGCTGGGTTGGGGCAGGTGTGTTTAGCAGATCTATATGTCAACAACTGCAACAGCAGCAGTATAACTTTTTATATGGCAGGCACTGTTCAAAGTGTTTTATATGTAGAATTTCCTTTCATCATTTCATTCTCACAATAATCCTATGAGGTAAGTAGTAATTATTATCTCCAACTTTTAATTGTGGAAGGAAAACAGGAAGTTGAATACTTTGCCCAAAGTTATCCAGTTAGAATGCTAGCTTTACATAGAGAAGCAGAAAAAAATACAAGAGAGAGAGAAAGAAGAGAAAGAGCAAGGAAGAGAGAGAGAGAGATTAAACAGATTCACAGAAATCAGAAAAGGTAAGAATTCATGCAGCAAGAGAGAGAGAAAAAGAGAAAGAAAACTGCAGGTAGACAAACATTGGTCCTCAATTTTCTGATTGCAGTTCCTTGAAATGCCCAATAAACATCATTTTCTTGGCCCTATGAGACACTGTTCGTGATTTATTTGCCTAAGTTACCTTGAGCTCATTTTTATCAATGGCAAACAAAAGAGCCTTGACTAATAAATTGGTATCAGGAGTGGGGTTGTAAGTAACAAGCCCTTAGAGAAAATAGGGTGAGATAAAGCAGGATGGTGGAGCAAGATGGATTTCCCTCTCCGGGGAAGCTGGTGGTCCACATCACATGATAGTATAGCAATGGATTAAGCTGTCACTTTCTGTCCTTGTGACTCTGAGGCTGAGACTTTAGGGCACTGGTAGGTCAATGAAAAATACCAGAGTGATTGGTTATTCCTTGAAGCCTGGAGCAAAGCAGCAGAAACAGACAAATTCTGTTCCAAAGCCAGAAGCAGATAGGAAAAAATGGAACAATCACGTAAATCTGATACAGGCAACTCTTTTTGCCTATAACCAATGATCTGAAATTATCTCGAGGTAGAATAGTTATCTCTATTCTCTGCAGAATAACAGCAACCAGATTTTCTGCAGCACATTGGATTAATGTTAAATTTGCTGTGCAGCTTAGGGGAGAGTGAGATCCTGACACATGAAGTTTCCTGTATCAGAAAGGCTGACTTGGAGTTCACAGGTCTAAGGTGTTTGTTATGGGAGTCCCTTCTATTATGCCTAAGCTTTCAACAAAGACTTATGGAAAAGTGCTGGTGCTCCATGCTGTAGGGAATTATGGCAAGTATCTCTTCTAAGGTCAGAGTTGTGGTAGCAGCAGTGCCCACCCAAGGGAAGACAGCTGGGTCCTTAAAGCAATAGCCTCACTGGGTCCCATCTGCATCACAGGCCAAGCAGTGCAGTTGTTTGACTGGCAGAACTTGTTCTTGGGCTCATTTGAGATGGTATTCTTGGTGACCTTCAAAAATGATAGTGGGTAGAGGCATTTTTAAGGGGGACTGAGCTTATATTTGAGGAAGTGGGTGCTCAAAATCCTGATAATGGTAATAATGGGTAATATGGGTAATATTGGGTACTAATGGCACAAGTATCCTCACTTGTATTCACAAGCTGGTGAAAACTGGATGGACCTGAAGATGTATGTAAAGGATTCCTTTTTTCTTTTAATTCCTTCTTCTCATGCAAGAGCTTCAAGGTAGGGGAGGGGCAGGATCCAGTCTTATGGGTGCAACCTCTGCCCCTGAAACAAGATGGGTGTAGTTGTAGAGGAAGTGTAGAGGAGCACAAGGCTGGCATTTGAAAGATCTGGGTTTTATTCCTAATGCCACCATCAAGTCTATGTTGCAACAACTTCCCTATGCCTCATTTTTCTCCCTGGTAAAGTAAGAGGATAAGTAAAATCCAGTGACCTGTAACTAGATTTCAGAGTAGCATTCTCAGAAAAGAAAGTCTTTTAGAAGCTGTGTTTACTTTGGAGTTTGATAACAAAACATAAAAGGTTCTGATTGGTGCTATTTAAATATTTGCCCCAGAACTGATATTTGCATTTAGGGGAAATGAATTGATAAACATTATTTATGATTAACTCTGAAGCCCAGAGGAAGGCACATGATACACTGAATTAGAAGAAGGTAAATCAGACTGGCCGTGAGTAAAAGAAAGCCCTTGCTCTCCGTTCTTCCTCCTATTCACTAATTCTATCTCCATCTTGTTTGTACATTTTCATGTGGATTTTAAAAACTATTCTCAATGCTTTTAAAGGTTTTACAACCTCAGGGAAAAATGCAAGCATTTAACTACACAATAAACAGTAAACACCAATTCCCTCCAGTGAAAAGCTAATGGTCTCAGTGAATAGACTACACATAGCAGCGAATAGTCTCCTGCTAGTGGTCAATTCACTTTCAGCAATAAAGGCCCGGCAAATGACCTCATAATTTTTAAAGAACAAAGGGTACAATACATAGACTGCAAAGCAACACTTTCTTTATAAACAGCCCTCTCAAGGGCGAAATTTCAAATTGCTAATGGCCAGAATATTGGATAAGTGGGGATTTTCCTACTAAGGGGCCAGAGAAGGTGACAAAGGATAATGGCTTTCACAAAAGGAGGGCTGGAAGCTGGGAAAATTAAGTCCTTGGCTCCATGGAAAGATTTTAGCTATGAGAATAGTTATAGTCAGAAAATCGTCAAGGCTTCTGTGCATTAGCGTGGGAAGTAGCTTTCTGATTGCTTTTTTTGTTTGCTTTAATGGTATGTTGAGGCCAGATTCAGATACACTACTGGAAACAAAAATCCTGGATAAATTTAACAAAATCCACAAATCTTCCAGCAAGGATCCCAGTAAAAATAACTTTGTTTTTTGCATTTTTATCCTGTGGATACTTCTGAAATGCCACCTGATTCATATGGTAAATAGCCAAAACTAATTTAATGTTGTGTGAATTGATTAAATTCCATATCAAATGGAATCTTTTTTAAAAACTGAATAACTAGAATGGGAAAATCAAAGCATCATGGAAACATGGAGCTAGAAGAGACCGCAAGATCATTTTATGGACAAAAGAATTGAAACCCAAACTTTGCCCTGCAATTCCCGGCACCCCCCACTCCCGCCCTTTCTGAGTCATTAATTCCCACCTTTGTACTGGATTATTCCCATCATCAAATAAGCAGACTGTAATCTCCTTGATCGTATGGGGAAAAAGTCCTTAACCCTCTTCCCCACTCCACCTAGGTCGCATTTTTCTGTTCCCCTTTACATTAAAACTTCCCCCCCAAAGCTTGTTCTTTTCTGTGTCCTGACCGTCGGAAATAAAGTGGTACCTGTAAGGGAATAAACGCTCTCTCGGTTCTGGAGGAGAAAAGAATTTATTTACAATCTTGCAAGATAGGGCGTCCAGCCAAACACATGGAAGGCTGGCGCGCCAGAGGAAGAGAATGGCGATGTTTAAATCTCCTACTCCTAATTCGCAAGTCCCTCCCCTGTTTCCCCATTGACTGGGTACTACAGAGGTTACAGCCTATCCGAGAACACTAACTAATTCATCTTTTGAGATTTTAATTTGTACAGCCAATCCCAGAGAGCCAACTAGCTCATTATTGAGATTTTGAACTGATTAGCCAATCCCCCCCCAAATTTTTATTTTTTTGCTGTGAGTTCCCGCCTCTGATACTACCTCATGTCTCTTTACATCAGGCAGATTCTCTCTTCTCTTTGTCTGGGGCTTGTTTAAACTGGTTTTGCCTCCATTTCCCTTATTCCATGCTGTCTCTATGTGAAAACGAAACTTATTCCTTTCTTACAGATTCCCTCCTCTTTTTTTTTTAAACACTTTTAGTTTTCACATTTTAGATTCTCAAATTTGCTAAGGGCTTTTTTACATTCCTCATCATAGGGATCTTTCTTATTTTTTTATTCTAGTGGTTTTAATGGGTTTTTGAACTAGCCTTTGAGCACACGGGATTATGTAGCACCCAGCTGTTATAAACATTTTGGCTGGAATGATAAGGAAAATTAAAATAGATGTTGCAATTCCTTTCCATTTCTCGAACCAATTTTCCAACCATTCTATGAGTGGGTTGTTAATGCTAGAATTCTTTTCTAGTTTCTGAAATAAGGCTGTTAAGCCTTGTAGGGCTTTGGTGATAGTTCCATTAGGTGCAGTATTATTGGGGATGAATGTGCGACAATTTCCCCCAACTATAGCACAGACGCCTCCTTTTTCAGCTAGCATCATGTCTAGGGCCATTCTGTTTTCCCATGCGATTCGGCTAGTGGCATCTAACTGTTCTGCTATTTCTTTAATGACATTCCTGGTATAGTTGATAAATTTTAGCTGATGATTGACATTTTTATTGATGGTGACCCACCAGAATAAGGACAATTTAAATTTTGCAGCTAATTGATTTTTAGCTTTAAACTTATTAGGAACTTTCTGGGGAACCCCTATACTATCTACAAACATTTTTTTATTGAAGGAACTAGGTACACTTTGTACATTTTTCTTTTCTCCTTTGCCTTGGGTTGGTACTTTATTACTTTCAAATGCCAGGGTAAATGAGATAGCCAATTGAACCAGAGCACAGGTTTCTCCCCACCTTTCAGGTAGTGTTGGCCAGAGGATGCCCTTCCCACAGTACCACCAGAGGTCTGCTCGGGGTATAGTTAGGCTGGAGAAGTTGCCAGTACTATCCTTGCTCACATTCCACACCTGTGTACACAAAGCCATGGTACCAAGATCCGGGAGCCCTTCTTCCCATCTGGAGAGACAGGCAGAGTGGTTTCCGGGACCAAGGTGAGACGCTGGTATGGCTTTGACACTTCCCTCCTGGACTGGAGGGAAAAGGGAGGACAACGTACTACAACTTTTACCAGGAGTAGCATTTTGAAAGAGGAGTGTTATACATTTAAACTCCCTTTCATGCTTTTTCATCCCCAAGGGGAAGGGCATAATCTGAACAGTGGGTTGTTTGGTTGTACAAGCATAACAGTCACTTCTGTTTAGACTCTGGATGGTATTTTGCCCCATTCTACCCAGGCATTTGTATTTCCATAACCTGTCTCTATTTCTGTGGTTTGCTTTAAGTCTTTGGTCTTAAGTATTCTAATGACCTTGGGGTCAATTTGTACTGGAGAGTTAAATTCCAGCCAAGTTTCCCTTAATGGTTTTTCCTCCAACCTGGGTAAGACCCATCCCTCATACTGGGTGGTCCACCAAGCAGTGTTTCAAGAATAACAGGGGTTAGGTGTCTCATAAGTTATACTCTCAAATGTTCGCCCCCCAACAATCTTGCTTTCTATTTGAACAGTCTGCTTACATAAATGCTTATATTCCTCCCTCAGTTGTTGCTGATGTTTTAGATTTTTACAGCTCATTACTTGACAAACATCAAATTGTACAGTTTGAGACTTTAAGCCTTTGACTACACTTATAACCAGCTTAGCAGAACCTGTTACTCCTTGAATATAGAACATTATGATCAGCATAAGCAATTTCATCATTAAGCTATACACAGAGCACAATGCAAACATAGGGTTTAATCCAGCCCTTTCTCCCTTCTAATATGTTCCTTTAACTGTTGCCTATTTAAAGTGATCCTTAGGGGATCTGAGGTAGGAGTCACTTTCCAGGATTCAGGTTGAGTTGCTGGATACTTATCATCTGGTTCAGGCACCGGTCCCTTCACTTGTGTGTAATGAGTCCAGCCTCTTTCTGCCATTCGGACTGCCGTCTCAGTTGTCAGCAAGACTTGATAGGGTCCTTCCCAGATCGGTTGAAGTTTGGATTCTTTTCACAACTGGATCAGAACCCAGCTGCCAGGCTGATGTCGATGGGCAGCAAATTCAAGAGGCGGGGTCTGAGCCAGCAGTCCACGGTGCCTGAGAGATGATAAAGTAGAAGACAAGGCCAGTATATAATTCTTAAGAAAAAGATCCTTTGTGTCTAGGGAGGGGAGCTCTCCAGTCCTCCTGGGGAAAGGCAAACCAAAAACCAAAGGCCTACACCTTGTAATTGCCTAAGTACTAAATTACACATGGCTTGCACCCCTCTAATGACTCCCCTAGTGTAAAACTGCTAATACCTGCTTTAGGTACAGACACTCCTGAAGTCATGTGCATGAAGAGCAGCAAGAACTTACCAACATTTCAGGCTAGAACAATTAGACTAAAGGACAACAATAATTTACAATAACCTAAGATTAATGAACATAAAAAGGCTTACCACTCTTAAATGCTAACTTAAAATTCAGTTTTTAGTACACGTAGTTTAGTGATGCTTGAATATACGTGATTCACATATATGCATACCCTGAACATACACACAAGTTTTGCTGTTAGATGAGTAAAAACCCACTCTCCAGGGAGAGGAGGACAAGCCTTGGTGTGTAGTATTTGACAATATATGTGGTGTCTTTATTCCTATTAGACTTAATGTTAAGATAGCAACCTGGCATTACCAAATGGAGACCTGGGAAGAGATATGAACCATTCACTGTTCTAAGTTTGTTTAATTCAGCTTCAGTGAACCTTAAACCCTTTTATAGGAACATTTCCTTGCACTTTGAGTATGGACCTTTTGCTTTTGCCCAAAATATATCAGAAAAATTATTCTGCTTTTTACAAGAATACACAGTCTCATATATCTGGAATACAGACACATATAACTTATATACACACTCATAACCATATGAAACAGACATACATTCCCATTTACAAGCATGTATAGCCAATACACTACTGTTACACATACATAGAAAACTTTTACACAGTTTTTTTCACTTTTTTTCATTTTTCACACTATTGTGAAACTGCACACAATTGCCCAGCTTTAGAGTACACACAAACTAGTATATGCTATAAAGACACAAAGAAATAGCTTCAGTTTACTAAAGATGAGTACACAGGAAATTTTTGCCAAGTTTTAAATTACACACTGACAAACTTTCACAGTTTGAAAGACTCCTACGTAATTATATTACATGCTTTTATTACATACAAATACAACTATCCCACATTCCTGTGTAAACATACAACTTAAACTCCCATTAGATTCATGAAGTTTTAACTCTCAGAATGCATCCAAATACAGTCCTAAAAAATGTGCATATAACTTTCTATATACCCTGATACACACATTAAGGGACTTTAAATGTAGCTTCCACATGCCTTAGACTTAATTACACAGCACACTAAAATATGTAAATGTATTTATTAATACCTGTTTAGCCCCACATAAGTATATGAATAGAGAATCACACAAACCCCATGCTACAAATTTCCTTCCTCCTTTTTTTTTTTTTTTAAACTGCTCCAATTACTTCTCTATCTCACTTTTGTCTGTTTCCTCCCTGGCTTGTTGACTCTCTGAATATTTCCTCTAATGGCTTATTCAGCCATTCATCAATTTTTGGATCTTCTCTGAATATTAGGCTAAAATTCCTTTATATAGCTGACCTTTTAAAGTCTGAGTTATTAACAGAATGACATTGTATTCTTGGGGCTTGAGGGAGTGGGAGTCCAACCCTTTTTAGAGGCTTTTGTGGCAGCCCTTTTTTTTTCAAAGTCTGGGGTGATGTTGGGGAGATTACCTTTTTGGCCCCACCCTTCTTAAACATCGGGGTGCCACCCAGACTCTGCCTCTTCGGGGTAAAGGCTCTACCTAACAGTGGGGTGGCAGCCAGGCTTTTCCCATTCCCCTGGGAATGTGCTCCACCCTCTGGGTCCTGAGGCGGCAAAACTTTTCTAGAGCATTGAGGCGAAGGCCCACCCTCAACCCCCAGGGCAAACTCACCCTTTTCATGCATGTGGGCCACTTCACTCTTCCAGCCTGAGACCACTTGACTTCAGACCTCAACTTTCATCGTTCTTTGGGGATATGGGTACAGCCAATTTTATTTTAGGTGGATGCAGTCTCTCTCTTTCTCTCATAGCCGCCCTCTTTCCCATTTCCCTTTCTTCTCCCAAGAAAGGGATATTTACATAAACCAGATTTTAAGAATCAAGTTAATTGTTATTCAGCTAGCCTTGCTAGGCTTTTTATTAATGATTCTTACCTTCCTTTCTTTAAGAGCCTTTAGAAACAGAAACTTTTGGAAATCTCTCCATTTTTTTTTTTTTTTTTTTAACTTTTGGTGGGTTGTAATTACTGGAGCAGTCAGCATTAACTGGCTCTCCAATTGCCTGGGGGCATAGACTGCTTCCACCAAAACCTCAGGCTTTAATGGTTCCCGCCCCAGTGGGGGAGGGGAAACCATAAGGTGGGGGAATGCTTATCCCAGGTTTTAGTTTCTTTTTTCCCTGCAGCCACCACATGGCACAGTTCAATTCTGCCTTGGAAAAAGGTTTATTTTTATTAACATGACAAACGAGGTCAGCACAAAGCCAACTCTTATCTGCCTTATATTTTGGCCAGAATATATTTGGCAGCAAAATGCCTTTTTTTTTTTTTTTTTTTGTCTAAACATAACAATAATATTTGATCATTTTCTTTTACCCTTTCCCTTGGTCCGATTACTTTTAGCCCAATGTTTTAACATGTTTCCCAATGGATTATTTAGAGGAATGTTCCCCGGGGACCCTAAAGGTACCCCCTTCCCTTTATTCCCAGCCGGCTGACTGCCTCTATTCCCCATTCTGAGTCTTGCCTGAGCATCTTTCCCTTAGGATCAGCTCTAGGCTCATCAGAATGTCCCCATTCTGAGTCTTGTTTGGGCATCTTTCCCTCAGGATCAGCCCCAGACTTTCAGAATGCTTTAACCACCAAGGTAATATAATATTTCTTTCCTTACCTTGGTCCGTGCACGGAGTTGCCTGGTTAACCAGAGGCAGGCCTTTTCTTTTCCCCCTTTTCTCATCCACAACCGGCAGATCCAAGCATCTGGTCTCGGGCCCTTTAGCTGCCGGAGATGGGCCCCCAATGGCGGAGTCCGAGACCGCTCAATCAGCGGGGCGCGCCTTCCCTTTGTCCACCTCGGGGGTCCCCCTCCGAAGCTTTGGATCCCGGACGAGCCCCCAAGTTGTCAGAAATAAAGTGGTACCTGTAAGGGAATAAACGCTCTCTCGGTTCTGGAGGAGAAAAGAATTTATTTACAATCTTGCAAGATAGGGCGTCCAGCCAAACACATGGAAGGCTGGCGCGCCAGAGGAAGAGAATGGCGATGTTTAAATCTCCTACTCCTAATTCGCAAGTCCCTCCCCTGTTTCCCCATTGACTGGGTACTACAGAGGTTACAGCCTATCCGAGAACACTAACTAATTCATCTTTTGAGATTTTAATTTGTACAGCCAATCCCAGAGAGCCAACTAGCTCATTATTGAGATTTTGAACTGATTAGCCAATCCCCCCCCAAATTTTTATTTTTTTGCTGTGAGTTCCCGCCTCTGATACTACCTCATGTCTCTTTACATCAGGCAGATTCTCTCTTCTCTTTGTCTGGGGCTTGTTTAAACTGGTTTTGCCTCCATTTCCCTTATTCCATGCTGTCTCTATGTGAAAACGAAACTTATTCCTTTCTTACACTGACTTCCTCTTCTCCCATGCTCTCTTGCACTGACCCTACTCAGGCATTTGACCCCAAAACTCCACCAAAATTGCTCTCATCAAATCCACTGGGCAATCCTCAATCCTCATCTTACTGACAAACCAGGAGAATTGCATCCATTTGATCACTCTCTCCTTGAACTACTTTCTCCAGTTGGCTTTCCTGATGCCTGTTGCAGAGACAGCTATATTTCCACCTGCTACTCCATGCTTCCCTTTCCATAAAGAAGAGCTGTTTCTGAGGTGCAGTTGCCTGAATAGACACTAAAATTCCCAGACCCTTTTACACCCTAGTAGGAGCACGGGCTGATTTGTACAGTGAAATATGAGCAGAAATAAAGCACCTTCTTTACCCTGTTCTTCCCCATCTGGCTTTGGGGCTGCCCAGGGTGACCTTAGAAGCCACGTGCTGCAGGTGACAAAGACTCCCCGTTAGCCTAGTTACTTGAATGACTGTGTGGAGCAGAGGCCCCTGATACTAATCAGGAACACTGCTTTGGATTTTATGTAGCAGAGACACAATAGTTTGAGGCATAAACATTTATATGTTAAGCTTCTACCTCACTAGGTACTCCTCCCCAATTTGCTTTATTGCTCCTCCTCTTCTTCCAGAACCCTTAATGTTGGCGTGCTCCAGGGCTCAGTCCATGACCCTCTCCTCTTCTTTATCTCTACTCCTACCTTGATGATCTCATCAAGTCCCAGGACTTTAAATACCATCTCAAAACTGACAGTTCTCAGCTTGAAATCTCAAACCCTGATTTGTCCCCTCAATTCCAGTATCATATATCCAAGTGCATCCTGGATATCTCCACTTGGATTTACCACATCCAACACTTGAGTCTTGATTCTACTGCCCAGAATCTGTTCCTCCTCCAGTGTGCCCATCTTAGTAAATGGTACTTCTTGTTCAGTTAGGACCAAAACTTAGGATTCCTCCTTGACTCCTCCCTCTCTCACCTTCCCCTTTTATTTCACTGATAAGACCTGTCCATTCAAGCATCAGATTGTTTCCCATCTCTATCCACTTATCGCCACTGTTACCACACTCACCCCAGTCTGAACAGCCACCATCTTTCTCCTGAACTTCTCCAAGAGCCCCCTTTCTGGCCTTGTTGCTTACATTCTCCCTGACACCTATTCTCCTACAAGTAGCCACATGAACATATGAACATAAGTCAGACCATGTTGATTTCCTGTAAAAAACCCTTTACTGGTTTTTCATCCCATATAAAGTAAAGTCTAGAATTCTTTGCTATGGTCTATAAAGTCCTACATGATCTGACCCTTACATCCCCTACCAACCCACCTGACTCACTCCCACCACTTACTCTTGATTATTTTCTATTGATTTGTCAATTTTTGTGCCAATTCCATGCTATTCTACTATAGTGTAACTTCACAATATATTTTGACATCTGATATGGCTGGTCTTCCTCACTACTCTTTCCTAAACATTTATTTGATATTTATTTGTTATTTATTTATACTTCTAAATTATAGAATTAGTTTATACAATTTCCGCCTAAGTCCAATAGAAATTTTAATCGGACTTGCATTAAATGAATAACTATTAAATGTTTTTGAAAAGAATGCTATAATTACAATACTTTGTATCATATGTAGTCTAATGCCTAATTTAGGGTATGTCTCTATGGACTGTTCAGCATGGGCTGGAGGGCTGGGTTCCTAATTCTTGTAGGTTTTTCTTCTAACAGGCGCCACACAAACATTTGGCAGGAATGATAATTGGGGAGTTAAGCATCAGACCAGGGATTGAATTAAAGGATATTTAAAGTCCTGTCTGCCCAGAGATTATTTGATCCTCGAATTCTCTTATGGTAACTCAATGTATTCTATGTTTAATAATTTTTGGAAATGGGGAAGTTTAAAATATACTCAAAACAAGATAATTAGATTTTTAAAAATTCACTGTTTCTTCTTAGACTTAAACAGAGACAGCATGTAGTGTTTCATTTCTGAGCATCTGATGAACTTCAAACCTACAGCCCAGAAACAGAGTTTGATGCCCAGGGCCTCTGCCTACCCAGACCAGTTCTCAACAAGTGCCTTGGGAGGTCAGGAGAACTTGGAGAGTGCTCACTTGATGCTTTTCTTTTCTGCTTTTCTCTGGGCATCTGTTTTATTGGTAAACCAGCTTTCTTTGCTTCTCAGTCCATATGGCAGGCAGCCTACAGGATGTCTAACTGTAGCATCTAAGGTCACATGTTACAGTCTAGGAAAACCTATTGACTGAATTTCTAGTTGTCAATCTTATGTCCATATGAAGTCAGGAGTCCACTTCTGGTCCAATCATCTGTGACCAGGGAGACACGTCTTGAAATATCACCATGATCGGTGGGAGCCCACTCTGTGACCTAATGGATCAGAGTGGGGGAGGGTCTTTTAATTCCTTCAAGCATGCCTCCTACTTTGAGAAGTCTGCTAGACATTAATGGAGATATCAAGTAGAGAGTTGCTTGTGAGTCTGGTGCTTTCAGAAGAGGGAGCTAAAAGTTTGACAGCAATCTATTTAATTTATATAAATGCATGCAAACACCTGAAGCTGGAAGAAGTCACCTAGATATAGAGGAAGAGAGGGTTGAAGACAAAAGCCTCTAAGAGCATGATATTTACAGGTTGGGAAGCTGAGGAGGAGCCAGTGCAAGAGAAGGGGCCAGTGGAAGGTGGAAGGAAGAATCATAGAGCCTAGGGAAGGAAGCATTTTGAGAAGGGAGAAGTCAGTGGTGTCAATTACTGCTGAAAAATCTAGTGTAAGGTGAAGACTGCACTGACTACTGCCTTTGACATAGGGTCACCAGATGACATGATGATAAATGCCATTTCAGAAGAATGGCACAGGTGCCGGAGGGAAAGTGGGGTATGTAGATACAAACACAGGTGGGTTGATAGACTCGGTAGCAGATATGAAGTTGTTCTTTTCCAACTGCATCCACCCTTCTATGAAGTATTTGGCAATGCTAATGCTATTTGACAAAGAGTAGGGGGGATCCAAGGTAAAGGTCATTTGAGGAACAAAGAGAAAGTGTGAAATAACTGCCACAGAAAGAAAGGAACGGGGTGTTTTAGGGAATTGAAGGAGGATTTCCAGGCAGTTCTAGGTGCCACTTGAGAATTGCAGTCGTAATTTTTAAGTTAATCAAGTCACTTTGGTTTGCATACCTTTTTAAAAATGTATTTAGCTATTTAGGTGTAGGGGCAGAGTCAAGGAAAGTTGGGTTAGATTAGTTTCTCCTAGGTGTATCAGTTAGGATGTTTTTGATTGCAAGTAACAGAAAACCTCTTACAAACCTTCTTAAACAATAAGAAAATGAATTATTTAATTTAAAGGAAAGTTCAGAGATAGGTCAAGCTCCAGGATTAGCTGATTCAGTGGCTCAGTGATTTCCTAAAGGACCCAGGTTCTTTTTCTCTGTGCTCCACTGTCCACAGATTTTGCTTCTTCCGATGGTGCATGCCAGACTGATGTGAGATGACTGCTAATAACAATTAGGTCTACCTGCTTCCTCATGTGCAACAGGAGACAAAAATAAACAGCTTTTGCTGACCAGGGCTTTTCCTTCAGATCTCAACTGTGCCAGTTTGGATATATTGTGTCCCCCACAAAAGCCATGTTCTTTAATGCAATCTTGTGGGGCCAGACTTATTAGCCTTGATTGGGGGGGGGGGGACTTTTTGATTGAATGTTTCCATGGAGATATGACCCACTCATATCTCTGATTAAATTATTTCCATGGAGGTGTGGACCCTGCCCATTCAGGGTGGGGCCTGATTAGTTCACTGGAGTATGTAATAGAGCCAGAAGCCAAAACAGGCACTGATGCTAATGCTTGGAGATGTTTGGAGATGTGAACAGAAGGACATTTGGAGATGCTAAGCTAAGAGATGAAGTCCAGAGTTTGCTCCAGAGAAGCTAAGAGAGGACCCCCAGATGCTTAGAGAAGAATGCCCTGGAAGAAAGGAGCAAGGACACACAGGAGCTGAGAGAGAGAGGAGCTAAGACAAAAGCCCAGAGACATTTTGGAGAAAGACATTTTGAAACACAACCCAGGAGCAAAGGACCAGCAGATGCCAGCCACATGCCTTCCCAGCTGACAGAGGCATTCTGGATGCCATTGGCTGTTCTTCAGTGAAGGTATCCTCTTGTTGATATGGCCTTAGAACTTCAAATTTGTACCTGAGTAAATCCCCTATATAAAAGCCAATCCATTTCTGGTATTTTGCATAATGGAATACCAACAATTATCATGGGAATGCAATGTACTGGTTGGCTTAAATCAGGCTTCCTGAAACAGTCATTGGTGAGCGCCACGGGATTACTAGGATGGATTTAGACCAGTGATTATCAAAAGGTGCTTTTTGGACTAGCAGCACATTAGCATCACCTGGGAACTTGTTTATAGAGCAAGTGTTTGGGCCTCATTCTAGACCTTCTGAATTCAAAATTCTAGGCATGGATCTCCGCAATCTGTATTTTAATAAGCCCTCTAGGGAATTCTGGTGCACAGCAAAGTTTGAGAACTACTGGCTTAGAATAATATGATAAACATCATGCACAAAATGAGGGTTCTGTTAGAAAGGAGTATACAGTGGGAATAGACCATGGGTAGGCAACCTACAGTGTCTGTGCTACCAGGTGGGCACCTCAGGATGAGAGAAGTTCAGCAGAATTAAGAGTGTTTGCAAAGGAGAGGTTCTAGGGATAGACTCTGAAATTTAAATTGGATGAAAAGGGAAATGAGGGCACAAAAGAATGATGGGTTGTAGAAAAGTGGTGGGGTTAATGGATTGAAAATCTTGATGCAGTCAAGAACTGAAGTGAGCTGGCAGGATAGAAGGTAAGGTGGCCTCAGGGAGCACTGAGGCCACATTTGTCACAGTGTGCTCCCAGTCACCAAATGCATGTGGCAGGGACTCTAAGGCAGACCTGCTCCCAGGAGGTGGGCTCCTCAGATGGCTGACTTTGGCTCAAGAACTTCCCAATGGCTCTTTGGTGAACCTTCCTCACACTGCCTGGCAGTCTAAGGATCTTGCACTCAACCCTTCCTCCCCCTCTCCTTCATTCAGGGTTAGATTTGTATCACAGTCTGTCAGTAATCCCAGCTTTACCCAACAACCTCCCTATTTTTTCTCCTGCAGGCACTTTTCCTGTTAAAATCCTTGCACATTAATCACATCTTGGCATCTGTTTCTTGGGGGACCTTGACTAACATGGAAGGAGATGATTCTTGAGAAGAGTTTGAAAATGAGATCATATGCCTGGTACTGTGCTATGTGTTGAGCCTAATCAATAAAGGAACATGGAGTGCCTGCAGGAGTGCCAGTGAGGGCAGAAGGTGCATGGTGATAATTCCAGTACAGCTTAGTAGTGCTGAAATAGGGACCATCCTGGGGAAGTCCCAGCAGCAGCCCTGGAGTTGACTTGTGCCTCCCTTGGGGTGGTAGAGATGGTAATGATACTTTTGATAGAGCGAGTATCCTACCAGCTGCAAATACACCCCTTAGTTTAGCTGTTAGGCAGCTCCTCAGCTTCCCCACAAAGATTAGGGTAAATTCAGCTCAAGAATAACCTAAATGGGAATGGATGCTGTTGCCAATCCAAGGCATTCTAAGACCATTTTTACCATCATTTTCCTTCACTGTGGTCACCAGTAGAAAAATGGATGCCTTCATGGGCATTAAGTGAGCAAATAGTTGAAAAAGGTTTGGTTATGATAATGACAAAGACCCTGTTTTCTGCATGCCTTTAATATTTTCCTTCAGTAGCTGTAGCTCTGCATTGAGTGGTCAGCCCTTACCTACCTCATAAGATGCTTGTGAGGGCCCCTGAGATAATGGATGTGTGTTCCTTTGAAAATGCTAAGCAACTCTAACATGTAAGTACTTATTACAACTCTACTTCACTTTTTACCACCTGCATCTAATGGAAAGAGTCAGTTCTGTCCTTAATGGGCTCCATAATTACATACTGAGTGTAATGATGGGCTCCTTTTGGATTCTTAACCTGGAATGGTCCATAAATCAGAATTCAAGGGGACTGAATCCCATTAAATTAAGGTTATAGAAAGGGGTTGGGTCCATAGCTCTTATTATATCTGAGCATTTGTGATCTCAAAAAATATTAATTAAGAGTCAGGCACTTCTTTTTAAGAGAAAAAATATTCCAGTATGCTGAAGCTGCCATTATGAAAAATACTAGAAATGGATTGGCTTTTATAAAGGGGATTTATTAGGTTACAATTTACAGTTCTAAGGTCATAAAAGTGTCCATCAACAAGAGGATACCTTCACTAAAGAAAGGATACCTTCACTAAAGAAAGGCTGATGGCGTCCGGAATACCTCTGTCAGTTGGGAGGGCCCATGGCTGGCATCTGCTGGTTCTTTGCTCCCAGGTTTTGGTTGCAAAATAGCTTTCTCAAAAATGTCTCTGGGCTTCTGTGTCTCTTAGGTTCTCTCTCTCAGTTCTTCCAGATCATTGCTCTCTAAGAGTCTGTGGGTCCTCTCTTAGCTTTTCTGGGGCAAACTCTGGGCTTCATCTCTTAGCTTAGCATCTCCAAACGTCTTCCCTTCTGCATCTCCCAGCATCTGGGTTGTGTCAGCCCCTGAGCTCTCTTAAGGACTCCAGTAAAGTAATCTAGACCCACGTTGAATGGGCATGGTCACACCTCCATGGAAACAAAAAGATTCCACCCATAATAAGTCTCCACCCACAAGACTGGATTAAAAGAACCTGGCTTTTGTGGGGGGCATAATAGATTCACACCAGCACAATATTCAAACCACACCTTACAGGGTAAGGGTCTGGGTTTTGAAAACGTTTCCTTTAAAGCAAGTCTATTGTTGCATGTCTCAACCTTTAGATTAAAAGGATGACCCCTTTTAATCTAAATATAATATAATTTATATTGTGCTAATATAAGAAATATTACGGAATGCTATGGGATAATAAAAAAAGATGCCTGGTATATGGAACAAGCGGAAATTAATTTTATTCCTCAATAAATTCTATGTCATAGTAGGATTTTTTTAACCTCATGAACACTGTCTTGGGAAACTGAGAACTAAAACCAAAAAGGTATCACAGCTTTTTCTTTTCTCTTCCCTCTTTTGTCGTAGACAGTTAATCTAAGTAGTTCTAGTTATTTTCATGCTAACGTGAAAGTTTTCATTGGAATGTTGTAGGTACAACTGATAGCGGTTGGAATTCACATTACAAACTTAGCGAGTTATAGAAAGCCGAGTATAGAAGGAAAGTTTTCAAAGCTTGTTTGCCTGACCTTTTCCCCCCATCAAACACTAGAGGGCGCAACACACCACGGACGCCGCTCCCTTCCCTACAGAATCCGCTATTGTAATGGTCGGCTGTTTTGGACATTTTGCATTACAGGCACAGAGATAAGCAAAAGCACTGCAGAAGAGTGGGCTGTGGCAAACTGTTCCCAGATGATCAGATGAAGAGACTGTTCCAGACCCCAGACGCAGCTCCTGACAAAGCCCATTGGGGGGGTATCGCCTGACCACTCCCTCTTGGGTCGTCGACCCCAGGGCCGGAGCAGATCCTGAGACTGCGCAGTCTTTGCCTTCCACTGACTGTTTAAGAATGAAACCAAACTTCAGTTCCTTCCTTGACAGGTGACTAAGCTAGTAGATTAACAGTGGACAATGCTAAAGCATTTATGAGATCTATTATGATCATGTGGATGAGAAGAAAATGATGACATAGTTAAGGAGATTGACATCAGGTTCATTTACGATTATTATTATATCCAATTTTCTATCACCTGCTCTATGCAACAGACTGAATGGCTGTACCCAAAGTGAACTGTGTCAGGCATTGATGACAACAGAATGAAGGTCCCCAGTGGCAGCCTTCGGATTCTGTTTTTGACTAGTCTTCTTTAATGGTTTTATCAGTGATTTAGATGGAAGCAAAGAAAGAGCACTTACTTGATTTGTTGATCAAAGGAAGGTAGAAAGATAGCTAATATGTCTTATGACAGAATTGGGAACCAAAACAAAATTGATTAGCTATACAAGGCATCCAATCTGGCCCACTGCCTGTATTTGTAGATAAACTTTTATTGGAACACGGCCACGTCCATTTGTCTTCGTACTATTTATGACAGCTTCCATGCAGCAATGGCAGAATTGATTAGTGGCAACAGAGACAAATGGCCGCAAAGCCCAAAATATTTACTATCTGACCTTTTTTCAGAAAAGTTTGTTGGCTTCTGAGTTATACAAAAGGGACAAATTTAACCAGAAAATTTTTATATATAATTATAAAATACCTGCACTTGAGTAATAAAAAAGTTAAGTATACAATAGGGAATTGGTGGGGGGGGTTCATGGCTTAGTAGAAAAAGACTTGGTGATTTTTCTTAAAAGTAGACTAAATATGACTCAACAAATGAGTCTAGCAAAAATTGATTGCACTATTAGGCCATTAGAAGAGGAGTAAGCACCTAGGACAGTGGCTGTTAACCTTGACTGCATATTGGAATTACTTAAAAGCTACTGATGTCAGATTCCCAGGAAATCTGCTTTAATTGATCCTGGGTGTGGCCTGGGTATCAGGATTTTTAAAAGCTCCCCAGATGATTCTAATGTGTGGCCAAGATTGAGACCACGTGATCTACTGATTCTGCTGGACTCAGGCCTCTCACACCTACTGTTTCACTCCATGTGCCCCACTTCAAGGGAAATAAAGGCAAGCCAGTTCCTACTCAAGGAGGAGAGTTAGAATCATGCAAGGACAGCACTCCATTTTCATAAGAGGAACAGCCACAGAAAGTACAAAGATGAGCACTCTGGTGAGACAGTAGAAGGTGGTAACTGGCATTTGAGCATTTGATACCTGCCTCATAGAAGAGAGGTCAGGTTTCTTTTGTACGGCAAGCCCCAAGAGGAAGAGCTGGGAACAGGGAGCAGGAGTTCCTGGCTATCATTATGGCTTTTTAAAAGACATTTTTAAAAAGAGCACTATCCAAAGAGGGATGGCTGCAGCGAATTCTCTTTCCCAGGACAGGCCCACGGTCCGAGGAAAGACCCCTTGCAGGGGCACCATGGGAACGGAAGGGTGAGAGTAATAGTCAAAATAGCTCAGTCCCAAAGCTTGCATTTACTGGTGCTCTCTTGCACCAGGCATTGTGTACCATGACATTATCCTACCTGAGGGTCTGCACCAATCCCACTTGGGAGGGACTATTAATTTTCCAGTTCATATTTGAGGACGCAGAGGCTCTGAGGCTTGGTCAGGGCCCCATGTGGTTGCAGAGCTAGGACCTGTATCAGATCCTTCTCTGATTCTTGAAATATAACGTGTAAATAAGCAGAAGCACAAGGCTGAGATTTAGCAGTAATGAGATGGTACTCAAAGCAGTCACCTTATATAGCTTTATCGTTGAATCTGGAACATCAGATTCCAGGTGAGATATGATCTAATTCACCTCTAACCCCCCCCCAACCCCAATTTACAGATGAGGAAACTGAGGCCAAGGGAGTGTCTCGAGACTTGTCCTGGGTCACACATTTAATATTCTGGTCCTCTGACACCAAGAACAGTATTCTTACTCCTGCTGCCCTAATCAAACACTTTTGGAGCTCAGCTGCAATCAGGGAATTGCCTCCAGAGCCAGCTCAGCAGTCACACGAGAGAATCAATGTCTTCCCCCTTTTTAAAATTTGATTCAAAAAAGCCACGCTGAGCTTCTGCACTCACTTTAGTCTCCACACTTGACTCTGAGTGACTATTTGCAAGAATTATATCACCCCACGAAGAATGCAGACTTGCCATCATTGAGGGATTTAAAAAGAAGGATCTTTTGCTCCCAAATTGCTCTAAAAGTAATTTCCAGAGGCCAGTTGCTACTGATATTTTAAGCAATGTCAGCATCACTGGAATAGGCCACACCTGCTGTGGTAGGTTGAATTATCTTCTTCAACCAAAGACATGTTCTCAGTCAATCCGAATTCCTGTGGGTGTGAACCCATTGTAAATTGGACCTTTTGAAGACATTATTTTAGTTTAGGTGTGGCCCAACTGAATGGGGGTAGGTCCTCATCTGTATTGCTGGAGAAAGCTATGGGGAGAAGCCAGAAGTCAAAGGAAACCTCCGGAGCAGACACAAGGAGGGGAAGATTGCCAAGTGATGTGAAGCGGAGGTGTAAGCCAGGGAACCCCAAGGATTGTGGCAAGCCAGCACCAGAGAGCTACAGGCTTTGTTGAAAAGTCCTGGCCTTGCCAAAACCTTGATCTTGGACTTTTAGCCTTCCAAACCATGAGCCAATAAACTCTTGTTGCTATGCCCACCCATTGTGTGCTATTTGTCATAGCAGCCTGGCAAACCAAGACACCTGCCTGGGGAAACTCCCTGTCCCAGATGGATGGTTCTGGTATGCTTGCTGCAAATCAGCCATTAAAAGTGCTTTCACGTTGGTTGCCACCAAAAGGGAGGTGCTTCCCTCTAAAAAGAGACTGCTAAATCGGGGTGACGTTTCTCAGTGCCCCACCTTCACCCACCCAGGCCTTGCATCTATATTTTCACCCATATAATGGGAATAGAAGGCATGTGGGTCACTTCTGGGCAAAGGCGGTTAGGGGAAGGTGTGCCTTCTCTACTAGTCACTCATTTCCCATCAACTAGTGGAATGTAAAGGACTCCCAGGCCCCAGGGGATGGTGAGGCGACATGAGGGAAAGAACCTGGATCAGACCCTGTTTTTCCCTTTACCTGAATGAGAATTAAACTTTACCTGTTAAGTTACAGGGATATGGAGATTTATATTATAGCAGATAGTATAACCCTAAAACAGATGCAAAGTCAGATTTCACAAAAATGTAAACCTAAGTGGACCCCACCTATATGGCCCATTGTAGGGACTCCATAAACTTGTGCTGGATGAGGGAATCAGTGAGCATATGACTGATATTATACAGAGTTCCAAAGAAGCTAAGGAATGCTAATAAATGACTTTGCAGATGCAGAGGGTTTTTTAATCCAGGCTGACCTCTGGTCCTCAAGCTACACTTAGGCATCAGTGAGGGGAAATGGGTTGCCATTGCCACAGAGAAGAGACAACCACACTCCGGAACGGATTTCTGAGTCAAATGAACTTATTTCCGTGAGTGGAGAGCTGGACAAACAACTAAGGAGCCTTTCCTTTTAGGTGACTGAAGGGTGCTTGGCTGGGTGACATGTATAGTATATGGAGAGCTTCGTGCCCACACTGGTTATTGCCACCTGGAAATGCTGCCTCCTGAAACGTCACTGCAGGAGGCTCCTGCGTGGCTCCTGCACAGGCCGTCATTGCACAGGTGAAGAAGCCGAAGTTTAGGGGAGCGGCAACTCACCCAGGGGCCCTCGGTGGTCCACAGCCCAAGCAGGACGGTGTGCAGAGAGGGTGGGCCATGGGGCCAGATTGCCTGGCAATGACTCCTAGCTTCTCTCCTTGCAGGTTACTTAACTTCCCCTGCCTCTGCTTCCTCAACCTTAAAAGGGGATAAAATAATAATACTGACCTCATGGTGTTGTTGTGGAGATTAAATGAGTTAATATATTTAAAGTGCTCAGGACCGTACCCGATACATAGTGAGTACTAGGTAAACATTAGCAGTTGTTGCTAACTCTTCCTATGTCTGCACTCATGGGCCTTCAGAATTAGGACATGAAACACCGTGGAATACAGAGAACCGTAATGAACCAGAGGATGACGGGAAGTTATTTGTACCAGAGTCTCAGAACAAACAGCCCAAGAAACCAAAACATTGTCATAAAATAGAGTGTATGGATTGATGTTTGGCACACATGGAGTAAATTGCTAGAGGAATAAAGGATTCAGGCATTATTAATGTCTCAGCGAGGCTCTAATGAGACTATAAGTGCATTATTGTTCTTCAGCGTATAAAGGAAAAGAAAATACAATGAGTGTGAAATTAAGCCTAAACAAGAGAGTGGTTGGAATGTAAGAAGTGTCCAAGGAAATGAACATGCTCGAATGCTGCTTTTCTCTGGCTTTAAAAAAAAAAAAACTGTTTTGTTCTAGTACCATATGAACAACCTAACATTTCCCCTTTTAATTACATTCAAATATATAATTCAGTACTATTAATTACAGTCCCAATGTTATGTTCCCATCACCACCATCCATTACCAACACTTTTCCATCATCCCAGATAGATACTCTGCACATTTTAAGCCTTAACTCCCTATTCCCCACCCTCATCCCATCCCCTGGTACACTATATTCTAGATTCTGACTCTATGGGTTTGCTTATTTTAATCATTCCATATCAGTGAGATCAAACAATATTTGTCCTTTTGTGTCTGACTTATTTCACTCATATTTTTAATTTAAGATTCAGAAGACATTGATTGCTGCGGATTTAACATTGCAAAGGAGTTTATCAGGCATTTATAGAACTGCCAAGAATCAGTTTGTACTTTATTGGCCAAAGCATACACATCTTTTCATCAAGTTCCCCTTGCTCAACTTTCATTCCAGGGTGAAATTCCTTAATATAGCCACAGCAGATGCTCGTCCGACTTCTGCTTGGATGCTCCTGTGATGGGAGGCTCAGGACGCCACAAGGCTGCCCACTCGTTATCGGGCATCTTCAACTGTTACAGAATTCTTCCCTACATGGAGCCAGCAATCTGCCTCCCTGGAGTGTTCCTGCATTTATCTTCTGGTCTGAAACATAATAAATCTCTTTGCTTTCTCCCTTTTGATGGTGACGGAGAGTGGAGTTAGACCCTCCCTTGGTGGAATGCTGGCTCTGCCATTTATTTAGCTATTGGATCTCAAACACATGGCTTTAGCTCTCATAATCTTGATTTACTTATCTATAAGGAGGACACTAAATTTTCATAAGGTTCTTGTGAAGATTAAAGTATATCAGCATAATGTAGATAAAGCATGGAGGCTAGAACCTGGAACAAAGTATTTATCCTATGGACAGGAGTTATCATTATTTGAGTTCAGCTCTTAGGACCTTGTTTTAGTTTCCTTGGCTGCTCAAGCAAATACCATGCAATGGGCTGGCGTAAACAAAGGGAATTTAATGGCTTGCAGTTTTGAGGCTAGGAAAAGTCTAAATCAAGGCATCAGGCAATGCTTTCTCCCCGAAGACTGTAGTGTTCTGGGGCTGACTGCCAGGGATCCTTGGTCCTGGGCTCTTCTGTCACATGGCCATGTACATGGCAGCCATTCCTGGCCTCTCCATTCTCTGGGTTCCACTGACACTCAGCTTCTGACTGCTCCCTCTGTGGCTTTTCTCTATGTCTGTGAGTGACACCTTTGATTAGGGTGTGACCTCTTGATTGAAGGACTCCAGTAATAGGATTAAGACCCATCCTGATTGAGTTGGACCATACCGTAATTGAAGTAACCTCATCAAAATGTCCTACTTACAATGGGTTCACATCCACAGGAATGGATTAAGTTTAAGAACATGTTTTCCTGGTGTACATAGCTCCAAACCACCACAGACTCCTTAAGTCTTCTGTTAGCTAAATGTCCCCATATCCTCCAGCTGTTCCCACCCAGCCTGGTGACCAGCCCCTGTCCCACTCTGGTTGCTTCCCTTGAAATGCATACCAGAAATGCCTTTCTTCATTATTCCTAATCTTAGAGAGACCCACAGTAAAGAAGGACTGGAACAAGAAGTGTGGGCTAGATCCTGGAGTAGCAGTGACAGGATTATATACTTTGGGGCTGGGCCTTCCTGGTGGCGAGAGAGGAGACCCTTGAGTTGCCCCAGGAGGGATGCAGGGCCAAAGCAAAGGAGCCCTGTGCTGGTTTGTATATATTATGTCCCCCAGAAAAAGCCATATTTTTTAATGCAATCTTGTAGGGGCTGATGTGTTAGTGTTGTTCTGAGTGTTTCCATGGAGATGTGACCCACTCACCTGTGAGTGACACCTTTGATTAGGGTGTGACCTCTTGATTGAATGCTTCCATGAAATATGGCCCCGCCCATTCAGGGTGGGTCTTGATTAGTTCACTGGAGTCCTATAAAAAGAGCTCACAAACAGAAGGACCTCAGAGCAACTGAAAGTGACATTTTGAAGAGAAGCTGCAGCTAGGAGAGGACAAAATGCCCCAAAAGCAACATTTTGGGGAATGCCATTTTGAAATACAACCTGAGAGCAAGCAGACACCAGCCACGTGCCTTCCAAGTTAACAGAAGTTTTAAGGACGCCAACGGCCATCCTACAATGAAGGTACCCCATTGTTGATGCCTTACATTGGACACTTTATGGCCTTAAGACTATAACTTTGTAACCAAATAAATCCCCTTTATAAAAGCCAATCCATTTCCTGGTATTTTGCAAAATGGCAGCATTAGAAAACCAGAACAAGCCCAGAGGTGTTTGCTCCTAGGTGGTAGTAAAAGGAAAGACAGAGAGCTAAAGGGGAGATTTAAGCTTTTCTCCTAGAATGTTCAAGTCATCTATCTTTAGAGAAGAAAAAGTCAGGGGAATCCAGTGAAAATATTCTTTCTAGGAATAAGAGACCATGACATTGGCAGGCACTTCCTTTATGTTGAGTTCCTCGAGACACTGAACTCAGTGAATGCGGTGCAAGAGGTCTATTTACCACCCCTGTTCTGGGCACTACAGTTTCATGGAAACAGCCTAGATTTGTGCCCCCTTTTAGTAGATACACACACTGTTGGTGTTTACTCACTTACTGAGCTTGTAGTCAACTAAAACCTTTAGATCTTTTTCATGTGAACCACCATTAAATAAGTTTTCCCCAGCCCAGACATGTAGAGCTGACATTTCAAAATCAAATGGGGAAATTTACAAGAAACTAGCACAGTGCCTAGCTGTCATAAGCACTAAATAAGTGATAACTAGTTTATTAGTGGTTTTAGTATTATCATTATTAGATTTAATTTTCCTGGTTCACTAATCTAGCTTGTTGAGGTTATTTTGAATACTAATTCTGCCATCCCACTTACCAGCCATATTTTCCAGCCTCAAACCAGGCATATGTTTGACCAGCATGTTTCCTGAGCATATCCAAGGAATTACATAATGGGCAAGCGCTACAGGGCCTGGTGTGCAAAGAAGGTGTTGACTGGAAGGAAAGAACTCTGTTACTCCATTTCCCTCTGTCCTCTCTGACATATACTCCTCACCAATATCAAAAATTCTTTTTTGTTTGTTTGTTTTTCCTATTTCTTTTCTTTGTTTGGAAATGTGTTTTATTTTTTGATAAATAAAGTTAATAAAAAAAATCTACAATGAGAAAAGCAGTCCATAGGGTTTAGTAAATTTTAAATACAAATATCTTTGGAGGAACCACATATTAACCCCCAATACTGGGTTGACTCAGGTTTTTCAAAAATCATCAATTCCGTCCAGGACCTCAGAATGTAACCATATTCAGAAACAGGGTATCTGCAGGGGTAATCAGTCATGATGAGGCCACATTGGATTAGGTGGGCCCATATCCAATGACTGGTGTCCCTATAAGAGGAGAGAACACGCAGAGAAGACAGTCATGTGATGCCAGAGGCAGAGATTGGAGAGACGTGTCCACAAGCCAAGGAACACCGATTGCCGCCAACCACCAGAAGCTAGGAAGTGGCAAGGAAAGATTTTTCCTAGAGCCGTCAGAGGGATCGTGGCCCCGCTGACACCTTGATTTTGGACTCTGGGCCTCCAGAACTGTGAAAGAATAAATGTCTGTTATTTTAAGTCACCTAGTTTGTGGTGTTTTGTTACAGCAGCCCTAGGAAACTAAGATACCCCCGAAAACTTGGACTAAATTAGTCGGTTAGCATAAGAGCCCTGGGCTGTGGCAAGGAGGCAGAAGCAGAGAAGGGGGCTGAGAAGAAAGGAGATGAAAAAAAGGGGAGAAGAGGTGGAGCACAGACTTCATTTATACCCCACACTTTTCTTGGGGAAAAGTTTTCATGAAGCTACACTGGAAAGGTATTTTCCTTCCCTACCCTCCTCAGAGTCTGAAGAATCTCCCGTGGAGAAGTGAGTAACCAACTCTTAGCTTTCTGTCAGTCTCATAAGCAAGAGGAAAAAGGATGTGAGGCTTGGTATTACGTGGAAAACCTCCGAGAGGTGATTAAGGCATTACTCTGTCACTGGTCGGATGATGACACCTGAGGGAACAAGAGGCATCCCAAGTTCCTAACCGCCAAGGGGTCCTGACGGGCTCAGGGAGTCGCTGACAGGTTTGGCAGCCGGAGCAGCCCGAGGCGATAAGACGCAGCCTGGGCGCCCGAGGCGGCCGTCTTGGACGCGGCGACTCAGGAAGGCGGGAAGGGGAGCGGCACCGAGTCATCCTGGGGGCTGGGACTTTCCTGTCTGCCCAGAGAGACAGTTATCTTCTCTGGCCCTCAGCTTCCTAAAATGGAAAAAAATATTGATGTTCTAGCTCTGAGAATACTGCTATGGGCTAATTTATTCATGGCTGTGAAACACATAAAAAAAAAAAAAATCCCTGGCGTGGTTTTTAATAGGGCCATAAATATGCGCAGACAACTCAAAGACGTTGTCGTTTTGCATCTACATGCGACTGAGCCTTTGTATCAATCAGGGTTGTCTGGGTTATGCTGTGGTAACAGACAACCCCTCGAAATCTCAGTGGCTTAAAACAATGAAGGTTTGTCTCTTGCTTATGCTCTGTATCCCAGAGAGCTTTGCTAATTTTGGTCACTCAGGATCTCAGGCTGATGGGGCAGCCACCACTTTGAATATTGCCAGTTATCTGCTAGGAAGGAAGAGAGCTCTCAGGGCCTTGCACTGGTAATTAAATTCACTGGCTCCGAATGATGCAGGTCACTTCTGGTCACAGCTCATTAGCCAGAATGAGTCACATGGCCCTATTCAACCACAAGGGGGCTAGAAAATACAGTTCTGCTTGTGTTTGGAAGGTGGAGCACTGGAAATATTTCATTAATGATAGGGAAATGTTACAGGAGTATGTAGGTCCCTGGTCCAAATACGAAAATATGCCCCTTTGTAAATAGACCTGCTTTGTATGAGGAGCTGCTCAGAAGCCTCAGAGCTGGTAAGTGCATTCAGTTTACAGATCCCTCCAGTGACAATGAACTGTTTGGTCTCGCTCTGCCTTTCAAGGTCACTAAATACGTAAACCCGGCATTTCTCATAAATAACTTCTAACATGTTTCCTACACTGGCATCCAAGGTCCTTGAGTCCTCGATGAAAATTGAATTATGAGTTTTGATGGTAGTCTAAAAAGATATATGAATACAGTTCATTCCATCTAGATCAGGAGTCATCCAACTTTTCTGTAAAGAGCCAGGTCATAAATATTTTAGGCTTTCTGGGCCATGTGGTTTCTATTGTAACTACACAACTCTGTTTGGAAGCATGAAAACAGCCATAGACAATACGCAAAAGAATGGATGTGGCTGTGTTCCAATAAAACTTTATTTACAAAAATAGACAGCAGGCTGGATTTGGGCCATAGTTTGCTGATCCCTGGTCTATATAATTTTAGCACCTGAATGTGCATTTGCATTTTTGATGTATGCTAGCCCAAGGCCAAATGACAAAGTTTGGATGGGCAAATGAAGGTTTCTCAGTAGTTCCAGTGGAGAAAATCAGTGCAGAATTGACACATTGCAAGGCACTCATGATTATCTACATCAGATTAAAAAGAACCTATTTGATAGCAGTTGGCACCACCTTCAAAGGCAGTAGTATCCTGGGGGAGTGTTTAGAGTAGAGACCTTGGAGCCAGACTGCCTGGTTCAAATCCCAGCTGTGTCCCTTGCTGTCTGCTGGACTTTTACCTAGCCTCTCTGTATCTAAGTTTCCCCTCTTCCATAAGGTGAGACCAGCAGTTGTACCTGCTTTGAAGAATTGTTGTGAAGCTTGGATGAGTTGATCCCCGCAAAGCATTTAGAAAAGCTGTTGTACTTATTAAGAATTAACAACTGTCATAATTACAGTTGCAGATACTTTTTGTATTCCTCTATGTGTGTCAGTTGTCAAAACAGTTCATTAGGAACAACTGTGGTAGTAACTAAGCAAAGAGAACATTCTTCTATTCCCAATACCGGCAATAAATGGAGTGAGTAGCTGGTAGCCTTATCTTCAGATGAACAAGATGGTTTTACAAAGTAATCGATCAGGTGACCCATGACTAAAACTGGCATTTGAAGTCTGCTTGCAAGAATTTGGTATAAGCATGAGATCTTACATTCTAAACTAGCAAAGTCTTGAACTTATTTATATAATTCTGCATAATATACTTAATTAAGGGCACTACTGAGGTTAGAACACAGAAAAAGAGTAAGTATGGAGCCAAATTCTGAGCTATGTCTTTCTGCAATTAAACCCAGTGAAAGCAATTTAATTTTAGCACAATAATATCATTTGCTGCATGAAATTATGTTAACTTGAATTTGAGCAATTAAAAAATTTTTTTCTATGGTAACATATACAACACTAAAATTTCCATTTTAACCACTTTCATGTGTACAATTCAGAGATATTAATTACATTCACAATATTGTGCTACCATCACCAGCATCCATTACCTAATTTGAATTTGACCATTTTACAGTTTTTTGTGTTTAATTTGCAAATGTGTTTTGGTTTTATAGTTTATATAAGAGTTAAATGCAAAAGGAGAGTATATGTAGATGAGTTTGTATATATTAAAGTTTGCTTATCCCTGACTAGAATAGAAGTAGAGATTTTTGTCATTTTTGGCCATTGCCTTATCTCAGGTTCCTAGAACAGGATTATGTTCTAGATGCTTAAAGAATATTTGCTAAATTGAGGTTGAATTAATAGTGTAATAAAAATATTTAAGGTCAACATTGAATATCTCTGAGATATTTTCTTTACGATAATATCATCAAAATAATTTCTTCTAAATAATAATTACTGAAGTTGGAGAAACTCTGCTTAATCATGTCTCTGAGTCTCTATGTACTTGCCTGGAACTGAGTTCTGGCTCCACCTCTTGCCCTGCAGCAGGTAATTTGTCTCATCAGGACTCTTTGGGGGTATAAGTAACAGAATCCAACTCAATCCACTTTAGGGAAAGGAAGAATTTTTTTTTAAGGAGTTGAACAATTGAGTCATGGTAAGGGTGGGGGATACTCTGGGCCTCAGAGATAACTAGAACCAGAGATTTGAACGACGCCAGGAATCAATCTCTCTCTCTCTCGCCTCACTCTTTCTCTTCTGTGCTTTTTTCTTTACAGCATCTTCCTTTTCTCCTCCTGCAGACTGCTTCCTCCACATGGTGACTTAGCTGTTGGATCCTTTCCTTAGCTCCAATTTGGGATACCCTGGAGAAGTGATCTGATAGGCCCACCTTGGGAGGGTGCTCTCTCTGGGCCAGTGAATTGTGGTCAGAAGACACACTACGCTTGCTGACTTAGGTGCATATTTGGGTCAAGGGACAGGACCAGGTGGCACAGACTCGGCCCCTGGGCACCATCTTTTCAGGATTTTCTGAAAGAGAAACTGGAAACCCACCACAACTTATATCTATACACAAACCTCTTCCTTTACTTAGATTTCTGTTAGCCTCATAGTTGATTCCCCAATCATCCATCACAGCCTGCTGTCAATAATGAACCCTCTTGTGCCTTCTGCTGATGCCCGGCAAGAAATCTCCTAAACTCCCAGAAGTGCCTGATGCTCCTTCAAGGCCATGTCCCCCTCTATGGGTCAAGACTCATGCCCACCACAGGTTAGATGGCATCTATGGCTGTCAAGGCATATGGTTTGGAGAAAGAGCCACATCTCAGTCTGGCTCTCGGTAGGACTCAGTACATATTTGTTTACTCACAGGTTCCAAGTAAGAGCCCTGGGGCAGGTACCGGCCAGGTTTCCCAGATTCTCCCTCTCTCAGGTTGGTCTTGAGTTTGGAGGTCAGTCCCAATTATGCCCCATGGTGGATTTTCTCCTCATGCTCCAATCCTTTCCTTTAGTGCAATGTGGTTGGACTCTGTCTTGATCTGTGTGTGGGGTTGTGTGTCTGTCCTGCTATACCTTCCCCACTGCATACCATAAGTTCCCTGAGGGCGGGACCTCTTTTCCTCACCCTACATGCCCAGTATCCAGTACACTGCCTGGCATGCATGAGGTCCTCAAAAAGTTTTAGGTGAAAAGATGAACAAATGTATGGGGCAATGGGCAATAAGGGTCCAGAGGAATGTAGCAGAAAAAGCTAAATTAGACTCAGGGTTGGAAAAGGCATCCCTGAGGGGACCGTACTGAAGCTGGGAACTGGGGGATAAGGGAGAATGTCTGGCAGAAAAGCAGGCACCAAGCCCCAGGCAGAGAGAATGGCCTTGTGCTAAGTCCCCTGGGCAGAGAAGTCATGTAAATTAATGGCAGAGCCAAGTCCAGAAACTGACTCTTCTCCTTCCCTGTTACAGTCAGGAAAGTCCCCAGTTCAGTCTGTTCTGGAAAGAATGTAGTAGTAGGTCACTGTCTATTTAGCTCCAAATTGATTAAAATCATCACCCAAAAGCTTGTACCCAATCAGAGAACTCTTAATATTTAGAATTCCATTGACTCTCAAGAGGAAACTATAATTGCCTATTAGTCATATTTGCAGCTGGCACCAAATTATGAGAAACAGTATGCACTGTTTGTGCATGTGTGTGTGTGTGTGTATGTGTGTGTTTGTGTGTGTGTGTGAAGAGATGGATAATAAGAGAATGCAGAAATGCATAGAAGGGTTGAGAAAATAAATAAATAAAGAGATTGGTAAAGAAGAGAAGCATTTAATAATTTACTTTAATTATATGATTGATTCAGAATGGACTACATACCACAAATGGATAGAGATGATGCTCTTAAAACCTCCCCAAAACCTATCAGTGTTTGTTCAAAAGAGTTCATTTCTAATCCAAATTATGCGAAGCTGTCCGTATTGCAGTTGAAGGGTTCTAAGTATAGCAAACGTTAGCACAGAACAAAAAGAAACACCACCCACTTAAAGCTAAAAGACGCAGCATGGCTGAAGCCCTTCTCCTCCAAGTAGAAACAGCCAGTGCACTGAAGGGCTTACTACAGGCAAGGTACTCACAAAGAGAAGTTTCCCAAAATAGCAAGCCCATTATTGTGGCTGGCCTGAAAGATCCCTTCACATGGACTAATTAATTATACCTCCATCCATTTGCTGAATAAAAGGACCGCATCAATGGAGGTTCCCTTTCAAGACTGTCCACCCCGTTGTCTCATCGTTTGGCTTTCTTCCCAAATGGCATCCACAAATGAAGCCAGAGCCCCTGTTCTCTGCTGCTTCTCCTCGTTCCCTTTCCCTGTCTTTTCTCACTACTGTTCAGAGGGGCAGGCTTCGGCAATGGCTGTAGATTGCCCAGCCGAATTGGGCTCCTTTAAGAGTTGGTCTATGGCCTAGAAACTTGTCCTGCCTTTATAAAGGCCTCCCCCACCTGAGGACACCTCAGCTTCAAGAACTACCTTACCGTTATAAAACGAGATGCATTGCACAGAGCAGGATTGATGAATGGAGAGCCCCCTTCCCTCCCCTTGCGGGAGTTCTGAACCCATGGTCCTATTCCTCCATCCACTCCTCCTTTGATAACTAGTGTTTGAATCATTCTCCAGATTCTCATCTCGGCCAGACACCACAACAGCCTGGAGTTTGATGGGGCCATCAAGTTGAGTGCTGTTGGTAGGTGGGAGGTGACACCACATCTTTGGAACCCAGAGGCCAATCCCACAAGAGAAGGCTGACGAGGGGCCACAGAGTGGAGAGGGCTCAGTTCATGGTAGACAACTCATTACAACCAGCGTAGCGTCACTTCACCATGTGAAGTAGACTAAACGACAGCCCCTAGAGCACATCAGGTCGTAATCCCTGGAACTTGTAAATGTTACATTATTTAGAAAAAGGATCTTTGCAGATGTGATTAAATTAAGGCTCTTGAGGTGGGGAGGTGATCCTGGCTTATCTGCTGAGCCATAAATAGCAGCACAAGTGCCCTTATAAGAGAGAAGCAGAGGGAGATTACACATGGACACACAGAGAGAAGGTGACATGAAGAGAGGCAGGGACCAAAGTGATGTGGCCACCAGCCAAGGAATGCTGGCAGTCACCAGAAGCTGGAAGAGGCAGGAAACAGATTTTCCCCCTAGAGCTTCTGGAAGGAGGCCTTGCTGATATCTTGAATTTGTCCCAGTGAAACTGATTTCAGACTTCTGGTCTGCAGAACTGTAAGAGAATACATTTCTGCTGTTTTAAACATCACCCAGTTTGTGGCAATTTGGTACAGCAGCTCCAGGAATTAATACATCAGGTGTGGAATACAAACAGAGGCCTCATCCAGGTGAGACACACCTTTCTTATCTGGCTTTTCCCAGAATTAGGCGTGGCTGGTTAATTTTAGCATTGATGTCAGATATTGACTGAATGTGAAAGGTGCTGCAGAACAATATACCAGGCTTTGTAAAACCCAAGCAGTCCAAGGAGGGGATGGCCCATGATAGAGTTAAGGCAGCACTTTCATTAGAACGTGTGCTGCAGCAGAAACAGCCCAGACAGACCTGGCAGACAAGGTTTCTAGGTTGATATTGGGCTGAAGTTACAACCTTTTCACGACACTAGACCATTTAGATATAACATTGAGCTGGAACATATGTTAGCACTCACCCGGTTCAACCCAGGTCTTTGGGTCACACGGCAAGCCTGTAGCGAAGACTCACCTGGGATCAGCCAGGCCCTGACTCCTGGTCCCCTGGTGGTTTTATTTCTGCTCTACCTACCTAGCATGGCTCAGCAGTTCAGATAATTTCTGGTCCTCTTGTTTCTCTGGCTGTGTGTGAGACATATTAAGTTAAAATCATTCCAGAGGGCTTAGACTGAGTCAGAATCAGTGTATTTAGGAAACAGGCCTCTGACTCGGCACCACAATGTGTTTTACAAGCATCAGGACACGGGCTGTCCTCCTTCTAGTTCCCTGTTCAACGGCCCTTTCTCTTCTTTCGCCTTCTGCAGGCCCAGAGGGCAGCCGAGCCTGGGACTTCTCCCAGGAGCAGTGGGGAAGCATAAGCAGCACAAAAGGGAACTTCTTGGACCTTGAGAACGATCAATCACATAATGACAGGGACTCAGTGAACCTTTAGAAGAGGGAGGGCATGGCCCCTCCTTCTCTTTAACTGGAGATTACATTCAGGAGAAGGGTGCATAGGGGGAAGTTTCACAGTTCTCTCTTTCTCTCTCTCTTCTTTTGTCCCATGATCTCAGAGCTCGAGCCACGCCCTCCTCCGTGGGATACAGCCATCTATCAGCCACCCTTGCAGGACTTTGCATTCCCTCTAGGCCTGGAGTGGTTCTCAAGCCAGGACGGACGCACCGAAAGCAGCTGGGGTGCTTTTAAGTTGATCTGATACCTGGGTCCCAACCCCCAGAACTCTGATTTATTTGGTCTGGGGCAGAGCCCAGGCATCAACATTTTAAATAAGCTCTACAGATGATTCTAATGTGCAGCCAGGTTGAGAACCACTGGACCAAAGTGGTTCTCCAACTTTTTTGTTTTGCATCCCTTCTCAACAAATTGTGAAAATCATGCATGCCCACCCCTCCTCATCACACGTCATAAGCTTAAATAAGTTAAAATAGTTGCACAGGATATTATTTCTGGCATATTAGACACAGTATCAATATGGACATTTTAAAATAAAACTATTTAAATTTATCCAATGATATCCAAATACTATTGTGATTTGATATCTTCCATTATCCATTTAAAATACATAAACCATTTGTTTTATAACCACTTCTTTTTCTCCTTGAAATCACATTTCCATTGCATTTCTCTCGCAGAATATTATCTTAATACAATATATTTTTATGCTTGAAAGCCTTTTGTTGATCACTCAGTCTTACTTCTCTGCTACAAAAATATGTATGTGAATTGAAATCTTTCCGTGTTCTTAATGCTCCAAGTGTTAAGTTTTTTCTTGATCTTCACCGTTAGTAGTAAGCATTAATCAAAACAACATAAAGATATTACAAATTGATTATTAAATGTGAATATAGTTATTAAACAGGAAAAGTAAAATTATTTATGAAATGCATTCCTCAACAAGCTGGATGAACTTGCTTTTTTTTTGTTTTGTTTTTCTTTTCCATTTAGCTCATGTATTTCTACAAGCATCAGGGGCACGGGCTCTCCTCTTTATATTTCACCGTTCACCATCCCCTGAATTAGTCAGGTTTAGCAACAATTCTATTTTCATCCTTCATTTTATAGAGCCATGTGCTGACAAACATTTGCTTACCTAAATAAGTAGGTAAAACAGAAGGGTTTCTCATATGGAAATAGCACTCATTTCTTTGATATCCTTCTAAAATATATGTCCCCAATTTTTCAACTCTCAGTTGATAGGCAGGTTAAGTACACCTTCAGTTTTGCTCTAGGCAGAGTTGGAAACCACTTGATTTGCAAAAGGATTTGCTACCCCTTCATTAGAGTCACTCACTTTCTCACTCTCTAGGAAGTTCACCAAAAAGCTTTACCCAGACTTATCGAGGGACTCAACTACGCCAGTTACTCTTCTACTTGGAGGCACATTTTTATACCTGATAAACTCACAAAGGGTTAGAAAAACAGACATTAATTTCAATTCTCCTTTACCAATATAATTAAATATTTGTATTAAATTTTAAGATTAAGCTTTTTTTTCCCCCAAAAAAAGATTTTACTCTTTCAGTATAGATAGACTGTCTTCTGTGTAATCTAAATGGCAAGGCCAGTCCTCACCATCAAGTCAACTAGCCGAATTAGATTTACTTTCTGTTAGAAAAAGTCCAACTTTATTTTTTAATTCAAATGATTTTGTTCATAGGTGTTTTTCAGGATGCAATCCGTTGTATTTCTGACTCTTAAATCTAAGACATAGAGAGATAAGGCATGGAGCCCTGCCGTGAATTTGGTGCCTGGATGAAATAAGGCTTAGCTGCCTTCAGCATGTTTTACTCTCATGGGGTTCTATCTAAGAAGAGGTACAATTCTGTGACAACCAGTGTAGGGGATGGGTTATGGAGAAAGAGGCAAGATGTGTTAGTCTGGTTCCTCCAAGAAGCAGATGCCTTTATTAGGGGAAACAATGGTGAGAGAAAATTGAGGGGCAAGGGTTTTGGGGGAAGGCTGAGAGAACTGTCAAACCACAATCCAACTCCAAAACCACCTGAAGGAGAGAGAGGGAGGAAGTATCCCAGGCTGCCAAGCCATCTAAAAAAGGTTCGGCAAAGCCATTAGCCAACGTTGACCTTCCAAAGAGTACCGTAACTCCCACTATCCTGGCTATACTCAGACATTGGCTGGAAAGCATGGCACTAGATTGTGTACATTTGTAAGAGTTGGAGGTCTGCGAGGTGTCTTCTTACGGCTACCCCAGAAAATATTTAAATGAAAATCATCATCACTGCTTGTTGCCTTAAGCTTTTAATAGATTTGAAATAAGAACATCACAACATGGGCCCAAATACCCCATTTCTTATGTCCTGATTAGACCCTTAAAGGTAATATATTTAGGACTGGGGAAAATGCAAGGACCAAGTTGGGTTTGTAGTATCTTGAGTAAAGGAAGCAAATGTTAATGCTTCAAATTATCCTTCTGTTTGGCACCTGCAATGTTTTAAATATCCCTAGTAAGATTCTGGATGGGCAAGAGGTTTGTCTTTGTGGGAGAGGGATGATTATGAATGGACACGTGGGAAAGGACTCCTTGTACCTAAGCTGGGACATCCCTATATTGACATCCCCTTGGACATCCCAGGGAGTCTATGCCAGTTTGGACCCTCCAAGAAGCAGATGCCAAGATGGAATTAAATATACAAGAGATTTATTGGAGAAACACCAGTGAAAGATAAAGAGGAGAGGAAGCAGGAGTAGGCGGGGAGAGCCTTCAGACCACAATTTGATCTGAAACCTGTCAAAGGAAAGAGGGAAGAAAGGAGGATTGGGGGGGAGGAGCCTCAGACTGTGGGGCATCTGCCAGGCAGATGGAGAACCCTCCTTCTAGAGATGGAAAATGGCTGGCAGATGCCAGGGAGAAGGGCGACAATGAGTTCACACAGGATATGGACACTCCAGACCTCTGCAGTGGTCATTTAGCCTTCAGAACAGGGGTTCTCAACCCTGGCTACACACTAGAATGTCTGGGGAGCTTCTCAAAATCCTGATGCCCAAGCTGCGCTGCAGACCAGTTATGTCAGAACCGTCTGGAGGTGGAAGCCAGTATTCGGAATTTTTAATGCTCCCCAGGTGATTCCAATGTGCAATCATGGTTGAGAACAACTGCACTAGTGCCTAACATATATGCACTGAATAAATATTTGGTGAATGAATATCAGGAAGAGAACTGAAAAGAGGAGGCAAAAAATTAAGAAACTGAAAGCGATGGTTTTTAATCAAATGGAAGACACTAAGATCCTCATACAGAATGTATACTTTTTTCTTTTTAAAAATTTTATTCTGTTAACATATGGATAACATAAATTCTGCTATTTTAACCATTTTAAGTATACATTTCAGGGGCATTAATTACATTTACAATGTTGTGCTACCATCACCAACATCCATTACCAAAACTTTTTCATTGCCCCAAATAGAAACTCTGCAACCATTAAGCAATAACTCCCCATTCCCACTTCCCCCAGCCCTTGGTTACCTCTAATCTACTTTCTGTCTTGATGAATTTTCTTGTCCTGTGTGTTGCATATAAATGGATTCATATAATATTTGTCCTTTTGTGTCTGGCTTACTTCATTTAGCGAAATGTTTTCAAGGCTCATCCATGTTGTAGCATGGATCAGAACTTAATTCCTTTTTATGGCCAAATAATATTCCATTGTACGAATATGTCACTTTTCAATTATTCATTCATCTGTTAATGGGAGAAAAGAAACACCCTTTTTAAAAAAGATTTTGTTTCTTTTGTTTATTTTTTTCTTTATTAGACAAGTTGTAGTTTCACAGAATAATCATGCAAGATACACTCCTGATTTAGAAACAGCTGTACTGAGTTGGCTATCAGAACTCTGCGCCCCCATCAAGAATTAGAAGGGAAAATGGTGCTCTCAGAAACAGATTCACCACCAGCAGCAGCAGGAAGGAAAAAAAAGACAGCCTAAGAACAAAGCAAGAAATACAAACCCTACAAAGCAGGATACAGAACTCCAAGGAGAGCTGTCCAGGGCCATTTAATCTGAGGGCAAACTGACCCGCCCAGCCCTGTTTCCCCGAAGGTGTCATTGTATTAGAAGAACTGCACAGTAATTGGTGTTCATCATGGCGACTGAGTCATCAAGCACAGGTGAAGTTCTGCTGGGTTTTAACTGTTTTAAGAAGTAAGACCACTGAGCTTGTGTGACGCCTGGGTAGAACAGGCTGTTCTGACAGGGATGGAGATCTGTTTTTGGAAGGCTTGATGGGGTTAGTAGTTGGCAAAAGCATCATTTAAAACTGGAACCACTTTCTACTTTCTAAGAGATGGATATGAAATTTGCCTTTGGGGCAGGCTGTCCCCTTTTGTCTTTTTCAGTGAAAGCCCCTCACTGAGGGTAAAACAAAGGTAAAGCTTTTTTGGAGAGAAAACCTGAATTGGGGAAAGTGGTATACATGTAAATTTCTTAGACTGAGGAGTTAAGCTTTTCCTTGGTTTTTCACACTAAATGTCTCTTTTAGTGGAGACTTATTTTCTTAGAAGAGCTCTTACTTTCCTTGGCAGGGAGGTAGATTGCTCTATGTCTGTAAGGTAGTGCCTGCTCCGTGGGGGTCCTGTGTGTGCTTGAATAAGCAGGTGTTTGTAGGAGATTTAGAGCTGAGTTGTGGGAGCAAGAGGGCCCTGCAGACTTGATCTTGTCCCCACACTGAAGGAAAGACTGCAAAGGAAGTGGACTGGTAGCCACAGTGACAACTTGGATGCAGGCTAATTAAAGCCTGAATACCCCAGAATAAAGGGAGGTAGGTTGCTACTTTCTATGTAATTTCATTTGTCCCACTCTAGACTACAATGCAAAACCACCCCTCTTGCCAGGGAGGAGGGACTTTGCAGAGAAGAGTGGCCATTCCCAGCATACTGGCCCAAGGCTAGGTCTGGAATGAAAACTTAGAAGGTGAGCTGTGGGCAGAGTGAGGGGGAAAGGTCCTTTTCCTCTCTGCACCTCCGTGTCAGTTTTTCTGGACACCATGTACAGCAGTGGGGGAGCTGGCACTTACCATCTGGAAGTAGATTGAGAGCTAAATCTGGTTAGGGACTCTGCAGATGGGTCTTGGCTGGAAGTCAGAGTGTAGCCACATCTACTTGCACTTACCAGATGTTCTTAAGGTTGTTATTTTCCTTTTTCTGTCCTCTAAACAAAATTTCAGTAAAGTTTATTGGAAGCGACTGCCTGGTCTCTGAGATGATTTCGGGGTGACGGGGAAGGCCTGTCCCATGGCGAAATAGGCAGCAGAGGGGGCCAGAGAGTGCTATGAGCAGGGGTCACCAGCAGAGGGCAGAGGCGCAACGGAGCCGCGACCTCTCGATGCATTAGCCGGAAGGGAAGAGGGGGTAGCAGCATAAGGCCAGAATGGAAGCCCAGGAGGGCCCTGCTCTTGGGCATGGCTGAAGCAGCACCAGGGGCTCAGAGAAATCCTGGAGGATACATTGACGGGTGCCAATTCCTGATAATAAACAGGTCAGAGTTTGAGACTTTAATTTGGGTATTTGGTGGAAACAGTCTCTAACTACAAACTGCTGGGCCTTAAACATTTGGGAAACACTTGGAATCAGAAAATCTATTTCAAAAAATATATCCACCACTATGTGGTGTATGGCAATGCACCCAAAGACTCTCAGTCTCAGCTTCCTTATGTGCAAAAGAGATCTCTTAAGGTTTAGGATAAAAGAGGTAAAGCTCAAATATGCTTTGTAAATCGTACAGATTTAAAGTACTATTTCAAAGTACTTTAAATCTGTACCATGCAGATTTAAAGTAGTGTTTTATCTTTGAAAGTTTTCCAATGAAAATGGTGAATTAAAAAAAAATTCTTTTAAAAATTTAGCATTAAAAAATTTTTGCTTTTAAGTAGATAAGCATCACTTGTCTGATAAGTGCATTTATGTGGCCCTTGAATTCCTGAATATGAGGTTTAATTAGGTATGACAGTGTCCTGTTAAATTCAGTACCATCGGGTTAGCCCTGTGCTCCAGACCCTTAGCACGTCTCATCCTTTTCCCACTTAAACAGCAGACCGTGAAACATAGTAAGAAGGCAGAGATTCCCTTTTCATCTAATTTTAATTTGGATCTGATTTCAGTCAAGATCCAGATAAAATGCTTGTTCTTCATCCCAGCAGTTTGTTTCCCAGATCCAGAGAGTGACACACAACACGTACCTAACGATGGCAGTGCTTTGAATGCCTGGGCCAGCGGCACTTTTGTTACTGTTTGGTTTTTTCCTACAACAAGGACTTCTCCTTAGCTGCCTGGGAAGGACAGCTGACTAATTAGATGAAATGCAGCCCACTCAGGGTCCTTTAAGCGTCTCAATGTTGTGAGCCGTGCAGTTGTCCCTTTGTAATGCTGGCACATAGAAGAGGCACAATAAGTAGTTGCATTAATAACTTATCAACATTGTTTATTCTTTAGGAAAACTAAAGTCGAGTCACATGAAAGAAGCATCGAGGCTAATGGTTTCCCTTTCAAATGGTTAGTGATGAAAAATCAGCCCTTTGGAGAGTCTGTTTTTATTCTGTTTTTAGAAGCTGCACCAAACCTGTACTCCTCACAGGGAGGACATATGCACACAGGCATCTGATACAACCCCTGTGCACTTGTCACCACTTCTGCACCCTTCTGGGCTGACGTGCCCCACGCTGCTCCCCTGATTTTCCCATACATGGCCAGAAGCTGTGAGCTCTCAGCATTTTTCCCTTTAGCAGTTCTGAAAGCTCTGGCAGCTGCAGGTGTGTTCACCTCAGCCCTTCTAAGCAGAAAGCACGGAATCGGAGGGCGACGGAGGACTGTCTTCACATACAAAAGCCACTTTCATTCAGCATTTTGTATCTAGTCCTTCTACTGTGAGAAGGGGAATGGGAAGATCTTTGACCAGATTGAATTTCACACAGGATTTTTTTTAATTGGGTGACTAAAGATTTTGAGCACCTTTTTGTGGGCTTATTGGCCAATTGTGCCTCTTCTTTTGTGAAGTCAAGTTGTCTACTATTTTTTAATTGGGTTGTTTCTCCTTTTATTGTTGATTTGTAGGCGTTCTTTATATATTCTGGAAATAAGTCCTTTGTCAGATGTACGTGTTGTGAATATTTTTTCCCAGAGTGTTAATCTGTCTATTCATTTTCTTAATGGTATCTTTCAAGACCAGAAACTTTTAGTTTTGATGAAGTCCATCTTATTGGTTTTTTCTTTCATGGTTAGTGCTGTGTTCTGTCCAAGGAAACTTTTGCCAACCCCAAGGTCATGAACTTATTTTATTTTGTTCTAGAAGCTTTGTGGCTCTGGGTGTTACGTTTAGGCTATGATTCATTTTGATTTAATTTTTGTATATAAAGTACAATAGGGATTGGGGTTATTTTTTTTCACACATATGTACAGTTGATCCAGCAATATTTTTTAAAAAGGCTTTCCTTTCTCCTTTTGAATTAAGGCCAAAAGTTGGAAGTAGTCCAAATATCCATCAACATGCAAATGGATAAACAAATTGTGGTCTATTTGTACAGTGGAATACAACTGAGCAATAAAAAAGAACAAAATACTAAGACATGAATCAACATAAATGAATCTCAAGGCTTTAAAAAAAAACTGAAGACAAAAGAGTTCTTACTGTCTGATTCTACTTACGTGAAATTCTAGAACAGACAAAACTAATCTATAGTGACTGAAAGCAAATCAGTGCTTGCTAAATTGGGGTGTGGAAAGTTTCCTGGTGCAATGGAAATATTCTATATCTTGTTTTGGGTGTTCATTACAAGTGCATATGCAGTTGACAAAATTTCATCTGCCTGAACACCTAAAAGCTGTTGTATGTTGATTATACCTCAGTTTAAACATTTATTAGAGCGAGAAAAAAAAAGAATGTGAACCTTCCTGGACTATGCCCAAGAAATAGCAAAGTTCCTCCCTCTCTGCAGAAGGCTTTTTGCTGAGAGCTAGGAAAGAGAGGAGACCACGCCGCACACTTTACTTCTTGCTCCCATGACTGTGGGATAGGTTCTTTCAAAACATTGGCTAGAAGATTTGCAGTCAAAACCAGCTGAGTAAACAATGGGACTTTGGTGAGTTGGTTTTTCCTCCTCCCTGTTTGGAAATCTGAGCCTGTTGTATCTTTGTCAAGCACATTTCATTTAGAAAATCATTTACATTTGCACAAAATCATGGCTGCAGCCCATCTGCTCAACAATATGTAAGATCCAACACTCGTGAGCAACGTGCGTTGATCTTGGTGGGCATATGAACTTGAATGCTTGGGATTCAAGTTCTTCTAAAATAACCTCCAGCTCCATCCAGTTACCATTGCCGTTCGTTTCTGACATTTTCTTTAGGATGTCACAATTAACATCCAGTTTAGGGAAACTGAATTATTGGGGGGCTTTAACTTCCCAATCACTACACCAGATTTTCTGCTTCAGTTGAGCAGGTTGTGTTGGCAGTTGTAGAGCGGTGTGGGCTAGAAAGGAAGTTGTTTATTTGTTTCTACCTGATGGTTATTTCACTGGAGTATGATTTGTAACAATGAAACAGCTGGAGCAGCGACATGATTCATATTAATATATGCATGGAAACGGATTAGGAATGAAATTAACATAATTTCTGTGCTTCGTTTTCCCTCAGAAGTTGCGACTACTGGCTTATTTACAGTCTGCTGTGAGCACAGCCAGACAGCTCTGTTGCTGGGCAGATGGTCAGGAAGGGGAGGCCATGTGCTGGAGATCACGTGGGTGAATGTTAATATTACGGTGTGTGGGGACAGCTCTTCAAAGGGGTCAGAGGCAGGAGGAGAGAGCAGATGGCAACCCAGGCTCCTCTTGCTTTCCAGAATTCTTAACCCTTCCCTTGAGTCCCTTTGTTCTAGTTTCACCTGCCAGAACTTTAGAGAGAAGGCAAATGGGGAGTCACAGCAAGGTGCCGGCACTGGGCCTGCCAGGGCAGAGCCTTGGGGAAGGCGGCAACCCGAGAAGGGGTCGCAGCCACAAGACGCAAGGGCACCAGTGGGCAGCTGGGGTTGTAACACAGCGAGAAGACAGGCTCTGAGCTACTAGCACCAAAGGACAGGCCAGGAGAACAGTCCACAGGCCACACACACTCTCAAAGCAGGGATGGGGTGGGAGGCTGGGGAGAAGGCATAGAAGCACCCTGCTCTCAGAGCAGAAATCTGGTCAGGGTGACAGGAAGTTGAGCGTGAGTTCTCTGATACTGAGACGAAGTCCTCGGCCATCCAGGAGAAACCAGAATCAGCCTCAGAAGACAGAGGCCCGGGTGGGAAGTGAATGCGTGGCCAGAAAGCAGGCTTAGGGAGGTGGCCATTAGATAGTCTTCTGTCTCTTTCCCCCTCAGTCATCCATTACAATCCATTTCCTCAGACCAAGACTCACTCCCACAACTGGGGAGGAAAACCCCCTGGTACAGAAGGGGAAAGAACCCCTGTCCCCCAGCCCAAGCCTCTCTCTCAATTATTTCTTACTATGGTTATTGTTGTTGTTATTTTGTCGTGAGAAAAAGTGAGCATGTGGTAGAAAGATGCCAGGAGTGTTACACTAATGGTTGTCCTCCCATGAAACATGAAGCAAGTGGAAAAGTAGTTCCAGCCCCATTCAATAGTTGGTTTTCAATATACATTTGGGTGAATGAACGCCTAACTTAGGAGTATCTCCTTGCTTTTTGTGCCCTACACCATTCATATTTCTCAATCATAAAAGCTTTTTAGTCCTGAATAGTTTCCAATTAAAATTAAATACTCTGGAAAAGCATAAAGCCCTAAGAGCTAATGTCTTGGTTACGCCAATTGAAATACAACTTGGCAGCAAATGGGGATTCAGTGTAGACAATTCTCAGAGGAACCTGACAGGTAGGGGGAAAACAATCAAGAGGAAGGAGAGAGGAACCGTGACTAAACTTGTTTTGTTCTGGTCTGCAGAAGTTAATGAGAAAAAAATACAAAACAAATGTGATGCTCTAGAGGTCATTTGCCATTGTTTTCTTGGCAGTTTAACATCTGACCCATCTTCTGGTGTTTGGGGGTCCCTGCCTCGTGTGTTTGGTGGTCTAACTTCCATTAGAGAAAACGGTGTTACTCACTTTCGCAGCCTGCCTTGCAGCTGGGCACAGCATGTGGCCAGACCCTTCCGATCATTGAATCCAGAGCAATTATGGAGTGGCAGGAAGTTTGAGTTCTTGGACCAAGGGTGGCAATATGCTACACCAGCATATGGTGGCCAAGAGAGGATGGCCATGGTAGACCAACTCCATAGAAGGTTCTGGGACATTGTTCCTAGCTGTTTAGCTCTGAGCATGGTTATTCAGCCCTTCCACATCTGTGAATCATCCAAGCTCTCTTTTTAAGAACTGCGTCAAGATATACTTCACGTACCACAAAATCCACTCTTTTAAAGTATAAAATTTGATGGTGTTTAGAATATTCTGAGAACTGTGCAGCCACCAAAACTATCTAATTTTAGGGAATTTTAATCACCACTGATCCTCCCCTCCATACACACCAAAAACAAACAAACAAACAAAAATAAAACCCATACCCTTAACAATTGTTTTGGTTTTCTGAGGCTGCTGTAATTATTTACTACTAACTGGAGGGCTTAAAACAACAGAAATTTGTTGACTCGTGGTTCTAGAGCCCGGAAGCTTCAGTCGAGCTGTCAGCAGGGCTGTGCCTCCTGAGGTCGGTCAGTTCTGGTGGTGGCCTGCCATCGATCCAGGGCGTTCTGCAATGGAACTCCATCTCTCTGTCTGTCTGTCTTTCTTCTCTCGGTCTCTGTCCTAATTTCCTCTCCTTATAAAGACACCAGTCATATTGGATTAAGGGCCCACCCTAATACATCTGGCCTCATCTTAACTAGTAACATCTTCAAAGATCCTATTTCCAAATGGGGTCACACTTATGGGACCAGCAATTAAGACCCGAACATATCTTTTGGGGGGACACAAGTCAATCCATAACAGCAGTTACAACCCCTCTTCCCTCCTTCCCTCAGCCCCTGGCAGCCACTAATCTACATTCTGTCCCCATGGATTTGTCTTTTCTGGACATTTCATATAAATGGAATCACACAATATGTGGCCTTTTGAGTCTAGCTTCTTTCCCTTAGCATGATGTCTTCATTTGTAACATAGATCGGTACTTTGTTCCCTTTTATGGTCAAATAACATTTAATTGCGTGGATATACCATATTTCATTTATCCATTTATCTGTTGACAGACATTTTGATTTTTTTCTCACTTTTTGGCTATTATAAATAATAATTCTGTGAACATTTGTGTACAAGTTTTTGTGGACCTACATTTTCAATTCATTCGCAACTCAGTGGTTGTGTTGGGCGCATTAGTTGTACCCTAGCCACTGTAGAGGGGTGTTCTGGTTACACATAGGATATGTATAGGACCTGACTACAGTTTTGCTTTGACTGTGGGTACCATGTGCTTTTTTGCACTGATCCTACTCTTGCACTTGTCCTCCCCCTGTTTTCCCAGCAGGTCTCAGACTCTCGATGCCAGCCTCTTCCCGGCTCCATGTTCCACTGGGGTCCCAACCCAGCTCTGCCAGAACACGTGACAATTAACTCCTCTCACCACTTTGCCCACTCTTGGCCGTCTTCAGTCTGATATTCCTGGTTATATGAGCTGTCTATTGTCACTGGAACAAATTACCACAATCTTAGTGGCTTAAAAAAAACCCATAAATATATTCTCATACAGTTCTGGAGCTTGGAAGTATGAAATCAGTTTAACTGGGATAAAGTAGCGATATTGGCTCGGCTTGTTCCTTCCAGAGGCTCTAGAGGAGAATCTGTTTCCTTGCCTTTCGCTTCTAGAAGCCACCTATGTACATTGGCTCATGTCCCCTTCCTCCATCTTCAAAACCAGCAGTGTAGCATCTTGCTTCTGTGTCCCATCACCTTCTATCTTTATGATCAATCTCCCTCTACCTTCTTCCTATAAGGACACTTGTGTTTGTATTTTGGGTCCACATGGAAAATCCAAGATACTCTCCCCATCTCAAGATCTTAATCACATCTGCAAAGTCCCTGTTGCTATATGATGTAGCAGTCACAGGCTGTGGGGATTAGGACATGGATATCTTTGGGGGTCATTAGTCATCCTCCCACACCAGGTGTATTCTGTGTGTGGCATCTCTTCTGACTGGTTGGGGTCTGTGCCAGTTGCCTATATTTTGACTCTGACCAGTTGTCAAATATTCTAAATATCATCCCTGTTATCAGCCCTCTTTGTTAGAGAACTGAGTAAATATGAGTTTGTAGGGGGCTGATACAGATGGCTAGTGAGCTCAAAAATGACTGAAACCATTCATGTCTAGGTGTATTAAAGTGTGAGTCAAGATAAGAAAACCATTGACAAGAAAAGTGCAGGAATGTGTTAGTGATATGAGATGAAATGCCAGAGACAGTTAAAAGAAAAGCCACAAGAAAATAAAGAGCAAAGTTTCTTGACCTGTTGAGCAGCTAATAAGCCAATGGCTGAGAGAGAGCTTTCTGGAATTTCAATTTGACCTGAATCCCAGGGAGAAGGTCAGCCTGGCGAACCAATCAGGAAGGACTTGTTTCTGTGCAAGAAAGTGAGGCTGAATCCAGAGCAGGCTCAGATGTGGAACGCCGGGTGGGACTGACCAGAAACAGCCCAGAACTGAGAATGCAAGTGTGGAACAATTATTTCCCACCCAGGTCTCAGAACCTGTATTGGGAGCCCATGGCTTGCCTCCCTCCCTCCGTGCAATTCTTCCCAGAGATTAATCACTGGATCAGCTACATGAGAATCACTTAGTAAAGGCAGGATCTGGACCTTTTCCCAGAACCATCAGAATTTCTGAAGGTGGGGTCCTGGAATCTGCATTTTAATAAGAACAGATCATTCTAACATGCTGAAGTTCCCGGGCAAGAACACTGCGACTGGCATACATGAGGAGGCTCGGGAACACCATCTTTTCATAGGATTTGATACAGTGTTTTGAGTCACCCATGAGCACAGGACAAACAGTCATCATTGGAAGAGACCCCAGAATCATCCAGGATCTGAGAGGGCAGATGGGTTTCTATTCGCTTGCCAACTGTGTTTGGTAGTGGCTGCCTGGATCGGAGTGTTAAGATAAATCAGTAGGCCTGGCCTGGGCTTGGATGGGGAAGACAGCAGTGATGAATTAGTAATATCTTCCAGGACCACAGGCTGGGGCGGGGGCTTGTGCCTTACTGTCATTTTCTCCTAGAAAGACCTAGCTAAACATTCTTGTTGTGTGGTGAGATACAGAATACAAATAGAAGACTGGATGGAAATATATATGTACACCTTAAAGAACAAAAACAAAACCCATCCTTTACAAAATTTCTCTAGATAGCAGTTTCCAAAATCTCCTTGGGTAACACGTTGCATTGTCTTACAACTTTCTTAATGTCTAATTTAAATAAATCCCTTTTGGCATAATTTAAGCCCAGTCCCTTTCATTCTGTCCTCAGGGGAAAACAGAACAGCTGCTCCTGCTCTCTCGTTCAATATGCCTCCCTATTTTTAAGAATTCAGTTCTCCAGAAAAAAACATTAATGAGAGTCTTCTATTTTAATGAGTTACTTGTTTGGTGGGTTGGCATTTTTCTCCCCCAAGCTCAAAATTCTTGGTTACAGAGAAACGTTAGAATAGAGCACTGAGAGCAGAGGGAATTGGGAAATCATTCAGCTCCCCCTTTTCACAGACGGGGCAAGAGGCCCAGAGAAATGGAAGACCTGGCTTACCCAAACCGCAAAATAAGAACTAAGACCAAGCTATCCTGCCTCTTATTTCAGAGTTGCTTCTATTGGACCGTGATATTTTAACAATAAGTGTGGTTTGAAGAGAGAGAATAAGCAGGATCAAACAAGTCTTGGGGTTCATGTTCCATGCACATCAGTGGCTTCCTACCTCAAGCCCCTGGGTCTTTTTGCCAAAGGGCTTGCTCTGGTCTCAGGAACCGGCCAGATACCATGCCTGGGGCAGGACAGAAGGACAGGGGTATTAATTTCCTAGGAGCAGTCCTTAACCAATGACGATGGGAATGGATGCATAAATAGCCCCAAGCCCTCACCCCCTCCTTGCTGGGATGATTCTGAGCTCACCAACGTGCCCTTTATTCGTTTTCTCTTACCCTCTCTCACTTTCCTACTTCCTCACCGGGCTTTCCAAGATCACCTCCCAGATAAATTACTTGCCTCGAATCCTTACTTCAAGATCTTCTTTTGGGAGAAATCAAACGAAGACAGGGCTTTACAAGTAGACACAAAACAGCTCAGCAGGAGCTGTGAATTCAGGGAACTGGACCGTGGCTGGATTTCCAATGATGAGTAATCTTCAGGACTAGCTGCATAATTTATGGGGCCCATCACAAATTGAAAATGCAGTGTCCCTTGTTGAAAAGTACTAAAAATTTTAAGACGGCTGCAGTAGACGCCTTAAACCAAGCGCAGGGCTCTCCGGAGCTCGGTGTCCTGTGTGAAGGCACAGACTGCCCTCCATGAAGCTGGCCCTGGCAGACTTCCTATATGAGAATTAGTTCTGACAACAAGGGCCCCCATTTGTAGAGCCCAGACTGTGTGCCAGGCCCCTTAGGTTGCATTATGCCATTCATTCCTCCTGACAACCTCATGGAACAGATATTATTTATTGGAAAATCTACTGTGCATGCACAACAGGATGCTCTGTGGGATTTTTCCTGTTGTTCTGGAATCATGAGTAAGATTGAAAGCTACAAAAAAAAAAAAAAAAAAAAAAAAAAAGGCGTACCCACTGCAGTGGGCAGAATAATGCCCCCCCGCCAAGATGTCCCCAGAACCTGTGAAGAAGGAAGAAGGGACTTTGCAGGTATGATTTCTCTGGATTACCCAGATGGGCCCAACCTAATCATGAGTCCTTAAAAGAACCTGCCATCAGAAGAGACGTGGCTATGGAAGAAGCATCAGGGAGACGAAATATCGCCAGCTTGAAAGGTAGAGCAAGGGGTCCTTTAGCCAAGGTGTGTGGGTGGCCTCCAAGCTGGAAAAGCCAAGAAAACAGCTTCTCTTCTAGAGCCTCCAGAAAGCAAATGCAGCCTGCTGACACCTTGGTTTTAGCCCAATAAGGCTTGTGTTAGACTTCTAACCTACAGAACTATAAGCACTATGTTTGTGTAATTTGTTACAGAAGCAATAGGAAACTAGTATATGCATGTTCTAAATAAAGGAAGTGGCCAACAGTCATCCAGATACCTTTCTCCAGAGTTGAGGCAGATGTAGCACACTCATCATTCCCAGCCCCAGTACCCACCTGTCCCCAGTCAATACTAGGTGAGGCCGGTGGGATGGGGGGGGGGGGCATGGCCAGCAGCCTTAGGGAGTAGGCAGGGTTTCCTTACGAGCGAGGGGCTTCTCCTTCCTTTCTCAAGGAGATGCTTTTCCCTCCTCAAAGCAAGTAAGGGAGGCACTCCTAGGAGAATCTGGGTGCTTGCTGGTAGTGGAAACTGGCGTCTTGTTCCCCAGCTGGGGACTTCCGAGGTGCAGTATAGAACAGTGAAAGTGCTTGGGGCATCTGACCATGTTACCTGGAGTTTGGAACTTGCGTGAATATAAAACCTGGTGCCTATTCCTGGTCTAGGGATTTCTGAAGGCAGGAGGCCCACTGGGATTGCCCATACCAGGAGGGCAGGTGTGTACTGGGCTGTGGCAAGCTCGGGCTGCTGGGGAAACCCCACCCACCCCACTGCTCCACAGTCTCTGGAGGCTGCAAAAGAAGACCCCCCCGGGAGGTTTGGGGCTCCATGATAAGAGCTCTGGTTAGGGGGGTGGGCAGTGGCTGTGGTCTACCTGGGTGGTAGCTGGATGGCCATGTGACCTTCTAGCTAGACAAGCGGTGTGTGCTGGGTTGGATGGTGTCCCCCTAAAATTCATATTCACCTGGAACCTCAGAATGTGATCTTATTTGGAAATAGGGACTTTGCAGATGGAATTAGTTAAGATGAGGCCATACTGAATTAGGGTGAGCCCTCAATCCAGCACTTGTGCTGTGGAGAGGAGAAGACAGAGGCGCTCAGGGGAGAAGAGCATGTGAAGATGGAGGCAGAGACTGGAGCCACGCAGCTACAGGCCAAGGCTTGACGGCAATGACCAGAAGCCAGGAGAGAGGCGAGGACGGGGTCTCCCCCAGAGGCTTTACGGAGAGCCTGGAACTGCCGAACCTTTACTCAGACTTCTTGCCCCCACAACCGTGCGGGAATAAAGTACTGAGACCGCTCAGCTTGCAGTGATTCGTGTGGCGGCCCGAGGTCCCCGAGGCAGTTGGGAGGCTTGGATGACCGAGGAGGGCTGGAGGGAGACCAGCTGCTGGCCTCAGAGACGGCCTCAGTGGCAGGAGGGGGCGACTGCCACCCCACGAACACCAGCACCTCCCACAAAAACGGAGGCTTCGGCAACGGAGCGCCCCATCGCCCAGAGGGAGGGCAGGGACGACCTCAGCACCGAGGACGGCCGGTGACCGGACACAGAAGGTTCTGCTCCCCTAACCCTGCCCCTGCCCCCAAGCTGGTGAAGCCAGTGGCACACCTCACATGCCCCCCACCACTCCAAGCCCCTCAAGCCTTGAGTCTTGACTGGGGAGAGCTGTGAACTGGGTGCGAGATTAAAGTTGCAAACTGCATTGGACTAATTGACCGGAAAAGGGACTGGAAAATTACAGAACATGCCCAAGATACAGCCAAGGGAGAAGAATGGGGAATGTGACTTAAGCTGTTGAAAACGGTTTGGGCAAAAACAATTCATTTCTTATTTATGCCCCGACAAATTGAACCTCCTTGCTAAATTGGTTCTGTGTCAAGTTGGTACTTCCACTCTTGCAGTCAAAAGAGCAAGGGGCACCAAGACCCACCAGGATTTGACTGTGTGGGACAGGAGCCCGTGGGGGTGGCTGGGCCTTGGTTAATAATATACGTGTAAATAAAAGTGAACAGTAATTAAAGGTGAGGCAATATGTGGTCCTGCCAGCTCCCTCTTGGGAGTGGTTTGGGAGGAGCTTGTGAAGGCAAAAGTTGTAAATAATGGATTCTCCTGAGTTGGTGAGCTCGGAACATCTTTGTCACCAGGAACCTGTCACCTCCCACCGATCGGGCCATAGGAAAATCAAACCCAGTGTTCTGATTCCTCAAAGCCCCAGTCACTCTCTGCCTGAAGTCGCTGCTGTCTAGAGGGAGACTCCAGCCTTGGGAGACCTGCTTTCGTGAAGCCACGAAGGATTGTAACATGTGGCAGCTCCCCCCCGGTCCCCACCGCTGGGAGGGTCCGGCCCACACAAGGGGTGAGGATGCCTGGAAGGCTGGGGGCACCATTCCCTGCATTTTATAGATGAAGACGCTGGTGCTCCGAGAGGTTGCATGACTTGTGCCAGATCATAGAGATCTAAGGCACGGGGCTCGGATTGAGTCCTGTCCCCTCCCTGCTGACACTGCAGAGCAAGTCCGAGCTGAGGGCGGCTGCCCAGGTGCCCTCGTGGCTGCATCTCTGCTCCGCAGAAAAGGAACTAGCAGGGACCCGCCAAATCAGTTGGGGAGGCGCTGGTGTGCCCATGGCCCCCGGCATTCCCATCGCCTCCCCAGGTGTCCTGGCAGGCTACTGCCCTTAGGTGGCTGAAACCTGGGGCTGGAGAAGTGGGGTGATATGCAGCACCTTTTCTTCCTTTCCACTTCTTTTGGGGCTTAGATGGTGCTTTTTTTTTGAATGGGAGGAAATAAGACCTCCCGTTAAGAATCAGTTAATTAATTAAGAGACCACTAATTATTTGAAAAGTGGCTTATGAGAGCCTTTGCTCAAGTTGTATGTGGTCTGAACTGGATAAGACAACTTGGGGTTATAGTAGAAGGGCCCGGGCCTTTCGACAGATCCACTGAGTCCCCAAAATATTACCTATTTTGCTTAAGGTCAAAGAGGAATTTATAATCCTAAATTAGCCTCAGAGAGGACAGTCAAATCAGTTAAAATCCGCAAGATTTTCTCAGGGTAAATCCTTGATCAATACTGGTTCAAATGCCTAAGGGGTTATAACTGAGCAGCAAAACACTAGCTTTTTTTTTCTTTTAATGCCATTTTATTGAGATATATTCACACACCATATAATCCATCCAAAGTATACAATGACTCACAATATCATCATATAATTGTGCATGCATCACCACAGTCTATTTTAGAACATGTTCATTACTCCAAAATAAAGAAAAAAATAAAAAAAGAACACCTAAAACATCCCATACCCCTTATACTCCTCTATTATTTATATATTTTTGTCTTTATTTTATTACTCATCTGCCCATACACTGGATAAAGGGAGTGTCAATCACAATTTTACACAATCACAATCACACAATAAAAAGCTATATTGTTATACAATCATCATCAAGGATCAAAGCTACTGCATTACAGTTCAACACATTCAACTATTTCCTTCTAGCTATTCTAATACACTAGAAACTAAAATTCATAACAATAACCTCCAGAATGACCTCTCCACTCTATTTGAAATCTCTTAGCCACTGAAACTTTATTTTGTTTCATTTCTCTTCTCCCTTTTGGTCAAGAAGCCTTTCTCAATCCCACGATGCCAGGTCCAGGCTCATCCCTGGGAGTCACGCTCCACATTGCCAGGGAGATTTACACCCCTGGGAGTCATGTTCCACGTAGGGGGTTGGGCAGTGAGTTTACCTGCAGAGTTGCAAAGGACTACCTTTTAAGGAGTTGACATATCAATTAAGATTAAACAAAAATTTAAGAGAATAATTTGAAACAGACCATAATCAAGTTTGAAATCATGTGGTAAAAAAAATCTGCGAGCCAAAGGTAGTAAGAAAGTAAATTGGGGTGAAATCATTTTTTGAAAGAGTGATAGAAGAGCAAAAGAGCAGCAAAATGAGAAGAAGTATATTAAAGAATTATGAAAGTAATACTGTAACCTTGGTTTTATTTTTCTAGAAACCTTTCTTTGAATACTTTATACAGCACTAGGCAGAGTGTCATTTTTGTTTTTAGACCACTTATTACATATTGATTATAATGGCAGAAGATATAATGAAGAATTAAAATGTTTTTTTTCCTGATTTTTCTAAACCAATTCCTAGGAGTTAGCTTAATTATTTATTAATATTTTATATTATATATAACATAAGTTTTGCCATATTAACCATCTTTAAGTGTACAATTCAAGTGGCATTAATTACATTTACTATGTTGTGCCACCTCTCTACTATCCATTACCAGCACTTTTTCATCAGTCCAAGCAGAAACTCTATACATAGTAGACATTAAAAAATGCTATTATCCTTGAGATACTGTACCTACCTTTCCAATGTCATTTGGTAAACTTCTGTCATGATCTTGGGCATGGATTTCACAGTGACAGAGGAATCCTTCAACACTGGATTGTAAGGGGTACCACTGAAGGAAAGAATTTCCCTCCCTAGCTCCCTAGTACATGTGCTGCTTTGACATTTTAAAAGACTCTTTCAGAACATTTTCTTGGGACTCCAAATATAAACTTGTAATGCAGTTTGAACTATGTCCCTTTAGCTTCCTCTTTTACTGTGACTAAAGAATTTCACGTATAACCATTTTTTTGTTTACATCACAGACTTGGCTTTAAAGTACATTTCAGTAAACTGAATCTTATTTTTTTTTAATCTTTTTACAAAATTAGAGGAGCATTTCTTTGGAAAAGATGCTTTCAATTTATAAATTTGCAAACTTTATGTTCAGAATGATGAGTTAAGGAACAAGACTGTGGCAAGCCATCTTTTTTAAAACTAGCATTAAAATCTTTTCTGATATTAAAAATGGCACATGGTAGTTGTTGAAAAAGGAAAAATATAGAAAATTATAAAAAGGAAAATAGAAATCACCTGTAAAGTATAGATAAACATTGGTAACATTTTAGAATATTTCCTTTCAGTTTTTTTCTACATATATGTTAATTTTTAATAAAATTGGGGTCATATTACATGCACAGTTTTGTATCCTGCTTTTTTCACTTTTTGTTATATTGACTTCATTTCCCATGTCATTAAATATTATTTAAAATCATGACTTTTAGTGACAGCATAATATTTTCTAGTATGGACATATAATTAATTTAAATACAGCTGTATTATTGCATATTTAGATTGTTCCTAAGTAGTTGCTAGGACAAATAATGCATCTCCTTTACACAGATATCTTTGTAATGTCTCTGAATATTACCTTAACATATATTCCTAGAATTCAGAGTCAAAAACTATGGACATTTTAGAGACTCTCAACAGGTATTGCCAAATTGAATTCTAGATGACAGCAACAGTTTATAAGTTGCCCGTGTCACTTCCCCCTTGCCACCAACAAATATGAATTTAAAAGTATTTCTCAAGCCAGGGCCTAGAGATGAATCCAAGAGTTGGAGCTGCAGAGATTGAATGCTAAGTTCAGCAGGTCTGAGTGAGGTTTTGAAGGGAAGCTGGAAGAGAGAACAGGCAGATCTGGGACCATTCCTGCAGATGCCACCACACCTCTGGGTGTCTGCAGACTCCTACTATGAGTGGGCAGGTGGGTGGTGCTTGCATGGGTGCTCTGGAAAGTAGTGGTAGGTATTCTGGGCATCTCTTCCTGATATATCTTGTTGTCTCTTGCCTTGGGCTTCTCTATAGCGCCTCTCGGCATAACCACCTGATAACCCTAAAGCAACCGTGGGGTCCAGGCCCGTAGCTGCCTCAAGTCAGCCAAGCAAGGGCAAGATGAATAAAATAGCTTCTATTCCATTGGAATTAAGCCTAGAATTAAGATCCACTTCCACACCCAGGGGTCAGTGGCCCCCAAGATAAAGCAGTGTTTCCATATCATATCTTAATTCATCTCCGTTACCAACAAACTCAAGATTCAATGTTCAGGGATAAGGCATGGGGCGTGCACCTAGCAGTCCCCACCTCCCCCCATTCCATTTCCTCTCTGTTGTGTGTCCCCCTACAAGTGGCTTATACCAGCTCATGAGAGCTAATGGCTAAATTTTCAGAATTTTGAGGGTCAATTGTAAAACACAGTTATTAAAAATTAAATTATAGAAACATCATTACACAGCTTATATGAAAAACAAAGGCAATAAATATCAAAACTCACCACTTCCTTAGTACATTTTACTATTATTTACATCTATTGAATCCTTATGGAAGAAAATACAGATAATAGAGTGCTGCCATGCATATCTTCACAACTCTGGGTTCAACAGTGTCACATTGTAGGTTGATATCAACCATGTGGAAGTGTTTACACTTAGAAATCAGAAATCAGGGCTTGATTTGCTGTTTTGTTGATTGTCTAGACTTAAGAAAGTGATAGAGATAACGTTAATAAATAATGTTAATAATAAAAACGTATATTAAACTTAAAAGTGAGTCGTATCTGTAGCTATCACATTGTGAAAAGCACAAAAAACTGAGGCAACATTCTTCCAGTATTGAAAACTATTATCTGATTCAGCAAAGAAGTTGCTCACCTCTTGATGAAGTTCCAACATACATCTTCTCTGTTTCATTTTCATCTTACTTGCTGAAGTAACTAAAAATACCAAGCAATATTGATGTCAACAAGCAACTTCTTTGGTGGTTGATGACAGAATTGTAGAAGCTGATAGTGAATTTTGCAAGAAGTGGCAAGTCACACTGATATAAATGTATAAACTGAAAAACAAGGTAGGTGTTCTAGCTTAAAATTTATGCTATTTCTAAAATTACGTAAGGAAATCATTAGCAGAAAATTTTACATTAAGCCTCAAAAAGGATTATGAATTTTACTAGTGTAACAAAATTATTTTTCAGATTCTGATCTCTAAAATGCCAAAGTGTCAGGGTGATCGTGTGGTGAAGCTGAATGAGGTTTCAGTTTAATGACTATAATTTGTACGAGGGTGAGAAATAATTGAACAGTAAATTATATATCAGATTTAATGACAATAAATCGATTGCAAAAAATGTTAGCAGATCGGGATGCAACTCCATTTATCAAATCATGGTTGACTTACAACCATAGGTTGACTATGGATAGAAGAATTTGGCAAACAGAACAAAAGCTTCCTGTGAGGAGCAAATGACTATGGAATTTATAATAAGAATTGTGTATGCTAAAATTATTTGTAAACTGTGTGCTACACATAATTTATATCAGTGAAAATAATAATACACACATTTTCTCAGAGAGCCAGTTGTTAAACATTTACCACCCCCCCACCTCCCACACAGGGTTGCATTTCTGTTGAGGTTCCTTCTGATCAGGCCTAATACCCTACACTCTCTGTAGACCATTGCTGCAACCTCAGTGATATCACACTTGGCAGACAGGGACATGTGCTTGTCCTGGCTCTGCACAGGAACTTCCCTGGGCTGGGATAGGCCCCGATGTCCCTCAGGCCTTTGGCTGGAGTCCTGTCAATGCAGATGGTTCTTCCAAGACACAGCCATTGCTTACCAGTACTGGGCTCCAAATTCTTGACTAAATTTAAAAATTGTTATGCAAATGTCATATCACATTTTTTCCCCACAAGGGGCTTCCAACTCTGTTTTCCAGCCCAGAGAGTTCTTATGATTAATGCTTTAACTTCTTATTTTGAGAACGCTGAGTTTAAACAAATTATGATGAATATGCTTTATGTGAGTGATACCTCTGTGTGTATATGTGTGCTGGTGTGAAATGGTAATTAATAACATTGCTTTTGCTAGGCAAATCTGTTTTTGTTGTTGTTGTTGTTGTTAATGAAAAAAGCTTTATTACATCAAGTAATAAATACATACAAAGATGCAAACAGTTTTTAGTCACTTTTTTCCAGACATTTCGATCAACTTACAGGAAACACAGAACTGAAATCTATGTACAGTCTCAGTATGAAAATTTTCAGGGGTCTTTGTTAAGTATGATAGGTTGCTGGTTCTTCTGTATTTATAACATGTGCACTTTTTAATTGACTTCAAAGCACTGATAGTCATGCAAATGCTTAAACAACAAAAAAGTTATATTAAGCAGAATCTACATCTACATGGTATTGCCAAACTGTGCTGGTTACTAAGTAAAGCATGCTGTCAGTGTTTACTTAAAAACGGGATCCTTAGAGTTTATTAGCTTATGAAATTTAGGTAAGAAATGTATTCAAAAGAGAAGATGAAAGCAAGATACTGGCATCTTGGAGTCACACTACAGTTTGATGACAGGTAACTTTTCCACGTTTTTTGTTTGTTTGTTTTTTAAATCAATGCTTAAGGGAAAAAAAAACCCAGGTACTTCCTAACTATTTAAAACACAAATCCTAATCAACGGCAAAATCTCTTCTCAGGTTTCAAGTCTAGGTTCAGAGGTTCAGATCCTAGTGAACCATGGGAGGGAAACAGGGAGAAATAAAAGCAAACTAACATTTTGAGAACAAGAGTTTCATCTGAACAGGTGAGACGAACCGTGACTTCTCATCTTGTAAAAAGATGGAAAGCCTTCAAAGCTAAAAAGGTGGCTAGGATTTGGCATTCAGTTTTGTTTCAGCCAAGCAATCCCGAATCAGTCCTCTAGCGTGAATAATGGCTCATTTTAGTCTCTCCGTGGCACCCTATCTCCCCGCGTCGGTGGGCCCATCTCTTTTCCCAACTCTTCCATGACGGCCGGCAGCTGAGCACATTTGCTTTGGGTTACCTGGCTGTTCCCAGTTCCCTGGGTGTAGCCAAGGGATGGCGGCCCACAGTCACTCAGCAGCTGGCGGTATGTGAGGACGCTGCCATGCTGGTAGAAGGAGATGGACACTTGCAGCCGCGTTGAGGGAAGCTGCGGGCAGGTGCGCGTTCAAGTTCGGTTTGTAAGACATCCCCGCGGGGCAGGGGGCGCGTGGGGCCCAGCTCCCGCACACTTTGTTGTCGACGGCTCGGGCCACACCCGCAAATATGGCCGTCCCAATTTGGTTTTGCCGATTCATTTCAACAGTGAAGCATCATCAGCTGTGGAAAGAAATAACTTCTCTGCTGACCAATGTTGAGAAACCCTTGGGAAATGAGGAAGGCTGGAAGACTCAAGGCGATAGCCTCTTCTTTTGCATTAAATTTAGCTAAGAGCGCTGCTGTTTGCTAAAGGTGCAGAAAAGGATTGGCTTTTACAAAGGGGGTTTATTAGTTCGCAGATTTACAGTTCTAAGGCCATGAAAATGTCCCAATTAAGGCATCAATAGGACTATAACTTCTCTCTGAAAAAAAGGCCAATGGGGTTCCTCTGTCACATGTGAAGGCACTTGACTGGAGGCTGCTGGGCCTCTCCAACGGTTAGCTACTTGTTTCCATTGATTTCTCCAAAACGTCTCTGAGCTTCTGTCTTAGCTTCTCTCTCTCTCAGCTCATGTGTGTTCTTGCTTGTTTCTCCCAGGGTGTTTCTCTCTAAGTGTCTAGGGGTCTTCTCTTAGCTTCTCTGGGGCGAACTGAATTTCATCTCTTAGCTTCTCTCCTGGTTCTGGTTTCAATGGCTGTCTCCAAAGTGTCTCTGGGTGTTTTCTCTCTAAGCATCTCTGAGCTCTCTTCAAAATGTCTCTGCCTTTTATCCTCTCATGGAGGATGCCAGTAAAGATGACTAAGGCCCACCTTGAACGGGCAGGGTCACATCTCCTTGGAAACAATCTAATCAAAAGGTCCCATCCACAATAGGTCTGCCCCCACAGGAGTGGATAAAAAGAACATAGTCTTTTATGGGGTACAATAACAGAGTCAAACCAGCACAATTGCTTTAGACAACTCCAAGCTCTGTACTTTATTATTATTTTTTTTTACAGAGATTTAGTTTCAGGAGCATGCATCCCCATGCTAAGCCCCAGAGAGCTGATTGTGTTGGTGTTTTCAGAATGAATTTATGGCCTCTGCGGGCCCTCAACATAGCATCCTTTGCCCAGGTAGCACAGGAAACAGCTGAGAGTTTGCACCAGACTGATGTTGTCCGGAACACAAAACAGAATGCCTCTGTCCCAAAACAAATGAAGGTCTGGACAAATAGAACAAACCCATCATTTTCATCATATACACGGCATGGGGTGGGGGGTGAGTGTCCAGAATTCATCTAGTTCCTGAATTCCATCCCTGGGTTGAACCATACAGCATTTCATTTTTGTTGGAAATGATTCTATTATCTAAGAATGATCTAATTTTTGAAAACAGTGTGTATGAACCATATTAGAGATCAACTCGGGAATATATAGCGCATCCTGAATAAACTTACACACCTTGGAAATACCTGGTAGATATAAATCTACCCTCTACCCTTACCCTCATGCCCCAGTCTAAGATTTCACAGAGAATTTTAAAGCCTAGAAGGGGAAAGTGTTAAGCTGAATGAAAACTCAATCTACATGGCAAGCTCTGTAAAGATAAATAGCTGGGAGAATGGAGTTTCAAAAGGGGAATTCTTAAAGCAGTTTCATTAAGAAAATGAGCCTGGTTGTAAACATTATCTATTGAATCCTTCCTAATGTAACTGTCATTTGCACAGAGCCACACATTCACATTTGAGAGCTGAAAAGAGAAAACAACATATGGTTGACAAAAGGCTAATATCCATAGCAAGATTTTTCAGAGACCAGTGTTCCCAGCAAATACAACGTCCCACTAGTGGTTCCAGAAGCCCTAAATATAATAGGGGTTGTCAGGGCCAGGGCCAGCAAGCCAGGTAGCCGTGCTCTACCTGCCAGCTTCCTCGGGGTGGGAAACTACCAGCTTCTTTCCCACCTGCACAGAAGCCTTTTCTTCTTGGAAGTCCGGAAGGATGGGATGTCCCCAGGTCCAACTGACAGTCAACTCTGTAACTGCCTATTGATGAGGACACAGGAGAGAGAAATTTCGAGCATTTGTTGTTGGCTGGGTAAGTTACTAAATCAGCAGATGAATGAAACTGCTGCTTACATGCTAAAAATCAAGATTTCCTTCTCTCATTTCTCATCCTATATTTACACTAGGCAGGGGTATGTGAGTGTGTGCATGCATGCACACACACACACACACACAGAGGAGCTTCTAGGGTCAGGAGACAAACCCAGGTCCTAACTGGATGATTTAGGAGACCACCCCATTCATCTGAGAGCTCAGTTTCCTCCTGTTGAATGAGGGGGTGAGATTAGATGACTCCTGGGGTTCATCTGAGCCCTAAGAAATCCCCTCGTGGATTTTAGAGAAGAATTCCTTTAGGGGGATTAAAAATAGTTCAAACACGCAGAGGGGCTCACAGTGGGGACAATGAAAATGCTTGTCCTGGGAATCCTCAGCACCCCACTGATGACGTGTCACCCTCCTGCCAGGGGCCAGCATGCTGCCAGCCCTGGGAAGTCGCTCTTGGCATTTTCATAAGGCCCTTTCTTCTTTGGGGTGCCTTGCCTCCTACGTCCAGTTGTCTGGGCTTAATACCTAAATTAAGTAAAGTAGTTATAGCAACAAGCAGATAGTCACTGCAGAACAAAGGCATGGGAATTTTCCTGGAAGAAATTTTTAAGGGGTAATTCAAGAGACTGAGGCCTGTGAAAATTAGTTTTTCATTTTGGAATTCCCAGTCAGGGAGCCATATACCTCCCAATGGCGCCCCCAGTGATTCTTACAGATGCCCAAAGGACAACTCACTGAGCAAAGAAGTCCATATTAAGAGCAGCTTATGCAAAGATAGACAGACCCCACTGTGCCGGTTATCTATGGCTGCATAAAAAATGAACCGTAAATTTACTGGTTTAAAACACCAATCATTTCATTATATTTCACACTTACGGAGGTCAGGAATTCAGGCTGGGCTTGGCTGGGTGATCCTTCCATCCTGTGTGTCTTCTGTAGAGGTCGTTTCCTAATTCCTGGATGGGCTGGGCTGGAGGGTCCAAGAAGGCTTCTCTCACGTCTTTTGCCTTGGCAGGGATGGCTGGAAGCCAGGCTCCTCCAGGACTGTCACCTACAGCACCTACACGTGACTTCTCCAGCATGGGTCTCAGGCCAGTTGGCTTCTTACTTAGCTGCTCAGCGCTCCCACAGGGGGTTCCAAGAGGCCAGGTAGTAAGGCTAGGATCTAGTCAAAGTTTCTGTCATGTCACTTCCGCTGCATTCTATTGATCAAGGAAGTCACTGAGGCCAGCCCAGATTCAAGAGCAATGAATTAGTTTCCATCTCTCCGCGGGAGGAGTAGCAAATAATTTTTAGCTATCTTTAGTTTCCCAGACTCACCCCATCTTGCCCTTAAAAATTACCCATGGCAGCTGCAGTAGGATTTTCGCTTCCTTACAGAATTGACTACCTGGCTGTCCTCAGAGTTCAGGTACCTAATTGAAAGCACTGGGACTTCACCTCCATGCATTTAACATTTAACCCAGATATTGGTGATTTAACTCTAGAGGCCAAATCCTGTGGTCTATTTTCTCTTTGCTCTTTGACCCAAATGTTTCCCCATTCCTCTTCTTCCTTTTGTATTAATAATATACATCACACTTTTTAAAATACAATTTTTTTTTTAATTTTATTTTTTTTTGCTTGAAGGGCAAACTCTCTATGATGGTGCTGGATTCAGACAGTCACAGGCTCTGCACCTTTCTTGATGCTTGCTTTTCCTGTGTTCCATGCGGCTGGTCCCTAATGAGTTACACATTTTTTCTTTAGTCACCACCATCGCTATGATCACATCTGTTTCAGTTTGCTAAAGCTGCTGGAATGCAATATACCAGAAAATAGGTTGGCTTTTACATTGGGGATTTATTAACTTACAATTTAGAGTTATTAAGCCATGAAAATATCCACATTAAGCCATCAACAGCAGGATATATTCTCTGAAGAAAGGCTGTTGGTTTCTGGGACACCTCTGTCACATGGGAAGGCACGTGGCCGTCGTCTGCTGGTCCTTCTTTCCCAGGTTTCATTGCTTTCAGCTTCTGGCTTCAGTGGCTTCCTCTCTCAGCTTCTGTGGGTATGTCCTTGTTTCTCAGCTTATTTGGGGCTTGTCTCCCAGCTCTCTGGACTTTTTTCTGTCTTTTATCCTCTTATAAAGAACTCCAGTAAAAGTATTAAGACCCACCTTGAATGGGCTGGGTCACATCTCAATTGAAATAACCTAACCAAAAGTTCCCACCCACAATAGGAATGGGTTAAAAGACCATGGCCTTTTTGGGGGGTACATAACAGATTCAGACCAGCACAGCATCCATCAGGTATTTTACCAAAGTAGGAACAGAGACTCTGCCTTCTAAACGATTCAAATTCGAACAGATACCTCTTCTGAATGACTGTTCCTTAAGTGTTTTTGAAATCAGTGAGTATCTTCAGAGACCGTTCCCATTTGCAACCCATTACCACCCAAGGAAAGCCCCCTTTGAACTAGAACACCAAACAAAACCCACCAAAGTGGTGAAGGATGGCCCAAAGCTTTCCTGATGAGCAAGGGAAGGAGGGGTTTGTCTCAGCTGGAGTAGAGACTTCGAAAACATTGGCTTTGTTTTATTCTCCATGTTGGATGAAAAAGTCGTGCCTTTTGGACTTGGGCCTAGAAGGCTGTAAAAATTACCTCCTCTTCTCTTCTTCGGATGGTGTATATCCTGGAGGCCCTGCTCTTCCAAGTGGAAATGCTGGGCCAGATTGCTGACAAGTTTGAGGAGAGTCCTCAGGACACCTCTTGCTCTCTGGCTAGCAGAGCCAGGCTTGAATACCTTAGCAGCAGACTGGGCAAAGGCTCTGTCGAAACAAATGCTGAGTAGTTTTAATTTGAGAAAAGGAAATGTTATTTGGAAAAATAACACTCTTACAGCTCTGCAATATTTTTATGCTGCGATAGGGCTCAGAGTGCTGGAGAAAGCACTTTGGGACCAGAAATCAAGCCAGGTTATTAGTAATTCATTTGCTTTAGCACGTATGGGAGATGAAGCTCTCCTCGGCCTTGTGGTCCAGCAATGATTTGGAGCCACTTCTGAGTCACATCAGCTGCTGCAGGGTGATGAGGAGCCACCTGCTTCCTGGGACAGCTGGGATGGCGGCTTCTTTTGCCTGCTTAAAGCAAATTTCTGGGTTGAGCTGACAACAGTATATTCTGTTGCCTAGATCCACTGAGTGCATATGGGAATATCTTACAATTCCAGCCAGAACTTCTGGGTCCAACAGTCCAAATTTATTTTCAACATAAAACTTGTGTGAGCCCAGTTCTCACACTACCCAAAGGTCACATAGTATCAGGGCCATGGGGTTGGGTGGGACTCAAGGCCCATAGATTAAAATCTAGTGTGGGTTCCTGTGCATTCTCAGCATATCTGGCAGCAAGCTATGGAAATGAACCCTTTAAAATGGGAGATAATAATGCTTGGTAAATTCAAATGAAGCCTGAATCTTACTTAATAGTCTAATATATTTAGACTAATCAGGTAATCAGTATTTATTCGATGCCTCTTCAGTCATCTGTGGTAACGGAGGGAGCAATACTGTAACCTAGCTATTTTGGACACACAAGTGTCATTAATTGATTGTTATACAAATCAGTGGCTGATCAAAATTATAAATCATTCATTGGTTTCTCTGTGGATTGGGATGGTTTTCTATGAAGCTCTCCCATAGTCAATGTGCTATTTTTTTATTTTTTGCTCAGGCTGGTGCTGAAATGAGCTTGCACCTCTTGAGTACATACTGATTAGTGCTACAGAGAAGTGGCCATGAAGTGTGCTGCATGAGAAGAATTGGGTTGGGATCAGGAGTTTGCTGTCCTTGTGACTTGATCTGTGGGTGGCTCAGGAGGCCCTTCTCCCTGCAACATTTCTTGGGTGGCCTTCTTGACAATACCTTGGGCAGCTGGGTTTTTTGCCCATGCAGAAGCCTACTTGGCTCACATTATTGTAGCACTTTGATTAGAAGATGCAAAAATGTCTTCTACTTGTTCCTTTTTATCAGTTCTCCTAACAGTCAAGTGAAATGCCACTGTCCATCAAGATACTCTTGATAAGGTCATCACTTAATGGCTTAGTCAAGGTCCAGTGCCATGAACATTCTCCCATTGAAGGGCAGGATTGAAATGATGCTCATCCAGAGTTTCGGTTTGCTAATGCTGCCATTTTGCACGACACCAGAAATGGATTGGCTTTTATAAAGGAGGTTTATTTGGTTACAAAGTTACAGTCTGAAGGCCATACAGTGTCCAAGGTAAGGCATCAACAATAGGGTACCTTCACTGGAGAAAGGCCGTTGGCATCCAGAAAACCTCTGTTAGCTGGGAAGGCACGTGGCTGGCATCTGCTTGCTCCCAGGTTGCGTTTCAAAATGACATTCTCCAAAATGTCTCTCTCAGTTGCTCTCCAAAATGTCACTCACAGATGCTCTGAGGTCCTTCTGTTTTTGAGCTCTTTTTTATAGGACTTCCCATTAACAAATCAAGACCACCCTGAATGGGCGGGACCACACTTCCATGAAATTATCCAATCAAAGGTATTACCCACAGTTGGGTGGGTCACATCTCCATGGAAACACTCAATCAAAAGATTCCAACCTCATCAACACTAATAGGTCTGCCCCCACAAGATTGCATCAGAGAACATGGCATTTTGGGGGGACACAATGCATCCAAACCGGCACATCCAGTTTTTAGACAACTCTTAGCCAGAGGACAGGAGGGGTGTCTAGAATCTTGACAGGTTAACTCAGAATTCACCAGGACTATGGTACATCCAAGGCCTGCCCTGAAGCTTCCCTAACTCTTCTGATCTCCCTGGTCTCTCCCTTCTCTCTCATCTCTTCCTGCACCTATTGCTTTGTACATCCTCTCAGACATTTTCCTGAGTCTACTATTATTCTCTAATGGTTTCATGAGTGTTTGTCTTCATTCATTCGGCAGTGGGTTATGACCTTAGACTGGATGGTCAGAGCCTCTCTGAAGAGATCATAATTGGACCAACACCTCAGTGGTGAACGTTGCTGGTTGGGTTTCTCTGGAAGCAGACTCTGGGATGGAGATTAGTGTGTAGGAGGTTTATTAGGGGGTGCTCTTGGACTCAACACCCAGGGAAAGGAGAGGAAGAAAGCAGCACTGGGCAGAGGGAAAGGTTGAGGCAGATTCAGTCCCAGCCAAGGCCTTAGCCAACCTCAGGGGGAACTCCAGAACTGAGGTGGCCCTTCAGAATTGCCCCAAATTGGGGCAAGGGGGACGGGCATTTATGTCTCTGTGGTAATCAGTCATTGGATGCTAGCTGCATCAAAAAAAGGAAGCACAGCCTTGGGAGAGGCAAATGTCTTTGGCTGAGGCAGTCCCCTAAGGGGACTGACAGCTGAGGGCTGTCTGCTGGCAGCGCTTTTGGCAGATGGGGCACCAGTCCTTCATGTCTGAAGAGGATCGCAGCAGTGCGTCATAGCATCATGGCAATGAAATATAAATAAATGGTGGAAGAGCATTTCAGGTAGAGGAGACAGCAAGAACAAAAACCGAAGACACAAGTTAGCTTGGTGTGTTCAAGCAATGGAAAGGAGAATATAGATACTTTAAGTGGAATGCGTTAAAAGACGGGGTGGAGAGGCAGCCAGGGCCTCTAGGAGCAATGGGGAGCCACATGAGCATTTCAAGCAGGGGAATGACAGGATCTGATTTCTACTTCTAAAAGGTCATTCTGGCTGCCACATGGTGAGTGGACGTAGGACTAAGAGTGGCAGCACGGAGAGAGTAAGGAGCTATCATAGCAGGTGAGGTGAGATGATAGGAACTTGGATTAGAGTTATTGCAGTGAAGCTGAAGAGAAGAGGTCAAATTGGGGATTTATTGTGGGTAGAGCCAATGGATTTTGCTGAGAGGTGGGCTACAGGATGTAAGGGGGAAAGAGAACTAAAGATGACTCCTTAGTCTGTGATCTGCCTAACTGGGCGATGGTTGGTACATTAACTAAAATGAGTAAGCCTGAGAGAGAAATAGTGTGGGTGTTGGTAATATGAGGTGGAAGATGGGGGGCAAAGGTGAATGAAGAATTGACTTGGTCATGGCAAGCTGGAGATTTCTTAGTTTGTATTCCCAAACAAAGAGTTTATTGGCACTGGTGCATCTTTTGAAGGCCCTGAGTCAGAATCAAGAGTGTGTATCTCCAGTCCCAGGGTCTAGATGGGATTGAGTGGATCATCAAAGGATTCAGAATTGCTTCTGTGGAGGTCCTGCCTAAAGATCAGTTAGGTTACTTTTCAAGGTTTTCTATAGAACTGGGATTCTATAAGCATTCCTTGTTTACGAATGTGGAGACTGAGGTGCAAGGAAGATAAGAGTCTTTTCAGACTCTAAAAGTTCACTGGCTTCCCAGCTTGAGAACACAGTACACATAAAAACTCATCTCAGTAACTTTTTCATGAAGGGGAATTGAATATTTTCTCAAATTTAGGGACTTTTTTTTAAGATAATAAGCATGCCAAAACATCTCAAATCTCAAGGTCACATTATTTGGAATCCTTTTCTTCTCATATGATGCTTTAATTCTGTGTCATCTTGCTGTGACAATCAAGCACAAAGTCCCCAGGCAATCGTAATTACTCCATTACTTAATTGAGCTGCTAATTAATTAGGATCTATTGTCAAATGCAATCATCTATTTATTTTAAATAAGCTCCCTTCTCTTCTTTAAAGTTGCAAGTAAATGGAAGTGTGTTATAATCTTCCTTCAAAAATATTTGCAGTTACTTCTCATTGTTTTCTTTCCCAGCCTCAGGTCAGGCCATCCTACTTTCTTGAACTGGTAACTATTTTCGAGGAATGGGGTCTTTTTTAACAAAAAACAAAAACAAACAAACAAAGAAAAAGCAGAGTCTTTGCAATTTAAATATAAATGGTCTCCAAATTCAAAAGATATTTCTCAAGCATCACCATGACACCCTGGGATGCCTTCTATTTTCCTTTAAACTCCACCTCCTACTCTTAATTTCTGTTTGTGTGCTTTATGGCTTCTGGCTTAACTTAGCTCTTAAAAGGTGTTTATGGTCCTCCCCAAATGAACTCCATCTTTTCATTCTCACTTAACTTCCAGTTAGGGATTCTTAACCTGAAGCTCATGGATCCCTAAGAATTTGTAGTCTTGATTCAAGGAGTCCATGAACTACTTGATATTATAAATATATAATATAAATTATAAAAGTAAATTTGGTGTGGCTCTCCCTTTGCGCCTTTCCATGGAAAATGTCTTTCTACAGCTTCTATAAGGAATAAGTAACATAAAAAGGCTTAAAAACACTTCGTTTTTTTTCTTGTCTCCCTTTAAGAAAAGGTAACATTCAAATAATTTTTCTTTGCTCAGTGTTTTTGTTTGTTTGTTTGTTTGTTTGTTTTTCTTTAAACCAGCTCTCCAGGGCATCAGCCAGGTTGTTCCTTTTTATGGGGTTCTCTGTCACATCTTGACTCCTCTCAAAAGGGCATCCATAAATCTTCCTTTTTGCATTTACACCAGAGCACTGACGTTTATAGTCTAAACCATACAACAAGGCAGAGAATTATTCATGACCCTCCAATTCTTGAAGTGGTTTTTTCTTTTTATTAAGATTTTGCCCTTCTCCACAGTTCTTTACAAACTGGAACCATGAACCCTGTTTGATGAAGATGTCCCAGTGAGTTAATCATGCCAGGGAACAGTAAAGCTCAGGGAAAATTAGAATCAGAGCCAGAGAGGGCAGTTCTCACCTCACACTTGAGACTCTTCTCCTACCGTTAGAATTTCATGTTCAAAGGCAGTGTACAATATTCCCCTTGGCCAGCTGCGTGGTGCCATCTGGCTGCTCACAGGGAAATGTGCCAACCTTACCAGCACATGTATGCTCCTTTTGGCTTGTCTACCTCCTCAAAAGTGTGTTGGGCCATAATCTCCAGGAATTTGTATTTTGAATTCTTCTCCTGACCCAGGAAAGAAATAAGTCCATTGTTATGGATGTTTGATTGTAATGGCATGATATGGAGATACATTTATTGTTAGTCCAGAAATTTGGACACTGTGCTGAAGGCTATGGGAAACCACAAATAGTTCTATGTAGGAATGATCAGATTTGCATTTTAGAAGTATTGTTTTGGAGAATAAATTAGTGAGGCATAAGATTTGGAGACAGAGAAGCCAGTCAGGAGGCCAGAAAAGGGGAGTTACTTTAATGAGTAAGATGAAAGTGAGAAGGGAGAGATAGAGACAGAGAGAAGCAGTGAGAGAAAGGGAGAGCTTCCTTAATTCAAAATAAGCCCAAATTCCAAAGTATATCAAAAGAGACATAAGAGACAGCCAAAAATCAATAATCAAAAGATAAACTGACTCCAATGATTGCAGTAATAGATTTCAATTTAAAACATATTAAAAAATTAATATATTTAGCATCTGCAGAGTGATAAATGAAGAAACTACATACCTACCAGAAATTTTGGCAGACTGCAGAGAGAATAATGAAGAAGCAATATTTGAAGAGATAATGGCCAAGAACATTTCATAAATGGAAATTAGTTTTCAATTCAAAACTATTCTTCCCATACTAAAAAGGCAAAATAAAAGTAAAGCCACTTCTAGAAATATCCTAATGAAACAGCAGAATAGAAGTCTAATGAGATCATCTAAGAGGGTACCAGAGAGAAAAAGCAATCAGATTACATAAAACAAAACAAAACAAGCACCCCCCCCCCCCCATACACACACAAAATTAAACAGCCCATGTTTCTCATCAACAGTAACAGAAGCTAGGAGACCATGGAGAAACATCTTCCAAGTGTCAAGGGTAACATAAGATATTGTTCAAGCTATTGTTCAAGAATGAGGGCAAAATGAAGACATCAGGAATTTACTAATTTACTATCCATCAATGTTCACTATTAAAAGATGTACCTCAGGAAGGAACAATGTGTGAATGCAAGAGAACAGAAAGGGATGCAACAAATAATGGTGAGCACAGAAACCAATAAAATATTTCAAAAATATCATTGTTAAAATTACTATCTTTTAATTTTAAAAAAGGTGGAATTAAAACTCTAGAAACAATTGCTAACATGCATGAGAATATTCATAGTAACTTTATTCATAATACATAATAGCCAATAAGTGGGGGTAGCTGGTGGTGGATACCTGAAACTATTAAACTACAACCCAGAACCCATGAATCTCGAAGACAGTTGTATAAAAATGTAGCTTATGAGGGGTGACAGTGGGATTGGGAATGCCATAAGGACCAAACTCCACTTTGTCTAGTTTATGGATCGATGTGTAGAAAAGTAGGGGAAGCAAACAAACAGACAAAGGTACCTAGTGTTCTTTTTTACTTCAATTGCTCTTTTTCACTCTAATTATTATTCTTGTTATTTTTGTGTGTGTGCTAATGAAGGTGTCAGGGATTGATTTAGGTGATGAATGTACAACTATGTAATGGTACTGTAAACAATCGAAAGTACAATTTGTTTTGTATGACTGCGTGGTATGTGAATATATCTCAATAAAATGATGATTAAAAAAAAAAAAAAAAAAAAAAAAAAAAAAAAAAAAATAGCCAATAAGTGGAAACCAGACAAACGTACATCTGCAGTGAATGGATAAACAATTTGTGGTATATTTATACAATGAAATACTACTCAATAAAAAATAAAATTAAAAATTACTAATACATGCAATAACATGGATGAATCTTGAAGCATGTTAAGTGAAAGAAGCAAACCCAAAAGAGTACCTAAAGACTCTATGATTCCATTTATATGAAGTTCAAGAACAGGGAAAAGGAATTATGGTGTCAACATCAGGTTATATTTAGGAAGGGAGTATTGACTGGGAAGGGACATAGGGAACCTGTGGAGTGATAGAAATGTTCTTTATCTTGACCTCATGGAGTTCATAGAACTATGCACTTTACTGTATGTAAATTATAACCCAATTCCTGAAAATTTCATCATTATAGTGAAGTTTGGGGAGGGAAAATGGGTCCCATTGGCACAAAACTCCTGTGATTGATGATTTTGAACTCATGATGCCTAATAAGCAAGTGGTGAAAAGCACTTGTGATAAAAGAAACACTGATGGGAAGAGGAGAAGAAAACAAAAAACTAAAGCAAACAATATTTAATTTATATGTCCAGGAGATAAGAAAAGATATTGGCAGATCATTGACTTCCATTTTCCAACCAGCTGCCTTTGGGAAAAATCCCCCTCTCCTGTGGATAAGGAGTCTCAGCACATCTTAACTGGGTGCTCTACTTAGGACCCCACAAGGCTGCAATTAAGGTGTCAATGGGCTGTGCTGTCATCTGGAGACTCTGCAGGGGAAGAATGTGCTTCTAAGCTCACTTGGGTTGTTAGCAGAATTCATTTCCTTGCATTGTAAGTCAAAAAGGACTTCTGGGAAGTTGGTGGAGAAGGTGAAGCAACAGGCTTCTCCTCCATGAAAGAAACTAGAGAGTAGCTGTGGCTGGAGGATGCCTGGGACTGAAGTTTTGGGGTGTGACCAGCCGTAGGGGTTCCCCCACAGTATGTGGAGGGGACATGGGCAAAACATGAGAGATGGCAACTCAAGGGAAGGTGTGAGTTTCTTTAGCTGGGTCCACCTCCCAGGCAAGATGACCTCCAGGCAAGGGACTGAGCAGCGGCTCTCCACTCCCGTGCACCTACCATTGCAGTTCACTGGGGAGGTGATCCTCCACAGTCAGAAGGCTGCAAACTCCCATGAGGCAACCTGGGAGGCAACGTTTACTCTCCCTTCATGGAAGTCAGGGGTGTGCCCTGGCAAGAAGCCATACCAGCACATCGGAGGCCCCCCAACACCCCAGAGACTTGCAGGCTCCCAGCAGGCAGGGAGCCATGCATATTTGATCTGCAGGGTGCCCTTCAGTAGACTCCCTGCCTAACTGCCCAGGGCCCATGTCACAGCCCCAGGGCAGGCAGTCCTCAGTGGTTATGGGGAGCCAGTGCAATGATTGGGTCCCCACCCAGTTTGGACTCCACCCACCACACAGGAGAAGTTCAGGGACGACTACTTGAGAACACCACCTGCTGGTAGGATAAGGAAACTGCACTCCAGCAAGCTGTAACACTCCCAAATTGTATTTAAATGTTCAAATAATCCTGCATTTCCTAAAATAACCTTATCAAGACAAGTAAATGACCCAAAGCCAACAGAAAGTGACAAAGCACTTTAAAAATCTAGAAGATATGGACAAGCCAAATGAACAAATTAAAAAGCTGGAAGAGACACAAAATTTAGAGCAATTAATTAAAGAAGTACAAACAAACCTCCAAAACAACTTCAACAAGATGGCTAAAGACATAAAGGAAATCAAGAAGATTCTCAAAGAGCATTAAGAATTTGAAAGAATAAATTTTAAAAATAGCAGTTCTTATGGCAATAAAAGGCACTGTGGATAAAATTTAAAATATACTAGAGACACACAACAGTAGATTTGAAGAGGCAGAGGAAAGAATAGATGAGCTACAAGACAGGGAAATCAAATGTGAACACACAAAAGAACAAATGAAAAATTTTAAAAATTTGAAATAGAGAGCAGAGAAATGATGGACAACATGAAGGAAACAAATATCAGAATCGCTGGTGTCCCAGAAAGAGAAGAGAAGGGTAAAGAGATAAGAAGAGTGTTTCAAGACACAGTTGGGGAAAACTTCCCAGCCCTTATAAATGGCATAAATATGCAAATCAAAGATGCCCAATGAATTCCAAATAAAATAAATCCAAATAAACCTACGCTGAGATATATATTGATTAGATTATCAAATGCTGAAGAGAAGAAAGTTCTGAAAGCAGCAAAAAAAGTGATTCACCACATACAAGGTAAACAACATAAGACAGAGTACTGACTACTCAATGGGCACCATGGAGGCAAGAAGGCAGTGGTATGACATATTTCAGATTCTGAAAGAGAAAAATTGCCTATCAAGAATTCTTTATCCAGCAAAGCTCTCCTTCAAAATTGAAGGAGAGTTTAAAATTTTCACAAATGCTGAGAGAATTATTTAACAAGAGACTTGCCCTGCAAGAAATACTAAGGGAGCTCTACCACCTGAGAAGAAAGGAAAGGAGAGAAAGGTCTGTGGAAAGGCTTAGAACTGAAGTGTATTAGTAAGGGTAACTTCAAGGAAAAAAAGAGGGGGAGTGGGAAATAGATGTAACAACTAAAAACCAAAGGATAAGATGACTGGTTCAAGAATTCCCTTCACAGTAATAACTTCGAGCGTGAATGGATTAAACTCTCCAATTAAAAGATACAGAGTGGCAGAATTGGTTAAAAAGTATGACCCATCGATATGCTGTTTACAAGAGACTCATCTCAGACCCTGCATCACAAAGATACTGAAAGTGAAAGGATGGGAAAAAATATATTATGCAAACTGCAACCAAAAGAAAGCTGGGGTAGCTATACTAATATCGGACAAAATAGATTTTAAACGCAAAGATGTCAAATGCAAAGATGTCATAAGAGACAAAGAAGGATACTATGTATTATTAAAAGGGACAATTCACCAAGAAGAAATAACAATCATAAATGTTTTTACAGCCAATCAAGGAGCTCCAAAGTATATGAGACAAACATTGGCTAAACTGACAGGAGCAATAGACATGTCTACAATAATAGTAGTGGGAGACTTCAATACACTAAACAGAGGAATAATAAGAGAGAACCTAAACAATCTGATAAGTGAATTAGATTTAACAGATATGTATAGATCGTTACATCCCAAAGTACCAGGACATACATTCTTCTCTAGGGTCCAAGGAATGTTCTCCAGGATAGATCATATACTGGGGCACAAAACAAATCTTAATACATTTTAAAAGATTGAAATTATTCACAGCACATTCTCTGACCATAATGGAATGTAACTAGAAATGATTAACCACCAAAGAACCAGCTGTTTCACAAATATATGGAAGTTTAACAACACACTCCTAAACAACCAGTGGGTCAAAGAAGAAATTGCAAGAGAAATAGGTAAATATCTAGAGATGAAAGAAAATGAGAGCACAACATATCAAAAGCTGTGAGATGCTGCAAAGGCGGTGCTGAGAGGGAAATATATAGCTCTAAATGCATTTATCAAAAAGCAAGAAACAGCTAAAACCAAAGACCTAATGATCAACTGAAGAGGCTAGAGAATGATCAGCAAACTAACCCTAAAGCAAGTAGAAGAAAAGAAATAACAAAGATTAAAGCAGAAATAAATGATCTGGATAAGAAAAAGAAAAAACAATAGAACAAATAAAACCAAAAGTTGGTTCTTTGAAAAGATCAACAAGATTGACAGACCCTTAGCTAGAATGACAAAGTCAAAAAGAGAGAAGTCCCAAATAAACAGAATCAGAAATGAGAAGGGGATAATTACGATGGATCATGAAGAAATAAAAACAAAATCATAATAGGATGCTATGAACAACTGTATGCCAACAAGCTAGACAATTTACAGGAAATGGACAATTTCCTGGAAATACATAAACAATTTAGACTGACCCAAGAAGAAATAAAGACCTCAACAAACCAATCACAAGTGAAGAGATCCAATCAGTCATCAAAAAGCTTCCTACAAACAAAAGCCCAGGGCCAGATGGCTTCACAGGGGAGTTTTACCAAACTTTCCAAAAAGAATTGACATCATTCCTGCTCAAACTCTCTAAAAAAATTAAAGAAAAAAAAACACTACCTAACTCATTTTATGAAGCCAATATCACTATGATACTGAAACCAGACAAAGATACTACAAAAAAGGAAAACTGTAGGCCAATCTCCCTAATAAATATAGATGCAAAAATTGTACACAAAATACTTGCAAACTGAATCCAAAGGCACATTAAAAGAATTGTACACCACAACCAAATGGAGTCCATTCCTGGCATGCAAGGATGGTTCAACATAGGAAAATCAATTAATGTAATAAAACATATTAACAAATTGAAAGAGAAAAATCAAGTGATCATCTCGATAGATGCTGAAAAAGCATTTGACAAAATTCAATATCCGTTTTTGATAAAAACACTTTAAAAGGTAGGAGTTGAGGGAACTTTCCTCAATATGATAAAGGATATATATGAAAAACCCACAGCCAGCATAGTACTCAATGGTGAGAGGCTGAAATCCTTCCCCCTAAGATCAGGAATGAGATAAGGATGCCCTCTGTCACCTGTATTATTCAACACTGCGCTAGAAGTTCTAGCCAGAGCAATTTGCCAAGACAAAGAAATAAAATGTATCCAGATTGGAAAGGAAGAAGTAAAACTGTCATTATTTGCAGATGATATGATCTTATATTTAGAAAATCCTGAGAATTTGATAACAAAGCTACTTGAGCTAATAAATTCAGCAGAATGGTGGGATATAAGATTAATGCATATGAGTCAGTAATGTTCCTATATACTAGTAATGACCTAACTGAAGAGGCAATCAAAAAAATTCCATTTAAAATAACATCTAAAAAAAATCAAGTACCTAGGAATAAGCTTAACTGAGGATGTAAAAGACCTCTACATAGAAAATTACAAAACTTTACTAAAGGAATAAAAAAGGACCTAAATACACGGAAAAATATTCCATGTTCATGGATAGGAAGACTAAACATCGTTAAGATGTCAATTCTACCCAAACTGATCTACAGATTGAATGCAATTCCAAACAAAATACCAACAACCTACTTTGTAGAATTGGAAAAGCTAGTTATCAAATTTCTTTGGACTGGAAAGGGATATTGAATTGCCAAAAACATCCAAAAAAGAAGAATGAAGTGGGACTTACACTTCCAGACTTTTGAAGCTACTATAAAGCCACAGTGGTCAAAACAGGATGGTATTGGCATAAAGATAGGCATATTGATCAATGGAATCAGATTGAAAGTTCAGAAGTAGACTCCCAGATATATGGTCGACTGATTTTTGCTAAGGCCCCCAAATCCAAAAAGCTGGGACAGAACAGTCTCTCCACCAAATGGAGCTGGGAGAACTGTATATCCATAACCAAAAGAATGAAAGAGGACTCCTACCTCACACCCTATACAAAAATTAACTCAAAGTGGATCAAAGACCTCAATATGAGACAGAACAATACAACTCTTAGAAGGTAATATAGGGAAGCTTCTTCAGGACCTAGTAATAGGAGGTACCTTCTTAGATCTTACATGCAAAGCATAAGCAAGAAAAGCAAAAATAGATAAATGGGAACCCCTCAAAATCAAAAGCTTCTGCTCCTCAAAAAACTTTATCAAAAAGGTGAAGAGGCAGCCAACTCAATGGGAGAAAATATTTGTAAACTATACGTCTGATAAGAGACTGGTATCCTGCACATATAAAGAAATCCTACAACTCAACAATAGTACAAACAGCCTAATTATAAAATGGGCAAAAGATATGAAAAGGTATTTTTTCCAAAGAGGAATTACAAATGGCTGAGAAGTACATGAAAAATTGTTCATCTTCACTAGGAAGATACAAATCAAAACCACAATGAGATACCATCTCACACCAATAAGAATGGCTGTCATTAAACAAACAGGAAACAATAAATGCTGGAGAGGATGTGGAGAAATTGGAACTCTTATTCATTGCTGGTGGGAATGTACAATGGTACAGCTGCAGTGGAAGACAGTTGGGCAGTTTCTCAGCAAACTAGATATCGAATTACCCTACTATCCAGCAATTTCACTTCTTGGTATATACCCAGAAGATTTGAAAGCAGTGACACAAACAAATATTTGTACACCATTGTTCACAGCAGCACTGTTCACAATTGCCAAGAGATGGAAACAATCCAAGTGTCCTTCAACAGATGAGTGGATAAACAAAATTTGATATATATATATACAATGGAATACTATGCAGCAGTAAAAGAAGGAACAAGGTCCTGAAACATATGGCAACATGGATGAACCTTGAAGATATAATGCTGAGTGAAAGAAGTCAGACACAAAAGGAGAGATACTGTATGTTACCGCTAATGTGAACTCCCTGAACAATGCAAAATCAATGTCTTATAATGTAGAATATTGGTGATCTATTGATAGATAGAAGATAGTGAGGGGAAATGATAATCTAATATGTTCAGATACGTTAATGAGGGTGAATTCACAGATATGGGAATGGATAGGGGTGATGATTGTTGATGGGATTATAAGTATCAGAGCTGTATTGAAGGTGAATAGGAATGAAAGGGGTTTAAAGGCATGTATCCCATAGATCAGCACTACAAATACAGATAGCTGCATGCATGATATACTTCTAAGGTATGACACTGGCACAGAGAGTTGACAACAGAATGGTATATGGGAAAAATCTACTTACTGTCTACTAGGGACTATAATTAATAGGAATATCATGCTAGAACCAGACAAATACTAGGGACAAATAAGGGCAGAAAAGAGCTATGTGGTTTTTGGGGTTATGAGAGTTGTTTAAAATGGAGAGTGATGAGGATTGTACAACTAAGTGATGATAATGTGAGATATGGATGGATTATCGTGGACAGAACATATGCTATGTGAACTTAGGAAACTCCTGCTTTCTAAGTCAAGCCCTTGATCTTGAGGCTTGCTCTTGTGAAACTTATGGTTGTAAAAGGGAGGCTAAGCCCACCCATAATTATGCCTAGGAGTCACCTTCAGGGAACCTCTTTTGTTGCTCAAATGTGGACTTTCTCTCTCTAAACCTAATTCGGCAAATAAATTTTTTTAAAAAAGATATTGCATATTGAAGCAAGGTACTGAATAAAAGGAACATTTTGAGAATTAATAAGAGCTCTTGGAAATTAAAAATATAATTTTTAAAAAGTCAACTGAATAATTGGAAAAGAAAATAAAGGCCATTTTCTGGAAATCAGAACAAAATGATAAAGAGATGGAAATTAAGGAGAAAAGATAACAAATTATTATAAAAACCATTTATGATATCTAACATCTGAACCAGGAATTCTTAACTTCGAGTCCACACACCCCCAAAAGACCTGTGGAGAGGATTAGAGGGGTCCATGAACTTGGGTAGGAAATAATACATCCTATTTTCACTAACTAATGTCTAAGAGAAATACAGCAGTTCCTTCTTTTATAAATGCAAGGAGCAAAACACAACAGTAGCTGCAACTTTGTCACCAATAGAAATCAGAGATATTTTAAAATCATATGACAGTTTTAACAGATATCCTGAAATTAGTTTGTATTCATCACTACTTTAAAATCATGGCAGTTATTAAACCTGAGGTTGTATCTTGTTACTTAAGCCAAAATATATCTATAGGACAAATTTATTTCTTAAAATTGTCTTAGTTATATTTCAGTGGAAATATTTTCCTTTATAATCCTATGTATTTTGTTTTGTGCATTTAAAAACATTATCGTGAGAAGGGGTTCATGTATTTGGGGTATAAGCCTCATGGAACATTTTTATTCTTTAACTTGTGTTCACATACTACTTTTAAAAAATAATTAAATTTAAAAATTGATAGTATTCACCGACACCAATGATAATCATTTTAAAAATATAATTTAAAAAGATACTTTTGGCAATAGCAACAAAACTGTAGGTTACCCAGAAATAAATCTCAAAGAAAAAAATTATACCTGTTACTAACTGACACAAGAAAGCATTTGGGTAAGTGAAGATAAACCATATTCATATATGAGACGATAGAACTTCATAAAGATGGAAATCATCCAAAAGTAATTTATAAGTTACATTGAATTTTGATCAGAATTTTCACAGGATTTTCACCAGATTTGACAAGCTGAGTTTAAAATTCACAAAACGGAGAAAAGGGTTAGAAATACAGAACTAATTGAAGAGAATACAGCGATAAATCCACTCGTAGCTGGAACTTGGTTTGTGGTAGAGGTGGAATTAGAAATCTTTGGAGAAGGGATGGCCTATTCAGTAAACAGCCCTGGGAAAACTGACTATCCATATGAAAAAAATAAAATCAGATTCCTATGACACATCAAAATTAATTCCAGGTTGGCCCCAATTTAGACATGTTCTTGGTCCTGATCACATTCCCATGAGTGTGAGCCCATTGTGAACAGGCCCTCTGGAGGTGTTATTTTTAGTAAAGGTGTGGCCAACTGAATACAGTCGGGCCTTAATCTGGATTATTGGAATACTTTAGAAGCAGAAGAAATTCAAGCATAGAGAGAGAAAGCCATGGGGAGCAGCTGGAAGCCGGAAGTCAACAGAACCCAGAAGAGAAAGGAGAGGACATCTTCGTGTGACACGAGGAAGGTGTACAAACCAAGGAACCCCAAAGACCACTGGCAGCTGTTAGATCCCAAAAAGAAAGGAACTAACATGTAGAAGGAGTTTCTAACCCAGAGGCCCCGCAGGTTATCTCGCAGAAAACAGGCGCCCCATAAACTAAAGAATGAAGGTTGTTTGAGGCTGTCCCCACCACAGTGGTGCCCCAACCCCAAAAGGCGGGTAAAAGAAAGATCAGATATTTCTGTAGGACAAACAACTGAAAAGGCCTGCTCTCCCTAGATAGATAATGTAGCTGCTTTTCTGAGAAGAATAATGGGCTAGAATCCTAACAACCTATCAGCCTAGAAGTTGACAGACACCCACCCAATCGAGGCCCAGAACACACTCAGCAGGACCCTTCTCCCCCAACACCCTTCCTTCCCCACGTGGGTTTTTCCTTTAAAAAATGCTGCTCTCAGATAGAGGGCTGGAGCCATTTTTTCCTTTCTTTTCTGATGGCTCCCACCTGCTTTCTTCTGCTTTCTTCCTCTAATAAACCTTAAATTCTCTACTTAAACCATGACTCGCTGCATTTGTGTGGATTCTTGAATGGCTCTGAACCTAACAGCAGCCAGTACCAGAATGTAAAAGACTTTGGGGTGAAAGCATTGCCTTGCTGGTGCCTGAATTTTGGACTTCTCCTATCCCCAAAACTGTGAGCCAATAAATTTTCATTGTTTAAGCCAACCTCTTGAGTGGTATTTGTTATAGCAAATCAGGCAAGACTGATTGAGACACAGGTGTATTAAAGGCCTAAATCTGAAAAGCAAAATTACAGATGACTATATAAAGGAAAGTCATGACAAGTTATAAAAGCACAGATCATAAAGGGAATTAATGATAAATTTGTGTACATTAAAATTTTAAATTTCTGTTTAACCAAGGACACATACATTCATGGAAAAAACAAGCCACTCTGGTAAAAGACATTTGTAATGCATGTAGGTGGCATGGGATTAGCATCCAGTTGGTTATTGCCATTATTTTTTTTTTTTTTTTGTTTAGAATTTTTATTTATTTCTTGAGTGGAGGGCATATGAGAAAGGAAAACAGTAAAATTTCAAGAAGAATTACTAAGAGGAAATATCTTCTTTACCTTTATCTTTTATCTCATCTAAAAATCCTGATCAATGGAAAACAAACATTCCAAAAATAAACATAAATAAAAACTTTAAATATTTTATTTAGGAAATCTAGATTCATTTCTTCTACTTTGTTAAAAAGAAAAAAAGATATATATAAGCTAAGAAATATAAAGGTGAATCGATGCTACTGCTTTATTTCTTTTTTTTTTTTTTTTTTTTTAGCATGGCTGCTGTTTTTATTTTTTTTTTTTTAATCATCATTTTATTGAGATATATTCACATACCACGCAGTCATACAAAACAAATTGTACTTTCGATTGTTTACAGTACCATTACATAGTTGTACATTCATCACCTAAATCAATCCCTGACACCTTCATTAGCACACACACAAAAATAACAAGAATAATAATTAGAGTGAAAAAGAGCAATTGAAGTAAAAAAGAACACTAGATACCTTTGTCTGTTTGTTTGCTTCCCCTAATTTTCTACACATCCATCCATAAACTAGACAAAGTGGAATTTGGTCCTTATGGCATTCCCAATCCCATTGTCACCCCTCATAAGCTACATTTTTATACAACTGTCTTCGAGATTCATGGGTTCTGGGTTGTAGTTTAATAGTTTCAGGTATCCACCACCAGCTACCCCAATTCTTTAGAACCTAAAAAAGGTTGTCTAAAGTGTGCGTAAGAGTGCCCACCAGAGTGATCTCTCGGCTCGTTTTGGAATCTCTCTGCCACTGAAGCTTATTTCATTTCCTTTCACATCCCCCTTTTGGTCAAGAAGATGTTCTCCATCCCACGATGCCGGGTCTACATTCCTCCCCGGGAGTCATATTCCACGTTGCCAGGGAGATTCACTTCCCTGGGTGTCTGATCCCACGTAGGGGGGAGGGCAGTGATTTCACCTTTCAAGTTGGCTTAGCCAGAGAGAGAGGGCCACATCTGAGCAACAAAGAGGCATTCAGGAGGAGACTCTTAGGCACAAATACAGGGAGGCCTAGCCTCTCCTTTGCAGCAACTGTCTTCCCAAGGGTAAAACTTATGGTAGAGGGCCCAACCCATCAAACCACCAGTCCCCTATGTCTGTGGTCATGTTAGCAACCATGGAGGTGGGGTAGGCGAATACCCCTGCATTCTCCACAGGCTCCTCAAGGGGGCACTACATCTTTTTTTTTTTTTCCTTGTTTGTCTTTTTTCTTTTCTTTTTTTTTTTTTTTTAACTTTCCCTTCTTTTTTCAAATCAACTGTATGAAAAAAAAAGTTAAAAAGAAAACAAACATACAATAAAAAAACATTTCAAAGAGACCATAGCAAGGGAGTAAGAAAAAGACAACTAACCTAAGATAACTGCTTAACTTCCAACATGTTCCTACTTTACCCCAAGAAAGTTACATAATATAGCAACATTTCAGTGAACTTGTTCCTACTACATCCATCAGAAATTAACAGACCATAGTCATTTCTGGGCATCCCCAGAACGTTAAATAGCTTATCTGTTCTTCTTGGATTATTGTTCCCCCTTCCTTAATTGCTCTCTACTGCTAGTTCCCCTACATTCTACATTATAAACCATTTGTTTTACATTTTTCAAAGTTCACATTAGTGGTAGCATATAATATTTCTCTTTTTGTGCCTGGCTTATTTCGCTCAGCATTATGTCTTCAAGGTTCATCCATGTTGTCATATGTTTCACCAGATCGTTCCTTCTTACTGCTGCGTAGTATTCCATCGTGTGTATATACCACATTTTATTTATCCACTCATCTGTTGAAGGACATTTGGGTTGTTTCCATCTCTTGGCAATTGTGAATAATGCTGCTATGAACATTGGCGCGCAGATGTCTGTTCGTGTCACTGCTTTCCGATCTTCCGGGTATATACCGAGAAGTGCAATCGCTGGATCGAATGGTAGCTCTATATCTAGTTTTCTAAGGAACTGCCAGACTGACTTCCAGAGTGGCTGAACCATTATACAGTCCCACCAACAATGAATAAGAGTTCCAATTTCTCCACATCCCCTCCAGCATTTGTAGTTTCCTGTTTGTTTAATGGCAGCCATTCTAACCGGTGTTAGATGGTATCTCATTGTGGTCTTAATTTGCATCTCTCTAATAGCTAGTGAAGCTGAACATTTTTTCATGTGTTTCTTGGCCATTTGTATTTCCTCTTCAGAGAACTGTCTTTTCATATCTTTTGCCCATTTTATAATTGGGCTGTCTGTACTATTGTCATTGAGTTGTAGGATTTCTTTATATATGCAAGATATCAGTCTTTTGTCAGATACAGACAAGATATCAGTCTTTTTCCCATTGAGTTGGCTGCCTCTTTACCTTTTTGAGAAATTCCTTTGAGGTGCAGAAACTTCTAAGCTTGAGGAGTTCCCATTTATCTATTTTCTCTTTTGTTGCTTGTGCTTTGGGTGTAAAGTCTAGGAAGTGGCCGCCTAATACAAGGTCTTGAAGATGTTTTCCTACATTATCTTCTAGGAGTTTTATGGTACTTTCTTTTATATTGAGATCTTTGGTCCATTTTGAGTTAATTTTTGTGTAGGGGGTGAGGTAGGGGTCCTCTTTCATTCTTTTGGATATGGATATCCAACTCTCCCAGCCCCATTTGTTGAAAAGACCATTATGGCTCAGTTCGGTGACTTTGGGGGCCTTATCAAAGATCAGTCGGCCATAGATCTGAGGGTCTATCTCTGAATTCTCAATTCGATTCCATTGATCTATATGTCTATCTTTGTGCCAGTACCATGCTGTTTTGGCAACTGTGGCTTTATAATAAGCTTCAAAGTCAGGGAGTGTAAGTCCTCCCACTTCGTTTTTCTTTTTTAGAGTGTCTTTAGCAATTCGAGGCATCTTCCCTTTCCAAATAAATTTGATAACTAGCTTTTCCAAGTCTGCAAAGTAGGTTGTTGGAATTTTGATTGGGATTGCATTGAATCTGTAGATGAGTTTGGGTAGAATTGACATCTTAATGACATTTAGCCTTCCTATCCATGAACATGGAATATTTTTCCATCTTTTAAGGTCCCCTTCTATTTCTTTTAGTAGAGTTATGTAGTTTTCTTTGTATAGGTCTTTTACATCTTTGGTTAAGTTTATTCCTAGGTACTTGATTTTTTTAGTTGCTATTGAAAATGGTATCTTTTTCTTGAGTGTCTCTTCAGTTTGTTCATTTCTAGCATATAGAAACATTACTGACTTATGTGCATTAATCTTGTATCCCGCTACTTTGCTAAATTTGTTTATTAGCTCTAGTAGGTGTATCGTTGATTTCTCAGGGTTTTCTAGATATAAGATCATATCATCTGCAAACAATGACAGTTTTACTTCTTCTTTTCCAATTTGGATGCCTTTTATTTCTTTGTCTTGCCGGATTGCCCTGGCTAGCACTTCCAGCACAATGTTGAATAACAGTGGTGACAGCGGGCATCCTTGTCTTGTTCCTGATCTTAGAGGGAAGGCTTTCAGTCTCTCACCATTGAGTACTATGCTGGCTGTGGGTTTTTCATATATGCTCTTTATCATGTTGAGGAAGTTTCCTTCAATTCCTACCTTTTGAAGTGTTTTTATCAAAAAGGGATGTTGGATTTTGTCAAATGCTTTTTCAGCATCTATTGAGATGATCAATTGATTTTTCCCTTTCGAGTTTCTAATGTGTTGTAATACATTGATTGTTTTTCTTATGTTGAACCATCCTTGCATGCCTGGAATGAACCCCACTTGGTCATGGTGTATGATTTTTTTAATGTGTCTTTGGATTCGATTTGCAAGTATTTTGTTGAGGATTTTTGCATCTATATTCATTAGGGAGATTGGCCGGTAGTTTTCCTTTTTTGTGGCATCTTTGCCTGGTTTTGGTATTAGATTGATGTTAGCTTCATAAAATGAGTTAGGTAGTGTTCCATTTTTTTCAATGTTTTGAAAGAGTTTGAGTAAGATTGGTGTCAGTTCTTTCTGGAAAGTTTGGTAGAATTCCCCTGTGAAGCCATCTGGCCCTGGGCATTTATTTGTGGGAAGATTTTTGATGACTGATTGGATCTCTTTGCTTGTGATGGGTTGGTTGAGGTCTTCTATTTCTTCTCTGGTCAGTCTAGGTTGTTCATATGTTTCCAGGAAATTGTCCATTTCTTCTACATTATCCAGTTTGTTGCCATACAGTTGTTCATAATATCCTCTTATAATTTTTTTAATTTCTTCAGGATCTGCAGTTATGTCACCTTTTTCATTCATTATTTTGTTTATATGGGTCTTCTCTCTTTTTGATTTTGTCAGTCTAGCTAGGGGCTTGTCAATCTTGTTGATCTTCTCAAAGAACCAACTTTTGGTGATATTTATCCTTTCTATTGTTTTTTTGTTCTCTATGTCATTTATTTCTGCTTTAATCCTTGTTATTTCTTTTCTTCTACTTGGTTTAGGATTGGTTTGCTGTTCATTTTCTAGCTTCTTCAGTTGATCCATTAGTTCTTTGATTTTGGCTCTTTCTTCCTTTTTAATATATGCATTTAGTGCTATAAATTTCCCCCTTAGCACTGCTTTTGCTGCATCCCATAGGTTTTGGTATGTTGTGTTCTCATTTTCATTCGTCTCTATATATTTAGCAATTTCTCTTGCTATTTCTTCTTTAACCCACTGATTGTTTAGGAGTGTGTTGTTTAACCTCCCGGTATTTGTGAATTTTCTAAGTCTCTGATGGTTATTGACTTCTAATTGTATTCCATTGTGGTCAGAGAATGTGCTTTGAATAATTTCAATCTTTTTAAATTTATTGAGGCTTGTTTTATGTCCCAGCATATGATCTATTCTGGAGAAAGTTCCGTGAGCACTAGAAAAGTATGTGTATCCTGGTGATTTGGGATGTAATGTCCTGTAGATGTCTGTTAAATCTAATTCATTTATCAGATTGTTTAGGTTTTCAATTTCCTTATTGGTCTTCTGTCTGGTTGATCTAACTATAGGAGAGAGTGATGTGTTGAAGTCTCCCACAATTATTGTGGAAACATCAATTGCTTCCTTTAGTTTTGCCAGTGTTTCTCTCATGTATTTTGTGGCACCTTGATTGGGTGCATAGACATTTACGATTGTTATTTCTTCTTGCTGAATTGCCCCTTTTATTAGTATGTAGTGGCCTTCTTTGTCTCTCAAAACATCCCTGCATTTGAAGTCTATTTTATCTGAGATTAATATTGCTACACCTGCTTTCTTTTGGCTGTAGCATGCATGAAATATTTTTTTCCATCCTTTCACTTTCAGTTTCTTTGTGTCCCTGTGTCTAAGATGAGTCTCTTGTATGCAACATATTGATGGTTCATTTTTTTGATCCATTCTGCGAATCTATATCTTTTAATTGGGGAGTTTAATCCATTTACATTCAACGTTAAAACCGTGAAGGCATTTCTTGAATCGGCCATCTTATCCTTTGGATTATGTTTGCCATATTTTTCCCTCTCTCTATTAGTATCCTTTATTGTACCCATACCGAATCTCTTTAGTACTGAACGTTTCTCCAAGTCTCTCTGTCCTGTCTTTGTTTCTCTGTCTGTAGGGCTCCCTTGAGTATCTCCAGTAGGGCAGGTCTCTTGTTAGCAAATTCTCTCAGCATTTGTTTGTCTGTGAAAAATTTAAGCTCTCCCTCAAATTTGAAGGAGAGCTTTGCTGGATAAAGTATTCTTGGGTGGAAATTCCTCTCACTCAGAATTTTAAATATATCATGCCACTGCCTTCTCGCCTCCATGGTGGCTGCTGAGTAGTCACTACTTAGTCTTATGCTGTTTCTTTGTATGTGGTGAATTGCTTTTCTCTTGCTGCTTTCAGAACTTGCTCCTTCTCTTCTATGTTTGACAGTGTGATCAGTATATGTCTCGGAGTGGGTTTTTTTGGATTTATTCTATTTGGAGTTTGCTGAGCATTTATGATTTGTGTATTTATGTTGTTTAGAAGATTTGGGAAGTTTTCCCCAACAATTTCTTTGAATACTCTTCCTAGACCTTTACCCTTTTCTTCCCCTTCTGGGACACCAATGAGTCTTATATTCGGACGTTTCATATTATCTATCATATCCCTGAGGTCCATTTCGAGTTTTTCAATTTTTTTCCCCATTCTTTCTTTTATGCTTTCATTTTCCATTCTGTCATCTTCCAGGTCACTGATTCGTTGTTCAACTTCCTCTAGTCTTGTACTATGAGTGTCCAGAATCTTTTTAATTTGGTCAACAGTTTCTTTAATTTCCATAAGATCATCCATTTTTTTATTTAGTCTTGCAATGTCTTCTTTATGCTCTTCTAGGGTCTTCTTGATTTCCTTCATATCCCGTACTATGGTCTCATTGTTCATCTTTAGTTCTTTGAGTAGCTGCTCTAGGTGTGTCTCTTCTGGTCTTTTGATTTGGGTGCTTGGGCTTGGGTTATCCATATCGTCTGGTTTTTTCATATGCTTTATAATTTTCTGTTGTTTTTGGCCTCGTGGCATTTGCTGAACTTGATAGGGTTCTTTTAGGGTTTGTAGACCAGTTGAAGTCCTTATCTCTAATTTATCAGATCTATAGCTTCGTGGAGTACACTTTCTCTAACTAACCAGCAGGTGGCGTCCACGAGCCACCTGTTCTCCACAAGCCAGTTCTCCCCTGCTTAGCCTTTTTGGTGAGTGGGGGAGTGAGTCTTGTGGGGCCCAATTGGTGTACCAAGCTTGCGTGTGTAGTTGGTGTTGCCTGCCCTGTATGTGGGGCGTGTTTCTGGGCAGTCGGGGAGGGGGGGTGGCCCTAACAATCAAATCTCCCTGGTGATCCTAGAGTTTTAAAGCTACTGCAATAGTCTAATCCTTCAGTTCAGTCCTGCCACAGTTTGTCTCTGCCACTGACCCACAAGTCTTTGGTATTGGCGTATGGCTCCTGAGACTTGCAAGTGGGCCCCTCTTCCAGGCTGTGCACCCCGGGTCCTCTGTTGAGGGATGACTGTGCTATGTCACAGGTGAGTGCCGTCCCCCCAGGGCAGTTCTGGGCTGCTGGGCTGTGTTGGGAGGCTCCCAGTCTGCTCAAATGATGGCTGAATGGGGCTCTGTTAATTCACACTGCTCCCCCTTCCCAGCTCTGGGACATTCAGCTGAGGTTGCAGGGAAGGCTAATGTCCACGCCCAGTTTTGTGGTGTGTGCCTGTTATTTGAAGCACTTCTGTCACACTGGGTTGTCTGGGGCAGCTCTGGGCTATGGGGCTGGCAATGGGCAGGAGTGTTTCCTGTCCACCAGGATGGTGGCTGTGAGCGGACACCCCCCTTTTCTTGGGAAGTTGTGTTGTTTAGTGAATTTTCTCAGCCACTGGATTATTGCCTTTTGTCTCAGAGCTCTCTTAGTTCTGCTCTTGACTTGACGTGCCCAAATTTCAATTCTTTGAAGCTTTCTGTATTGAGCTTCTTAGAGTAATTGTTTTAGAAAAAGC